>NC_087272.1:26245000-26597500 GCF_015220805.1 Pogoniulus pusillus
AGTTGTGGTGTTTAGAGGGACAGCCAGACAAGTGCCAATGGAGAAATAGCTTAGGAACCCTGAAGCCAAAAGCACTAACATAAGAGGTGTTTTTGCAGAATTTACAGTATTTTTTTTCTCCAAATACCACTTGCAAATCTTCACACCAAGGAAATAAGTTGTATTTTTGTGTCTCCAAGGGGACATGTTTTTATTTGCTTCCTTTATTGCTGTCTTTAAGGTATTCTCTGAAACACTTTTCGAAAGCTCATGGTTCCTGAGATGTCCTGACAGCGAATGGCTCTATTCCAAGTTATTTCCACAATAAAGCTTTTACTGATTCCTATGCATTTTGTCAGCAACTTTCAGATAGTTTCCTGTGATGTTTGTAGGAGGTTCAACCTATAAAATATCATCAAGTGTAAGAATATTAGAAAATCAGATTAAGCCTCTGATTCTGAGTTACCTGCACATGTACTTTACCTCAGATTCTCTCAGATGAGAGTCTATCTGTGCAAGACACTTTTGCTCCTGGCCTTTACCCTGAGATTCTCCTGCCTTTATTTCACCCCCAGCTCTACTGGGCTCTCTGCCTCCAAACAGTGACTTTACTTTCAGGGAAGAGCCCTTCCCACAACTTTGCTTTTTGCTCTTGTATCATGTAGGCAGAGCTTGAAGTGCAAGGCTTTGGAGGTTTAAGGGAGCAAGACCCAAGTTTGCTTTTACAGAAGAATCAAAACAGAGCTCTGAGTAGTGAACAGAAACAACATATCAAGACCAATTGGATTTTGGGACACAGGCAATTGCTCTTCAGGTTTCACTTACTGTAACTGGAGAGAGGTTATTTGTGTTTGGGTTTTTTATTGCTAGGTGCTGTGTATGTATATATATGCTTTGTCTCTCTATGGAAATATTCACTTGTACTCAAAAGTAGTGGTGCTTCACTCACACCTAGTGCATGTGTTTTCCTGGGATCTGTACAGATATTCATGCCAATTTTAATGCAGATCTCAGCATCCTCTCAGTACAGATGCAACAAGAATTCATAGTAAATTGGATGTGTTTTGATATTTTCTTGCTGCCTTTTTATTAAGAAAACAGCTTAACTTAATGACCAAAAGCAAATATTGTGCACTGATCATTAGCATGGCTCATTTTGTTATTTGTGAGTAGGTTGTTTAGGGTGTTGTTGGTTTTGCTGATCTCAAGTGTTACAGTTTTGGGGGAGAGGTAAGGTGTAACTGTGGGGTCTTTTTTTGCACAAGCATTGTGATATTTTGGCTTCAGAGGTTATAGTGGTACATTGAAGTAACAGTTTAAAACTATTTGGATAAAAATGCACATTTGTTGTGTAAAAGTCACTAGCTGACAACCGTCGTAAAATGATCTTGAATTCATTGACCTAAGTTTATGTAGCAGGTAGCAAAGAAACTTCATCCCAGAAATCTAAACGTAGGTGTTAAATGATCTGGGGTGCTGCCTTTTCCTCATTCTTAAGCCATTCATTAGTAAAAAGGAAAAGAAAACAGAAACTAAGGGTTAAGGGTGAAATGCCCTGACCTTCAAGCTAATCATTCTTCTGTGCAAAGAAAAATTGTCTCACACACTGCACTTATGTTGCAGTGGTCAGAACGCTTGTGCTAATTCAAAGTATTCAGGATTTAAAAAGTAGTTTAGTCAGACTTTTATGTTTGAACTAAAATAAATAGGCATATGGTAAGAGGAAGAACATATAATCACCCTGCTGCCTCAAAATTCTTTTGAGGTCAGGAATTTGAAAACAGGAACTTATAATGTAGCTTGTGAACACAATAGGAACAGCTGGTGCTCAGCACTTTTCAAAATGAGGTCACTTTATTCTTGGTTGAAATGTGCAAAATGGGTCATCTGGGCATAGGCTCAAGGAAAAGGCCAAGCACATGGCCATTTGTAACCAGGTTGTCTACATTTCCAAACTAGTTGTTTAAAACGGTTCAGTTAAGCAAAGAAACACTGAGATGGGTCTGCATTTGCTCCAACTTTTGAGGCATAGCACTCATTAGGAAAAGAAATCTCTGCCATATATTTTCAGAGATACTCATCCTAAGGATGACATCATCCATATTTTCACAGTTCCCCCTCCCTCTTGTGCCTTTCTGCTCGTCCTTCCCATAACCTACTTTAGGAAACACTGTTCTATTGTACCGTCCTTGGGAATGCTCCCTCTCCACCAGTTTCAGCCCTGGGACTTCTCTGGTCCTGCCAGCAGAACAAAGGAGAAAATCTCAAACATGCACAAACCCCCTATCATCATCATCCAACTCTAAAGATGTATTAGGAGAGATAATAAGAGCTCTGCATAGATTTGACTGTTGAGTTATACATGTTTTGAAAATAACATGAAAAGTTGATAGCATTAAAGGCCCAGATTCTGCACTTTTGGGTCATTGACCTGCTGGTACTAACACGTCCAAGACAATGATAGGAGTCACAGGATGCAAGCATGGCAGTTTGCAAATTTGAAACACAGTGTTGATAGGTGTTGACTACTGCATGGCATGTATCCTGCTACCAGTCATCCCAGTAGCCCTTACAAGCTAGTATCTGATGGAACACCCAAAGGAGCAAGATCATAGGAAAGAGATCTCAGGTGGTGTATTCCAACCTCTTCCTCATAAATCCAAGCCATTTTTCTCAAGTGGAATTGAATGGTTGTGCACAAACAATGCTTTATAAACTCAAGTAGATTCTGTTAATGTATTTAGAGAATGGAACATGCAAATCACAGTGGCCTTAAGCAAAAGCTTGAAGCCCATGCTAACATACACTGCGCCTCCAATTCAGGGACTGCCCGTTTTTGTTAGTAGCCTGAATTTTGTTAATCTAGGCCTGCTTTGTGCCATTTCTTAATTTAACTGCAAAGATACCATTTGTGTTGATTACATAATACTTCTAAGTCATTGTTCTCATTTTTTGGGCAGTTTTGTATCCAGTTGATGGACTAACCCAAGAAAGTACATAGTGACCAGAAGGTAAAATTATGTGTTCTCAAGTTCTGTGTGTTTTGTCACCTGAGGTGGACCTGTGCTAAGAGTTAGCCAGGGATGCATCTTACAGCACCAGCTTTCAGATGTGCCCACGAGAATGGTTCTCATTATTTTATTATTGTAAATTCAATTTACTGAGGCAGACTTGGTGATTGCCTTCATACAAGTGAGGTAATTTCCCTGTCTAAACCAAGCTTACATTTTGGCTGTTTTTTAATGAGAGCTGTCAAAGAGCATTGAGGAAAATGACAAAGTGGTGATAGCAGCAGTGCAATGAATTCTATACTGAGAAAGCATAAAGTAAGAAACTAGCTCCATGGTTGGCAAGGAACATCCAGGGCTGAGCTGGGGTGTGAGCACTCATCATTGCAGAACAGAATGTTGCTTGTACAACATGTTTGTTGGTTTGATTTTGAAAAGTGTTTCTCTTCCATTGAAGAAATTCCATTGAACTATGTATATGAAGTGATAAATATTCAGTGGCAAGTAATTAATTAATATGAAGATGCATGATGAGCTGGGGCTTAGAATCATAGAGTCAGCCAGGTTGTAAGAGACCTCCAAGATCATCCAGTCAACCTATTACCCAGCCCTATCCAGTCAACTAGACCATGGCACCAAGTGCCTCGTCCAGTCTGTTCTTGAACGCCTCCAGGGATGACAACTCCACCACCTCCCTGGGCAGCCCCTTCCAATGCCAATCACTCTCTCTGGCAAGAGCTTCCTCCTAACATCCAGCCTATACTTCCCCTGGCGCAAATTGAGTCTGTGTCCCCTTGTTCTGTTGCTGGTTGCCTGGGAGAAGAGGCCAACCCCCACCTGGCTACAGCCTCCCTTCAGGTAGTTGTAGACATCAGTGAGATCTGCCCTGAGCCTCCGCTTCTCCAGGCTAAACAACCCCAGCTCCCTCAGCTTTCTTTTTTTTGTCTCTGCTGCAAGGTCTTGGATATGTTTCAGCAGTCAGAAATACCATCTTGAGATGCCATGTGGCATTGCCACTTCCAATTTCATTGGTAGAAGAAAGTGCTTAAGAAGATTCCCAGTATCTTCCTCTTTCTAGAGTTTGCCGTGGATGAAGAGCCAGGAGATGGAACAAGAGAGGCTGGCATAGCAGACAAACAAAGTTGTCTGCTGAATGCCCAAATGAAAGGGTGATGTCTGGAGGAGCAGTGGTGGTGTCTGTCTTGTTTTCAGTGTCATTAATTGTGTCTCCCATTTGACTTCGTCCTCAGCTCTAGTAGATTGAGACTACTCCAGTTTTTGCAACCAGCGCAGTAGATTCTTGCTTTGCAGAAGAGGTATTCAAAGGGTAACCTGAGTATTTGCTAGTCATTCTACAGTCCATTTCATGTTTCATTTCATCCTCGGTTGAAACTCTTGCTGGACCAATAAATACAACAGTTTGTGAGTTACTTGTTTAGTGTTTCATGTGTAGTCATTTCTGTCCTTGCAGGAGTGGCATGCTAAAGAAGCTGTGTGCAGTGTGGGTTCTGTTTAGACAAGAACCGTTCCTGGCATCCCTGCAGTATCTTTTACATGATGGTGGTTTTGTTTCTTAGTCAGTGCTGAAAGGTTTGTGAATGTGTTATGTGGATAAAACTATTTGTGTGCCCTATAATAATGCAGCATGGATTTTGGAACTTTATATTGCATGATACATTTCCCTTGAAGTGGTTAGTTTTCTTTTCAACTTTCTGCACAGCCAAGACTTGAAAGGAGCCCTCCATCAATGTGTAAATATTCATACAGGTAGGTTGCAAGCCAGATCTTAGTTGTGCCCTCAGTGTAGTCATTGAGAACATTTAGACTACATTATGTACCCTTAATGTGGAGCTAGAGGAATGGAGGGGTAATTGTTTAAGTCCCTGATCTGCCCGGAGGAAAACTATCCTCTGTGCAGAGACTGGGTGGAGCTCTCTATGGGGATCTCTTTAGACATCAGTGCACAAACCCCGGGTGACTGTTTGGACAAAAAAAGGGAGTTATGCTGCTGGATAAGACTTCTGCGTGTTGTGGAGCTTCAAGAAGACAGCTGTAATCAAACCCTGAGACTACAGAGCTGCCAGGGAAGGGGTGGGAAGCTCAAAGGAGATGGAAAGTTTCCTTTGTCAAGCTTGCGTTCTCTGGTTGTCAGCAATGGTATGAGACCAGAGTGTAACCTACAATGCTAGATATCTGTGCTGCAACAACACAAGTGCCCTTCATTGAAAATTTAGGCATTTTAAACATAAGTGAAACCGTCCCCTGCCCACCAACTCTGCCCAAGTCAAACTTCAGGGGCTTACTTCCTTACATGCCTAAGGTCAAATGCCAAAGGCCTTGCTTTAAACAATGTCATTAGCTTTGCCTGCCATACTCTAGTATTAGCTGTCATTAGAAATGGTACTGAACATCTTAGCTGTGCTGCAGTCTTTTTCACCTGTAGAAGAAAAGTTTATTCAAGTACTGCATGCTTGCATGTATGTGTATCTATCACAAATACACAGAACTATTTGATTCTGCACTTCAAAAAACTTTCCTGTGCTTCTTTTTTCTGCACCATTTAGCTTGTTCCAGCACAGAGTACTGTGGTACTGATCACTGTCTGCTTCTGCTTCATTAGATCTTTGTAATGTTTCTCTATTTTCAAGTGAAAGGTGTGGGGGTCTATTCTCTATAGAATCTTTGTCATACACACGAATACACTATCCATGTACACTTGGCTCTGTCTCCATGAGCTTTGTTTTTAGTGTTTTCTGTATTTTCTTTAGCTTTTTTTGTGCTACAGGTTGAATCACATACATGGTGCTGTTGTTTTGGTCCTATGGACAGATGAGTCCTGAACTCCAAGACCCTTTGTGATATCTGTGTGAACACTGTCATTTTGAATACTCATGTGAATATTTATTGTTACAAACATTTACTATGTTTCTGAAATGATCTAATTTAATTAATACGTTTTCCCCTGCAATAATATTGAAGTCTTTGAATATTTAGTGTCAGATACTTTTGTCTCAAGTCTTTTTCCAGAGTACTTTGACCAACTTGAGCCTTAATTCTTACAGTAACTTGTAGGTATCTGTCACATTTCAGAAATACTTGATAAATGATTCTGAAGGCAAACAGTGAGAAGGACCTAAGGAGACAGATTCTAAGGAGCCATAATGGCAGTGAAATTTTGGGTTTGCCTGACCTCTGCTGGGTGAGTCTTGGACTTGACCCTTCCTCTCCATCCTAACCCAACTCAGCTCTGCCTTTCTATTGACAATCATCTACTCCTGACTGGAAAGCCAGGTCTTGGCTTGGCAAGCACAGAGACTTCTCCAAACTTCACATGCCTTATGTGCAGGTGAAGAGAAAATGTTGGTTTATTGTATCATAGTTATTAATTTCTGTTGTGATTGGGTACCTATTGTGCTGGGCATAGAAAATAAAGGATTATAAATGCCTTGAAGACTTAGGCTCTCATCAGTGTATTCAAAGAGAAGTAAGACACAAGAGATGGAGATTCAGAATATACACAGAGTAAAATATTCTTCTATATTTTATACTGCCAGTATAAATATTCTGTTAGTGAAGCAATAATGCAGCAAGAAGAGCTTGCAGATTATGAACTATAGTTTGCAAGGGTGACCTCACATTGGAATTCGAGAAGTGTGGAATAAATCACCCTTCAGGAGCTTTTACTCTCCTTTTTTTGTAGCACGGCCATTTCCTTCCCTATGCTTGTAGTTATGTGCAGAACAGCTGAGTTAAAGGCAACCTACATAAATGATGCATAAACTGAATTGATTTATGTATAAAAAAATACCATCAAGAAAAAAAAGAGATAGGAATGATCATAACCACCTGTCATTCAGCCACTGTCTGGTGGGGAGGGTCTATGTGTGTGTACATGTGTTAGGGAATATGTCTATAAATAGAGAAAAAACTGTGGGTAAGATAGCACCCATCCATTTTGAAATGAGTAGTCCTGTCAGCAGTGAGGATGTAGTTTGGGCTTTTTTAACATTTAGATCACCTCCCTCTAGGGGTTTGGCATTGAATTCTGCTCTCTAAAGGCATTGGGAAATCAGAAGGCAAAATAAGGAATTGCTGACCTGCCTCCAAATCTTCGTGGCTACCAAAACAGCCAGAACTCTCTTACCACAGTGGCCGCTCCTCCATGATGTCTACAAGGCTACGCTCAGTAGTGTTTGCCTGGATGATGTTCAAGCCAAAGCTGAGTTACAGTCTTGCTGCCTGCCATCAGGCTGGGGAAAGGGAAGAAATGGAAATGCAGGGTGCAGTATTCTCACATGTCAATGTGGCTTGGCTGAGCTGTACTGTAAGGAAAATGGTGTGTGTGTGCTGTTGTGGCACACATTCAGTATGGATCACTGTGATAGGTGATGGGGTTGTAAGTGATACTTGGTTTATGGGATTTTAGGGAACTTTAAGAACTCATTAAAAGCTATGACTATAACTTGCTGATCTTTTTTTTCCCCTTTTTGAGCACTGACACTCATAAACTATGAAAATAACCCAGTTTCTTAACAAGTGAAATATCTGGAAGAAAAAAAACACATCAACTTTTGAGGTCATCCTAGTTGCTTATATTCGGTTGTATTGTGCTTTAAATATGTAAATTAGTAGATGTTATAGTGCATGGGAAAACAAGGCTTCTCATTTCTAACTAAGCTTATGTTCCTCTTGGTGGGTACAGGCCCTGGTATGAGGATAGAGTTCATGATACCTGGTTATGTATTCACAGAAGACATTCTTTGTTGCCTTTGTAACCAAATAGATAACAAGAAATGGAGATTGGTAACCCATGGAGGCAACCACTGGAAAATTAATCTACTGGGGGTCTCCTGAACTGTCTTGAGCTTCTTCTTAATGAAGAGTTCTCAGGTAATACATGCCTGGACTGGGAGAGATTATGGGTAGATATTAACAGGATGTTGAGCTAATCACTGACACAGAGCTGGTTTCCCTTCTTTCTTCACTTTGAACCTTAATTGCATCCTGAGAACGAAGAGTGAACCAAGAAAGAAAGAAAAATAGGCCCCAAAAAACCCAAACCACCCAAAAAACCAAGCTCAACTCAGGAAAAAGAGTATTGGAAATTGATTTTTGGGTAGCAGGTCATGGGGGATGAAGTGAAGGTGTTACTGGCTGGAAGATAGGCTGCAGTAACCTGAGTAGAAATCCTTCCGCCCTTTGCCAAACTGCCCTGTGATGGGAAGTGCTGAGCAGTGTTTGAAGGTTCTGGATTCCACCCTGCTTCCACTCCTGCTGTTCCCCAGACCTGTAGACCTGGCTTATGTCTGTGTAGATGTTTGGAAAATGTGTTCAGGTTGTTCAACCTTTAGAGGTGTGGGCCAGCCGAGGGTTTCTGCTGTGATTTTCACATCATCCCCAAAGGGCCATCCCTTAATTACCTGTAAAGAGCTTGTATTGTCTCTTCGGTCTGTGTAGCAAACTGGACCTCTGTGCTTATGTTGTTTGCTTGCTTACAGGTCTCCCCTGATCTTAGAGTTGTTCAGGTTTTGGTTTTGTTTTTTGGTTTTTTTGTTTTGTTTTTTTAAGAGGAGAAGCATTGAAGACCCTTTAAGCCAGGGCTTCATAATGGATGGTGGCAGCATCTATTGGGAACCCTGATCAAGATTAAGTATTTCTCACTTTCTACTCGAAATATTTTTTGGTCTTTCAGCTTAAATTAAAACAAAACAAAAACCCACAAACCTCTCAAGTTCTCTAGTACTGTAGTCTTTTTTATTTTCCTCCAGGAACTGAAAATCTGCCAGCTTCGTTCTTTTTTTACCCCTCCTAACTCTTTAGATCTTTCTCTCTCTGTTTTCCTTTTGCTTTACTTCATCTTCCACCTCATTTCTCATTCTGGAAGAGCATTTCCACTTTCTCATTATATCATGTGTACTCTTTTACTCTCCCTCCCCAAGTATCACCTCATCCTTTCAGGCAGGATAGAGTACACTTCTAATCACCCATACTTTTTATCTTTCTGAATCTTAAGCAAAGTCTTTCTGATCTCTGTGTGTGTTCTGGAGCAGAACAAACCAGGACTGGGACAGGGTGAGGCTGAAAGCAAAATCACTGAAGCAACAATTGAGAGTCATCTTTAAAGCAAAAAGTTAACTTTGTGATTCCTTATCTTCTTGGGAGACCTAGAAAGTCTTTCTGTGTTTGTACATTTAAAGTGCTTGCATTTGGATGAGCTCAGGAGGTTTGTTTGAAGAGGTAAGGTACTGGGATGAGAGTTTAAGTGCATTGTTCAAGGACATTTACATGTTTTGGACTCTGGCATTTGTCGCTTCAAAGCACTTAAATTGTTCTCTGGTTCTCTGTCTTGTTTTTTTTGTTTTGTTTTGTTTTGTTTCTTGGTTAGGTTTTGGGGTTTTTTTGTTTGTTTGGGGGTTTTGAGGGGAGTTTTGTTTGGGATTTTTTTTCCTGAGGGTAGAGTACTTAAAGCATCGGGGTAATGGGTTTAACAAACAGAAATAGTCTGTGTCAATAACTCCACAAGCAGCTCCTCATTCGACGTTAATTAGAAACACCTTTGTATCACTTTCGCCCATACAGTTCTGTGTGCATCCTTTAGGTTCACAATAGAAGGCAGCACAAAATTATCTCCAAAGTGAGAGATTCTCATCTGAAGTGGCTACATGGCTTCATCCATGATATTCCTGAAAACTCAAAAAAAATCTTTCCCCTATACGTGTGCTAAGCATCTTCCTGGATTTTGGTGGCATCTTTCTACAAGGTACCAGGTGCAGTTAGAGTAGATGTTTAGAAAGGAGTTTCTGACTAAAATACTTCCTTGCCTCTAAAAGTTTAGCCTTGTCTTCATTTGCTGCACTTCCAAGAAGTACTTTATAATGGACATGTTGTTTTTTTTTAGCTAACAGCTGGGTAGTGAGTAGCCCTGACTGTTACAAGAATGATGCATCCAGTACAAGAGAGGTATAGGGACATTCCTAGTGGTATGTCTACCTTGTTTTATGACACATCTACATCATTAAATTTCTATGTAAAACTGCTGATGTTAGGTGCTTGTCTTTGTGAGAGGCAATAATAACATCAGTAGAACTTTATTTACATTTTGGTAATAGATAGTTAATATTAAATGATGCTACTCAGTATTTGGGTTCTGATAAGAGGTGATAGACCTTCAAATAAACTATGTTCTTGACCACAAAGCTCACATATAAGAACATAGACATGTCAGACAAATGCCTGAATGTTCATCCCACATTTCAAGAACCTGCCCACCAGTTAGGTCTTGTTTTCAGAATGTTTATTTATTATTACTATTCAGTATGTTCACTAGCAGTGAGAAGATGCCACCTTTTCATGAGCTTTAAGGCAAGACCACAGCAGATCCTTAAAACAATATTGGAGTTTTTGCATGCAGCAACCCAAACTCATTTTTCCATAGTATTTTTGTATGCATTAGAAGTTTATAACACAGAATATTTTCTTAGTATTATTTGTTCACCTGCGGAAAGGTTACTCTCTCTGATTGATTTAAACATCTTAGTAGGAAGAAACTGAGGGCTGGCACTCCAGATATTATTCCCGGGAGCAGCTTGTCTGAGACACTCACCTCACTCAATCAAGTTGCTTAATCCACAGCCTTGTACCAGGTCCCAGGCTGAGCTGAAACCTGCTAGCTCTGGAGTCTTCCAGGAGCAAGCCTGGGCTGCTAAGCTTGCCAATGCTCTTCTGAGCTAATAAGCAACTCTACGTGGTGGGAAGGATGAAATCATGCTCTAGACAGCATCACCGTTCAGGTTCCTTTGCTTGAGGCTTGTCTTTATCGCTTCAGAATCAAGATTTGAAATTAAAAACAAACGTTTCCAAAGCAGTCCTGCTGCCCTGCAGGGATTCATCTTAATGCTTGCTCCTTTGTAGCCTGTCTTCCAGGTATTCAGATGCTTCTCCAGCTAAAACAGTTCCCACAGCTACCTTTGGTAGATGCCTACATCTGAAGGCAGATCCAGATCAGTCTTTGAATTCTATCCCTTTGCTACTGCTGCAGATGACTGTTAAACCT
The DNA here is from genome assembly GCF_015220805.1 of Pogoniulus pusillus. Taxonomy (NCBI): domain Eukaryota; kingdom Metazoa; phylum Chordata; class Aves; order Piciformes; family Lybiidae; genus Pogoniulus; species Pogoniulus pusillus. The sequence goes on from NC_087272.1 coordinate 26,256,041, forward strand.
TTTCACAAATGGTTCATCCATTTTAAAATCAGGTTTTGACCCTGTTGTTCCTGTTAGAGGGCTGTGCTGTTACTCCACTGTCATAGCTAGCAAGCTGGATCTCAGTTTCTGTCCAAATTTTCTGTGAAACAGTGCTGTTTTCTGGGTGATGCAAGGTGTCTCCTTCAGTGCTGACTGTCCTGGGTCCTGTTTGTCAGTTCTGCCCACATGCATAGCTTAGCATAAAGAGTGTTAAACCTATGTGCTGCAAAACGAAATGGTTTTTAAAGCTTATGTTTTTGATGAGAAGAATTATTCTGATAGTAATTTACACTAGATGCTGACTAAGTCTGTGAAAATAATCTGCTCTGTAATTTATCAGCTGTTTCCTTTTGTTTTCTTTTCAGTTTGTTTTCTCCATGAGTGTGATGGACAAAATTTCTCAGACTTAGATTCCTGCTTCCTGTTTTATTTTTGAAGTATTTCTTCAAGCTCTTTTTTTTTTTTAACTCTATTTTTTTTTCTTCTTTTTTTGCATGCATGAAATGCTTAATGCCCTCAATCTGCATGAAAATGTTTTGTATATAACTGAAAGCTCCCTTAGGACTGTAGACTTTTAAATGGAACGATTTAAACATTTTCCACACAAATGGGCACTTGGGGCAAATGTCATTAGAAAAATCATAAGAATATTTGTTATTGTCACTGGGTTTTTGTGTAGCTTGTTTTGTTTTGTTTTGTTATAAGACCCTCCTCTCCAGTCACAGTGGAAATTGCAGATCAGCCAGAGTCAGCATGATTTCTGTTACTGGCAGAGAAGTAAAGAGCTTGTAAGGCTGGGAGGTTAGGCTTTAATAAGAGAAACAATAGGCAGTCTTCTCTGCTTCAGACAACGCGGTGCAGGTGTTGAGGCTGACGTAATGGTGCTGCTACTTTCCTGTTCCGAGTGGTGCATCCATATTTATAAACACATGCAAACCAGCCAAGCCTTGCATTCGCTAGATAAGTTAACAAAACACAGGAAAAAGGCAAAACCACTTCAAGTTTAAATCCCACTCAGACTGAATGATTTTTTTTTCATTTGAAACTGATGTGTTAAGTTTCTCAGGTTTCACATGAGGAAGTGCACAATACCAGATATTCTTGTAAGGACATACTCTGAAACTCGTGTTGCAGAAGTTGAGGCTTTTACGTGTAGTTGACTAGCTCTATGCTGTGGAGGTTTTGGGATTCTAAGGAAATTGTTTTCTGATTGGAAACAGAGCTCCAAAGTAGTCAGATTTCACGTGGAAGAAAATCCTAACCCCTCTGTTTTCAGATCAGATGAAATATTTAATTCCAGCAGGATCGGGCCATATTGTTTCAAATCAATTGTTTAAATGGTTTTAGGCATTACCTAATGCCTTTCAGAACAAACAAATTTGCAAGGAAGGAATGAACCACTTCATGTGGGGATGCAGGAACAGAAGTTCCAATGTTTGTGAAAATATTTCTCCCTCTCTCCAAAATAAATATTTCACGATGGCAGTATGGTTTTCTGATACATTTAAAAATCTGTGGAATTGTGTTCTACAGAGCAGAATGTGTTCATGTGAAGCCGTTCTTTGACTCTCACCTGTGTTGTGAGCAGATACTGTAGCAGTGGGTGGAGCAATGCAGCGTTTTGCCCATCTTTTCCTGCATGTGATTTTCCAATGAAGTGGTTGGTATCTGATGTCTAATAGACTGTATACTTTGGGAAACGCAGTTCCTGCTGATGGTGACTTTTAACAGGCCCTTGATACTGCTGATGGAAAGGAGTACTTGCTCTCTCTGTCAGAGCAGCACAGTTTTAAAACACATTCTTGTAATGTGAGCTTGCTGCTTATATCCCTATTTACTCTAGGTAGGTGTCCTGACTCTGATGAAGTCTTGATGGTCTGTCAGATATGACAGAGTATGCTTACTTTTGCAAAAATTTGCCCTTTATTGATAAACCCAGTGCTGATAGACCTGAATCCAGATGCCATTAAAACAGGCATTATTTCATAAACTCTTTGAAAAATCTGTCACATGGATTTGCTGTCAGTGTGGTGACAGTCATTTTTGTAGTGAGTAGCCTTATTCAGTTTCCTGATAACTGAAAGAGTTCTTACATGTAACTCATGTTCCCCAGATCAGGAGGCACTGCTTCTCCATACCTATGTTGCCTGCATGGCAGCTGCATCCTACTTTGCTCTAAGACAGGGCCTCCTCTGTCCTAACAGTCAGGATTTGGCATCAAATACTCAGATCTTTTTGGCAGGAGTAGCCTTCTGCTGGGTTAGTGCTTAAAATGACTTGTGAGGAAGAATCAACCATAGATGCTGACTCTGCTGGATTAGGTGAGGAGAGCAATGGTTAGCCTTCAGATTGGGTGACTCTGTTGTGCAGGTAGGCATCTGTGGATGCTTTAATGATGACTTATTTGCATAAGAGATTCCAATTTTCCTTGAACTTAGGAGAAATACAACTAAATACCACCGTCATGGTGATGGATTCCTCGTACCATTTGAAGTAGTAGTGATGGCATCCAGTTAACAGCATTTTCAGTATTAGTCCAGAAGATCTAGCTGAAATTAACAATGGCTTAGTTTGGTGCTGTGGTTCAGGCTGGGATGATTTTGATGTTTTTTGTGGCTCACACAGACTTTCCTGGTGGGGTGTTGTGAACTGATTTTGAGCATGAAGCTTAGCTTGGCTACTTCTTCTAAACCGTAATTTAGATCTGGTTGTACTGCTAACTTGTGTGTTTTGCCTATTGAAAGCACTTGATTTGCTAGTAAGGTTTTAGGCACAGATGAGAGTATGCAATTTCTCATGTATGCATCTGACATGAGCATGTTTCAAGAGCAGTATGGTTTTAATGTTTGTTTAGCTCTGTTTCTCTGTTGTCAGTGGAAGATTTCTGCCATGAGGAAGATCATTTTTGCATAAACTATTCAGCAAACTTTGCCAGAGACTTTAAAAAAAAAAAAAAATCTAAAAGGGCCAAACATATGTCTAGGATTTGCTGAGTATTAAGTGCTGTAAGCATGACTTCATTTTGTATAGGCAGGCCAGAGCTAACTCTGACCTAGTCAGCCCTATTAAAGTAGGCAGTGTAATTGCTGCACCACAGTGTTCAAGACAAACTTGGACATTGTTTTGAATGATCAGGGAGTTATCTGACATGGGTAACATGAAGCTGAGACAGGCATAGTTCCATCAGTTAACAGTCACAGCACTGAATGCACTACAAATGTGTTGGGTAGCATTCTTGACCACTCCTTGCTTTTGAATGAGAGCGAATTTCATGGTGCCGTTCAGGGAATTCTGGCAGTTAGTCTTCAGGTATTAGGTGTGCTGGACCTGTGCTGAATCTTTTCTGCATGACTGTGAAAGTCAAGGAGTGCTGTTGGAAGATTGCCTCCTAGAGTGCTTACTGGTCACTGTGGGCCCTCAAATTTGGCTCTTGCTGTAGGTAATTTTCTTGATGATAACCTGTTAGTTCAGTGGAGGTTGGTACTTTTGAACTCACATCTGAAAGGTGGAAAATTGAACAAGTTGAGCACACAGCCTAGTTTAGTCTTTGCTGTAATCTTTTGGGTTTAGCTGTGAAGGACAAAAGAGCAAAAACTTCTCTAAGCTTCCAACAAAAATCCTGAATTTTAGTATCTGGGGAAATCCCATAAGTGGAGGTAGTAGTTAGATCATTCCAGGCTTTCAGTTAGCAGAAACTGTGGAGAAAGCTAAGAAACACTTGTTTTCACTTACTTCAAAAAGTATGTGAGCACCAGATTTTTCCTTATTTCTTTAAATACAAACAAGAGATGCTAATAGAAATGATGGCTTTGGATTTCAGGCTCATCATTCTTGAGCTAGTAGTTGTGGCACTTCTATGGATTGTTCAATTTGGTTGAGCAGTTGCTAGTTTAGCTGTAAGCTATTGTCAGTCATCTTGCCCTCTCTGGTTGTTTGCCAGGTTCTTCCTCCTGTACTTCAGGAAAAGTCATGAGTGTTTAATAACTAAAGGTACACGGTTCATCCCAAAGACAAATACCAAAACTGATAAAATCATTATGAGCCTTTAATTTTTTTTTTCCTTTCCTATTTTCCCCCCTTTTTTTTCCCAAAAGAATCTTTAAAATATATTTAAAATATAATTGATAAGTATGTAACACTGAAGATCACAAGAAAGATGTGATCTTGTGCTTCCATGGCCTCATAGATTGTATCTGAAACATGTTGACTCTGAACTAGGCTGTGAACTCCTTGAGGCAGGGATGGTCATTTTCCAGATCTTCTAAAATGCCAGGTGCTACTGATGTCACCCAGTAAAGAATCATTTCCTCATACTTGACTTGAAAGGGTAGGGATGGGTTTCAGTGGCGTTAAAGAGGAATAATCACCAGCTTTGAAAGGTCTCAAAGATTGATGTTAAACAGAGAAGCAAATGTACTACTACTGGAAATTCATTTCCAGGCAAGAAAATGCTTTACACACAACATGATGGTACTCCTTTTTGAAAGCCTTGGCTTGTAGCTTCTGTGCTAAGCCTTGTATGAGAGGGTTGTGTGATCTTATGAACTGGGTGTACATTTCCAGTGTGTAGTTACAGGGGGAAGGAGATCCTAGCACTTGTATAATCATGTGGCAGTTCTCAGTCTTGCTTACAGTGGTGATACTTGCCTTTCAAAATGTACTCCTCTGGGCTACCTTCCTGACTTTTTTTTTAAAGTTTTGTTGTTTTTTTTTTTAATTACTCAAGCAGAAAGTTTCCATTTCTTTCAAGTTAAGCAGCTCCAGCAATGTATCGCATGTCAACATGTGGAATAAAAGCATTTGTACAGCTTCCTTAAGTAATTCAAATGATGAGTGAGCTCATAAAGGGAAGAACATTGAAATTAAGTCTGAATCAGTGATTAATTGGCTGCTAGTCTCATCCCAACTTCCCTTGTGCCTGAGTGCTAGAGGAGGATGAGGTCATGGTGCTGATTCTTGACCACAGCAATGCTGCAGTCCTTCCATGTCTTACCAGGGCTTGCATCAGCTGCATCCCAAACACTGAGTTAGCATGACACAAACACTGCTTTAATTTTCCCTTAAATATCTATGCTGTGCTTAGGCTGTATATGTTGCTGATGCCTGTGGACCATGAGACACACCATCTCTAAAACTCAAGATGGGTACCTACACACGTGAAAAAGAGAGTCCAGATTCATCCTCAGGATCTGCAGTGGGCACCTTTTATTACCCTGTGATTTGTCTCTATATATTAATGCTGATGGTTGCTTTTGATTTGTTAATTATTCATTAAAAGACTTATCTAGTCAGACATCTTTTTGTGAGCAGAACCAAGAGAGATGGAGACCTTATTTTCTTTCAGCTTTCTCATTTGCTCTACAGCTGTGGTTTTCAGCATGTGTGGCACTGCTTTTACAAAGTACATGTGGGCCATAGATCCTCCTGCATCTATTCATAGAATCAACCAGGTTAGAAGAGACCTCCAAGATCATCCAGTCCAACCTACCACCCAGTCCTATCCAGTCAACTAGACCATGGCACTAAATGCCTCATCCAGTCTTTTCTTGAACACCTCCAGGGATGGCAACTCCCTTCTTGTGCCAGAAGCATTTCCTTTATGGTTGTAATTTTAAAACAGGTGAACAGTTGGCTCAAGTTTCTGTGCGAGCGTAGATTCTCCCTGAGCAGCAGTCAGATGGGAACATTTTGCTGTGATCTTTTGTTTTACTTTCTTAAACTTTAAAAACAGAAGAACAAAACCCTTGGATCAATTATGAAGCTGCATTGAGAGTTTGCATAAAATGCTTAAAAGGATTTAGCCTTTTGAAGAAGAGGGTGAATTTCGTGGGGGTAACTCTTCAGATTTACTTGAGGCATCAGCTGCACATGTCCTGTCACGCTGCTGCCCTTGGCAAAGCAAAGGGGGGGTTGTGCCTTTACTGCTTCTTTATTCTTTTCTTTTTCTTTGAGTACCAAGCCCAGCACGGCACCCTTGCTTCAGATGGGAACGTGGGACTTGATGATCTATGAGGTTGATACTGTGATACTGTGAGCGCTGAGTGCCGATACAGGAGTTGGATGTTGATCTGCTTTACCACCACGTAACATCCCCAACCTCAAATGAAAACACAAATCCCGCAGCCTCAAGCGTGAAGAAACCAATCATCGTAAGAGGCTTTTTGTTTGTTTCTGAGCTCCACCTGTCTGGAGCGCGGGTGGTTCCTGAGGCGGCCGCAGCAGCGGCGGCGGCACACAGACATGCGTGTGCTGAGGGAGCTACTCATGCGTCCAACTGGTGGCGTGGGTAGCCTTCGCTGGTGCCTGAAAATGCGAGAACGCGTAGTGCAAAGGCGCGGGTAAGGTTACAGCCTCGAACCGGGTCGGTACCGCTCGTCTGCTCTCGCTGGGAGCCCTGAAGCGTTTCCAGGTGTGGGAGTGGAGCTGCCGGAGCCGGGCCCCTCGCGTTGCCGCCACGCGTCGCCGTGGCGACAGGCAGCCGTGCCCTCCCGCGGGGCACGCCGGGGCTGCGCCGGGAGGTGCCGCCGGTGGGGGTCCGCGTCGCTGGGCGCCGTTTCCTCCCCGTTCGAGGCGGTTGCCCTCTGCTGCACAGTGCAGCTGCGGCGGCGCGGGCGCTGGGCGGCGGCGCTGCTCGCCTCGCCAGCTGCCGCTCGACTGTGTTTCGGTCCTGGGCGGGCCGGTCGCACCGGCGGGACCGCTTTCCCTCTAGGAAGGCGAGGATGGTGCCGTGCCCTTTGTGTTCGGGATTAGCGGGGGTGCGTGGGCGCTTTGGCGGCCGTTCTGCTGTAGCGAGCCGCTAGAAAACCGCCGTGCTGGTGGAGGCCCCTGTCCTCTGCTGTGAGGTCTGGGGAGACCCGGGCCAAACCCAGGTTCTTTGAAGGCAGCAGCCTTGCAGCCTGGCTGAGTTCGGCTGTCGTTTACAGGCCGAAGGAGCTGCGGAGGTTAGTAACAAAGCGAGTAAATCTGGTGTGCCCAAGCATTGCCTTTCAGATTCTCTGTTGCTACTGCTGGAGGCCAAAGAAACGACATTTTTAAATAGGTTGCACAATTTCCAGGCGTGTTTGAAACAATTTGAAACATCAGTCTGTGCTACTCCTTCGTCTTATCATTAGTCTTCCAAATTGGATGGAGTACTGATCAGCTACTGCAAAGTTTTCCACTGTTCCAGTCCTAGACTGGAAATTGATGTTGGTGCCTATGCTGGTAATGCTGGAAGTCTCCTTCCAGTTCCAGAAAGCTGTAAGCAGGCCCTGACTCAAAATCTTGCAGAAGTTGCAGAATCCTTTCACACTGTACAGCTGCTTTGTGGTTGCATCACCACTCAGGCTACAAATAACAAACCAGGCTGTCATAGGATTTGGTGATCTTAATCTGGAAAACTGGGACAGTCCCTGGCATAAATTATGCATGCATAGTACACCTTGCGTTGGACCTGCTGCACGTATGAGATGAGGCTATATATACACAGCAGCTAGATTCCAGACATCAGTCAGCCTGCGATGCCAGGCATCTGGGAAAGTAAGCAATTACTTTAAAGAGATGGGAAAAGCATTTTCATGTGTAAGCATGCAGTGGGCATAGGATTTCTGTGAATAATGTAGTCTGTTCTCACCTGATATCGTCTGTCCTTTCCCCCTCTTTTTATATACCATGACTTCCTTTAAAAGCTGAAATCAAATTAACTTTTAATTTCTTCTCTGAATAGTTGCATGAAAGCCTCAGTGGTTCCTTGGTGAGCCAAGAAATGTTCATCAAGTGATTTCTGTTATCCTTGATTTGCCTCGTGGTGGGGAAGTGGGCAGATAAAGGTTTTGGAATCGGTTTAGTGCCTGGAATTCCTTATTTTACAGGTTTTTAAACAGAGTATTCACCGGGGACTAAACAGGATATTGTTGAAAAAATGAACTAGTAAGTGTAATAAAATTATTACTATAAATACAAAGCTTGCCATAAAAATTACTGGGAGTACAAGTACATTTTTCATCAGGGAAGGTTCTCCCTAAATAGTTCATGTTCTTGCATTCTTTATCTCAACAGAAGATGGGCTAAGGCAATACTTCCCTATTTGGGGTTTTTGGTTGGGCTTGGGTTTGGTTTTTTGTTTTTGTGGGTTTGTTTGTTGTTTTTTTTTTCTTTCCACTTTCTGGAACTTATTGGCAGCTTTGAACATCTGTGAATAAACTAGCAGCAGACAATTTCAGGAAAAGTGGCCTGACTGCCACCTACATTTGCAAAAACAAATGACTAAATCATCACAAGATCTAGAAGCTGTTTCAGGATTCATCTCCCATGTAGTAGCTCAGGAAGCAGGCTGTAGTTCACTCAGATACTTAGGAGCTGTCAAAGAAAGCAGTAGCTGCTTGCTTTTTTTGTTTGTTTTTTAATTACTGGGAAAAGAGCCCATGCCTGACAGAGACAATTTACAACCTATTTATTTTCAGCATTCTTCTGATTCCCTTTGAAGTAAAACTCATCTTCCTGACAGACCAGCTTCTTATTTCCCTTAATCCTGCGGCAAAGTGATAATCCTTTATTTGTGACCTCATAGGCTGTTACTATGGAGAATGCTGTGATATCACAAAGCCAGCTCTGTGACTTCACTATTGGTGAAAGCCACAGTTGGAAATGTGTCACTCTGGAGGCGTGAGGGAACGTTTATCTGCTTCTGGTATTCTGCAAGCACTTCCTAAGGAGCAGTATCTGGCAAGCAGACATGCATAATATCTGTCTGTGTAGGTGATGAATGATACAGTCAGAGGCTGCATCTGAGGGGAAAATTTATGGTGATTAGGTTTGGCAAGGTTAATCCTGCCCTTGAAAGAAGCTATCGTGAGGAAAATGTCACTGGATAGTTAGGCAAGGCTTTTTGCATCCATCTGACTGAATACCAGGATTACTTTCTGTAAAGCCAAGAACTGATGCTGCATTTTTGTCTTCTTCATCTTAGTATCATTCTGCAAACTTAAAACTTCTATTTCAAACACTAATTACATCAAAACTTCAATCAAACAAAGTTTGTCAGGAGCAAGGCAAAAGGCATGTAAATCACATTCAAACCTTTGTGCCCTAAAAGTAGACTTTCAGGCTCTTCTTTATAAATGGAAGTATGAAAGAGATTTGTAACTTTAGGCATTGTGTCCAAGACTTTCAGTTACTTCCAAACATCTTGTGTGCATGGATTCTTTTCATATTGAAGTTTGAACTTGAATGCTGGGTTCCAGAAATTAGTGCCTAAAATTAGGCTTCTAAGTGACTGTCCTGATTTTCAAAGTACTGAGAGTACAGCAGCACTCGATGGAGATAAAGGGAAGTGCAAATCTACATTAATTTTGAAACTCAAGCTGTGACTATTAGAAACAACATATGGCAATAGGAACCAAATTTGGCTCCTTGAATATCTCTGCCTTTGACAGTAACAGGAAGTTTTTAGGAAAATAGTACTTGCAACTCTAAATGTTGATGATTATCTACTCTTCAAGATTGAAGCTATCACAACCTAGGAAAAAATATTAGTAAAAGAAAAGGCTAATTACTTTTCTAAAACACTTTAAAAATATATTAGGGAGCATATGATAGAACAACAGAAAAATCCTCGACCATTCTTTTCCTCTAATAAAATTAGTATTTTACATTTACTGTTGGTTATACCAATTTTTATTTTCTCTTCTTTATGTGTGAGATGAAAGGCTGTACATAGGAATTAAGCAGGTTTCTGCAAGTACAAACACCCCCATTGATACAACTTTTGGAAGTTGAATAAATCAGGTTTGTGGGGAAAAAAGCCCTTATTACAGAATAAATGAGGATTTGCATAGGTATAATTACAGCAATGTAATTCTGGCAGTAAGTCAGTCATTTAGACCAAAGCCCTGAGGTCAGCTTCCATCTTATCCCTATGAAACAAATGTTTCCTAAATTGTGTTCAGACACTGTACTGAGCTGGATGCTATGTAACAAATCTATGTTGCAAAACTTCAGTTAAATGTAGTATTAGAATCATAGAATCAACCAGGTTGGAAGAGACCTCCAAGATCATCCAGTCCAACCTATCACCCAGCCCTAACCAATCAACTAGACCATGGCACTAAGTGCCTCATCCAGTCTTTTCTTGAGCACCCCCAAGGACTGTGCCTCCACCACCTCCCTGGGCAGCCCATTCCAATGGGAAATCACTCTCTCTGTGAAGAACTTCTTCCTAATATCCAGCCTATACCTACCCTGGCACAACTTGAGACTGTGTCCCCTTGTTCTATTGCTGGTTGCCTGGGAGAAGAGGCCACCCCCCACCTGGCTACAATGTCCCTTCAGGTAGTTGTAGACAGTAATAAGATCACCCCTGAGCCTCCTCTTCTCCAGGCTAAACAGGCCCAGCTCCCTCAACCTTTCCTCATAGGATTTGTGCTCCAGGCCCCTCACCAGCTTTGTTGCCCTTCTCTGGACATGCTAGGATTAAAACAGCATAGTACAAAGGAAAAAAAAAGGCAAGCCTTATGTAGAGGCTTTGGAGACCAAGCATGGCATGCAGGATGCACTTAGAGCAGCCTTGCATTTTCAAGTTCTTGTGGATTACACCTTCCTATAAAACTACCTGTGCATGTATGTTCTGAAGAGCTGCTCATAAAGCAGCAGGGCACTTCTAAAGAAGTACTGGTGTTGACATGCTTAACTGCGTTCCTGTGTTTTGATTCATACTACCCAAACGATTACTGTGCTTCCTCAGTGGAGTGATGTTATGTGTATGTCTTACTAGCATGAGTACTAGTGATTTTTATCTCAACTTTGTTTGCTGACCTGTAAGCTCCCAGCCTTTCTCTGGCTTTATCTGTCATCATCGAAGCTTTGGAGAAACCCTTTGGGAGAGCAAGCTCAATGTTTATTTTTGGCTGTTCCAAACACTGGGAAGGCTCATTCAAAGTCACTGTGGGATGGAGGTTCCCTCTGCCAGAGTCAGGCACTCTGGCTCACGCCTCAGCTGATGGGGATGCTCCCTCTACCGGGTCATTGGTCCTGGGCTCTGGCTTTGGACTGCAGCGCCAGCTACATTTGTCCTTTCAGGCTTTTAACTGAGACTTTGAACCGAGGCTTTCATTGAATCCTTTGTGTGGCCTGGGCTTGAAGGTCGGCATGAAAAACAAAACAAAGCCGAGCACCAAGTGGATGCAGAGCACATGCAGATTGGGCTTCACAAAACAACTGGCCTTTTGTTCACTTCTTTCATCAGTGATACATGCAGCCTTCTCCACTTTGCTTATTCCAGAAGTCCTGTAGGCTTGTATTTTCCCAGCTTTCCTACAGCTGGAGGTACTAATTTTATTTCTTATCGTTTGGTTACTATTCCTGCTTCCATTTAGCTTTGCTAAGCATTTGGCTTCTTTTAGCAAATCTTCTTCCGTCATAACATCACATATGCTGCATTGCCTGCTCTAGGAATTAAAAGTCATCTCTTTTCTCACACTTACTTTTAACCTTTCCTGTCTTTTTACTTGTATTGTTTATTGATTTTTCTCTCAGATCTTCTGATGCTGCTAATTCATTCTTTATAGCCTGGGTTTTTCTTTAAGTAGCCTCTACATCAGCTCTCCAGGACTAAAACTTGCAGCTACCAAAAGGCAGAAGTAATCACAGAGGTTTCAAAAAACTCTGCTTTTGGAGCAGCTTACATCCCCTGTAGGCATTTCCAATGGCTGGTCTGCACAGCAGTACCAGACTCCCAAAGGGATGTGACCAGGTGAGGAGAAGGGCAGGCACCATTCACTTTTCCATGTGCATTGCAGCATTTACTGATGATCAGAGATGCTTTTGAAGCAGAGAGCCTTCTCAAACTCCAGCTCTGGCAGAGACACTTTTTACCCTTCTAAATAGAAGTCATGAGCTCTTGGGTCCCTAAGGTCTGAGTGCATTAAAGTGCTGCCCATGAGGGTAGCTTGTTGAAAGACTGTGGCAGTAACTGTAAGCCTTTTTAGTTATGGTCCAGAGTAAGGAATGACAAGATAATGAATGTGTTGGTTTCTTTGTTGTTGTTTGTTGAATGTGTTTTAAGAAAATATCTTTCTATGGCATAAAATGTAGTCATTCTGAGCTCGATTTATACATTCCCTGTGCTTTGATCTCAAAGTTTTGTTACAGATTATTTCCTCTTTGTGTCCAATGGTTACTTGCCAACTTTGATCAATACATTTTCTCAAATCTTACCTCTTGCTAGCCATTTGGTTTAGCTCAGTGTAAGCTGAGATCATCAGCAGCTCCTGAGATTGTCTCAGGAATACAGTCTTGATACCCTAGTTTAGGTCTCTCTATACTGCATAAGAGGGCAAAGACACAGCTATTTTTATGTGCTCTCATCTTTCACAAAAGTGGGTCACAGTGGCACTTGGGGAGCACAAGGACTCTTCCTTGCTTTAGTGCTTTATAAATGCTTGCTGAAAGTCCAAGAGAAAAGCCTCATCAAGCTCAGTTTAGGAATACAGAACAGGAAAAAAAAAAACCAAAGAACAGCCAACTCTGATCCCTGGAAAGGGTTAACAGTGTTCTGCACAGCAGGGCTTTGTACCGAATATTTAGGATTTAATAGCTGTAGTAGAAATTCGAAGGGTGGAATGGATAATGAAGTGGTAACCCTATCTGTCAGATCACAGTAGTTCAAGTTCATTAGGACTGCTGAGGAGGACTTCAGAAGGCAGTAGCAGCAGCTGAGCAATTCTGCAAAATAGTGACATCAGCAACATAGTTTAAGGCAACATAATGAACGTTGAAAAAATCAAATGTGTTGGATTTCATGATTTTTTGGAGCATGTTCTGCATGTTGCTGGAGTCAGTGATGAATGTGTCAGTAGGGAGATAGTAATTTAAAAGTCTAAACATAAAACTGGGAAATTAGGTATAAGGTCATGTGAGGCAATTCTGTCTGTGAAACTCATAATTTCATCTTTGTTTTGGATACCAACTTTGGTCTCATGGCTCATGTACTGTTTGATTTTCAGAGTCCTGAAATTTCACTGAAAAAAGCAGGAGGTGTTACAGTAGTAATAAGCCTGTGGTAGGTTTTGGTTTACTGTTTCCAGTAGTAAAACAAGTGCTCAATTAGAGGCAAAACCCATATGAAATGGATGAATGGGGAGGAACATTTAAGCTAGTGAGTTGTTTAACTTGGTTCCAGGTACTGTCATTTTTTGAGGGAGGTAAGTTCTGATTGCAGCATTTGCTGCTCATTATACTAATTGGGAGAAGGAAATTAAAATCTACCAGTCTCTGAGGATCTCAGAACCCTTTCTGCATGGAACAAGGGCATTTCCATTTAAGATGCAGTTGACACTAATGGCAGTGTGTGCAGTTGGTTTACCAGCTTCCTCTATGATGCTTGACTGATATGAGAGATGAAACACATTTGATGAGTTGCTGGGGTTTTGTGCCATGCCATTTGCAGTTTTCCCATCTATCCAGTTGTTCTCCACACAGAGGAGACCAAAGAACAGAATTCAGAAGTACTTTGAGTCACTGTGGAAAGCAGGAGCTGCTGCATCTACCCCACACAGGTAGAGCATAGGATTACAATATCCTAGTTTATCTATTTTGTGCAAAATATTTTGGTTTCATAAGCTTTAAAGTACATCTTAAATGTGCTCCAGCCATAGTGAAGACTCAGCTTTCTACCAAAGGGAAGAAACTGACCCAGTAAACTCTAAACTGCTATGTCTTTGGAGCATCTAACCTTTTGTTTTTAAAACCACTTTGGCACTATTTTAATTGATTCCATGCCTGGCCTTTTCATCAGTTCTCTCCTAGCCAGGAAAAACTGGGCTGTTAAAGGCTGCTGCAGTACCATGGGACTTGTGTTCAATGTTGCAGGTTTTTATTTTAACCTGAAGTTATCTGCCAGTCACCACTATTTGTTTGAAAAGCTGTAACCACTGCAGCATCATTTTTCAGATGAAAATCCTTCCACAGTTACAACAGTTAATATAAATGAGAGAAGGTGCACTGTGTCACTGGGTTGTGTCACTCATCATCCCTTCACCTTTCAAGAATTTTAGCTGCTGACTAGGCTCCTGCTAAATATTTGCTGCAGCTGCCCCAATTCCAGAGGGACAGGAATCTACCGGAGAGAGTCCATTTGAGGGCTACAAGGATGATTGAGGGACAGGAGCGCTGCCTTGTGAGGAAAGGCTGAGAGACCTGGGGCTCTTCAGTCTGGAGAAGACTGAGAGAGGATTTAATAAATGTATATAAATATGTGAGGGCTGAGTGTCAGGAAGGAGCATCAAACTCTTCTAGCTTGCGCCCTGTGATAGGACAAGGGGCAATGGTTGTAAATTATAGCACAGGAAGTTCCACCTCAGCATGAGAAAGAACCTCTTTACTGTAACAGAACACTGAAACATGCTCCCCAGAAAGGTGGTGGAGTCTCCTTCTCTTGGGATTTTCAAGGCTCATCTGGATGCATCTCTCTGCAACCTGCACTAGATTATATGGTCCTGCCCTGGCAGGGAGATTTGAAGTCCCTTCCAGCCCCTTACATCTTGTGATCCCTAGCCACACTTAAAATGTGTTCTGGCTGAACTGAATAGGACAGTGAGGGACCTGTGGCTAAGACAGGCTGTTACGTTTCAACAGCCATGTTCTGTGCTTTCAGGAGCATTTGTAAAGGAATGTTTTTCACTGTCCTTGCAAAATTTGCACCCGAAAAGAAAACATAGGTTTAGCATCGTTTCTTGTTCATTTGGGGTTTTGTTTCTCACATGCTCACTCTCTTTTGCCGAATTCCTCTAGTGTTAGGTTTTAAAAATGCTTCTGTCTTTCCTTGTGTTTGCTGTTTGTTGCTAGAAAACAGGTGGGTTTATTTTTGAGGGGGCAGGGTGGTGGTGTGGTCAATGACAATACAGATTTAACATTGATCAAATTAATAGCATCAGGTTTCTATGCAAAAAAACCCCCCTCCTATCCCATGTCCTAGCTACAAAATCTGTTAGAGAACTCCTCGTGTGTGGTTTAAAATAGCATATACTTTCCAGTTAATTATAATTTAAAGAAACCTTTTAGTTGAATTTTAACAGGACAGTTGTTTTTCCTACTGGTCTTTTGGGGGAGAAAGATTTGTGGGTTGCTATTTACTGCCTATTGTATTAGGAAATATGGCATGGGGTTTGTTTTTCATTTTACTTTTGGTGACTTTTTAAGAAGTGGTGAAGTGGAGATGCTGTCGAAATAGATAACAAATAAGAAGCATTGTGTGGTCAGAGATCTTTAATCCTGTACACATAGCAAGCTGTTAAAGTATAATGGGCAAGATCGTAGTCTTGGGAGTGAAACCTGAGAGTGTTTACTTCAAACTCATTAGCTGCAAGCAGCAGAAAAAGGTATCAGTTGTGGGATGACAGTGAACTACCAATGTACAGCTGGGAAGAAAAGAAAATTTATGTCTTATCACAGGATATTAGGGGTTGGAAGGGACCCAAGGAGATCATCGAATCCACCCCCGCCCCTGCCAGAGCAGGACGATACTGTCTAACACAGAGCACAGAGGAACACATCCAGACAGGCCTTGAAAGTCTCCAGAGAAGGAGACTCCACGACTTACTTTAAATAGGGTGGGATATTGCCACTAAAAATAGGAAATGTCAGCCCTCTTGTACCTGAGGTAGGTGAGAGGTTAGCTGGAGCACTAGAAAATGGTGCAGAATTCTGGTTGTCACTTTTAAAAGAAAAGTTACCTAAGTTAATGTGGAAGAGACCCCTAGAAAGATTTAAGGACAAGAGGGGCAGACATCAGAAGAACTCTAAAAGAGTGCTTTACTTAAAGCCAGTGGAATGAGATGCACATGAGGGGAGCTGTTTTGTCTGCACATACTTTGGGGTGTAAGCAGTGGAAGGGAATAAAGAGTGTTTAAACTCCTAGAGGACATTAGCACAAAATCAGATGGACCTTCTTACTGGGATATTGCTGAATTTAATACGCTGGTCATGGTCCCTCTTGTGTTTTTAAATGATTTCATAAAGAGCCAAGAGATTTGTTCAGGTAAGCTAAATGAAATTGAGTAGCATACTGCAAGTAAGTTGTTACTAGTGTAGCACTAATACATCTGACTTTTCAATGAAGATATTTCATAAAGAAGTGTAAGTTTGTATCTTTCCGGTGTTGCTCAGTCTGGTTTCTTCTGGAGCCACATGTTGTGGCAGTGTTCTTTTTAACATCTTTTCTTCTTCCCCTCCATTTGAGCATATTGCTTTTCTGCTTCTCATTTGTTCTACAGTGAAAGAGCTGTGGCAAAGGAAGGAAAACCCATGCCCTGGCTTGGGAGGGCTCAGGGATGTATGCAAGTGCATGTGGAATTTGACAAAGGAGTCTGTGTTCAGCTCCAACTCAGTGCATGTGCAAAGGAAGAAAATGGGATCTTTACATCATTTGCTTTCTCAGTGTGTGATGGAGATGCTTCTCAGGCTACAGTGTATTCTGTATGGATGCATGTGCATGCAAGGAGTTACACAGAGAGAAATACATGGTGTGATTGTGCCATGCACTGTCAATAAGGCATCTTTTGCTTCTGTAGCAACTGCTGTCACGTACCGAGGAGGAGATGTGGGATCAAGGAACAGAGGTGGCTGCCTTGACTGAGAAGTGCATGTGCTATTTTGGCTAGGCCCTTCTCCTGTGAGGTCACACTGCAGTAACATCATTGATGTTGTCAACACTGGTTTATCCATCAACTTCATCTCTTCTAAACATTCTCGTTTATATTTCCTCCACTGCTAGTCTCTCTCTTCACTTTTACTCTCTGCCATGCTTGAAGTATTAGGCACTTCTGCTATTCATGGTACTGATTAGAAGGCTGTGTAATGGTGCTGTGAGCTGATGGATTTGAGGACACATGAGATTTGTGTACATGCACAGTGCATTCTAGGTGTTTACAGGGCATCAGACATGCGAAAGGAATTGTCTCGCTCAAGAGGTTCCAATAGCGTGGGTTCGTTCAGTGCAGTCAAGCCAGTCCTCAGGATATAATTTGAGTTGAAGTGCTACAGAAATCTGTTGAAGGGTATTTGGACTGTGGTATTACCTTCCTCTTTCTTCCACCAGTTTTTTAACTTCGTGAGAGTAGTTACTGCTGCAAGGAATTATGATATGTGTGAAAACAGTACTGCACACAGAAGCAGCTAGTGCGCTTTGCGTGAGGGTTGTCTGGTGCAAAGAAAAAGCAGATTACAGCTCTTGCTTTTTCTTTCAGTAGTTACCTGTCACTTTTGAGCCCAGGGAAATTCTTCTTGGAATAAGTTTTGTTGCTGTAAAGTGGGTGTGGGCTTAGCAGAGAAACAACCACAGGGTTTCTGCAGGATGATCTTGAGGGACCCAAACATGGCAAATGCCAAGTTGGATTCATTAGAAGTTTTGCAGCTGATCCTGCGACCCCAGGGAAAGCAAAACGGCGAAGTGGTAGGAAGATTTCCTGGAATGAGGCCTTTCAGGCAACACAGAAATTGATTTACTGTGTATAGAAGCCCTGGTTCTCATGTTGAGGTCTTGGCTACTGTGTAACTGCAGGTGTAGCAAAGCACCCAGCTGAATTTACACTTGTAAATTAGCCTGTTTATAATACAGCTTTGCGGCATGACTTTCACCATAGACCTGTAAAACAAAAATGATGTTTGTTAGTTGTATAACCCAGCTCTTTACTTGCCCTCTTGAAACACATAGACCAGCATAAGGAGGTGATGACCTTTGCATTTCATTCAGTCCTGAATATCTGGTCTCTTCATTTAGAAGGGAACTGCCTCTTACAGCACAGCAGAGGTGAGTCCCAAAGTGCTGTATTTCAGGATTTTAAGGATTATATGCCTACTATGCCTCAAACTATTTCAGAGTTCTTTGGATACAGGAACCTTTAAAGAAGTGCCTTATGGTGGCACTCCTTATTTTGTTTGCCCCTCTGTTTCTGTATATCAGTCTTCTGGTTTTGATGATTAGGTCACAACTAGAAATAGTTCTTTTCTCAAAAATAAATCTCCAACCAACTAAAACAATGTTTCTACAAAACATTGTGTCTCATTGCACTATTTCTGCCTCTTCTACTGTCTTTTCCTGATGCTTTAGCTTAGCATATGCTCAACAGGCAAAGGGAAACCTAGCACTGGGAGTGAGATCCTGACACAGTGACCTCGTTCTGAGCATTGCCTTCTTTGTCAGTAGCAGCAGAAACTGAAGCAGCTCTGCTGGCTCTCGGCACTTGGAGCAGTTTGATATTTTCTGTCTGGCATGGTTTCAGGGCTCACTTTGTTGTGAGCCCAAATGGTGAATGGGATGATGAAAAATGAGCTTGCAAGAACTTGTCCACTGCCTCTAATTTTTTGATAAACAGTTCGCAGCAGCATAACTATGATCCAGTGTGCAGCAGAGCTGTTTGTCACATGCAGGTCTGCAGCATTCTTCAGGACTGACAAAGGAGAGTAAATCTTTCTTTTAATCAGTAGCATAAAAACTGGTAAGTGTCATGGTAAATAACAAATAACTTAAGCAAATACTGCTTTATGTAAGTGCGTGTGCGGAAATGTTTCTGGGCATTTGTGGGTTTTATGTGGTGAGGCGTTGTGTATTACATCGGGAAGGTACATCAGGGGTAGATTTTCTGTCTTAACTAAAGAGTTAAAGCCTTTGCTAATGCATGTAAATAGCTTTCTTGTCCACTTAAGGAGGAGGCTGGCTTGTTATCCTCTACAATGCAGCTGGGCACTGTTCCAGAAGCAGAGGCACTTCATTTCAAAGACAAAGAAGCCAGCACAGACGCAGGGAGAAACCTGGAACATTGCGCGGTGGATTTTTTCAGAGCGATGACTCATTTCAGTTCACAAAGGATTCTGGGCAGGGTAGTGAGAAGTCAGGTTGGCTGATCCATTCCTATGACTTCACTTTGCAGAGAGCCAGGGAGAAGAGGAGTGACACTGCAGAATCCTGAGGCACTGCAGTGGAGAGGTGCTTTGCGAAGACTGTGAGTGCCTTGAGAACAGGGGGTGGTGTCAGACTGTGATTCCAGCCATTCCGTGGAAACAGGGCGAAAGGAGAGAAATCTTTTCAAAACACTACATGGGAGTTATATTTGTAGTCCCTTTAAGATTCTGGGCTTCCATCTCCTCTATCATTTCTTAACCATTTGTTTCTTGTGCTTATGTGAGAATTATGTGAAATAGCATTCCTTTCAGTGGGGCTGCAAAGAGACTGCATCATTTTTTCTTTTCTGAAAGCCCTTTTTTTTCTGATTTAAGAGGTATGTGTTCAGTATATTACTGCCTAAAAGCATGCTTTGTTTTTCTTCTTTCAGGTCCTGTGGCACTGTCCTATGCTGCAGCCAGTCAGCTTCCACAGTGATATAAAGCCCCAATATGCACATTGTTTTTACATCACAGCTACTCTGGGTATTGTACTGGAGCATGGAACCAGACCATAAGGGTTCAGGTAAGTTCCCCTTTTTTAACATATTGTGTGCCAGAAATACAAATGTGGAAATTTGTTAAAAGATGCATTTGAAAAACACTGCTTGAGGAAACACATTCTGAAGCACACAATATATTAAAAAAACACAGTCCCACCCTCTTCCTTCCCAGGATAAGCAACACCACCAAAATTTCCTCGACTGAATCCTCTGGGAAAGTTCCGTGCTCCAGCAGAAACTTTTAGGATTATAGTTGTAACATGTGCTGGGTTATCACTTTGGATC
The DNA here is from genome assembly GCF_015220805.1 of Pogoniulus pusillus. NCBI lineage: Eukaryota > Metazoa > Chordata > Aves > Piciformes > Lybiidae > Pogoniulus > Pogoniulus pusillus. The sequence goes on from NC_087272.1 coordinate 26,275,762, forward strand.
AAGAGGCAGTAGGCCACAGGACACGAATAAAGAAAAGGAAATCTAAATCCCAGGAAATGCACAGGATGAATACGTGGAAGACAAGACTGCTGGCAGTTAGGCATGCATCTGTTTCTGAAACTTAGTGCCACTTGGTGACCTCCAAATGTAGCTTGATCTGAATTATTAGAAAGATCAGTTTACATAGTTGAAGTTAATAACTGCCAAGGGACAATAACTTTGTTTAGAGGCAAGTGTTTTATCGTATGGTTGGTGGTTTGTTTTCTTCAGGCTGGTTAGAATTGAAGCCACATTGCCAGGTCGCATTCTTGAAGCATTTGTGACCTGTGTCTGCAAGGGAGGGTGTATTTTGAGGTGCATGCATTTCAGAGGTGCAAAAGGAGCCTGCTAGTTAGCGAATGTATGTTGCTGCTTTTGGTGAGCCTTTGTTTAAACTGCTTTTGAACAGGAATAAATGGAGAAATCTTTATTGTGTTTTTTCCCTTAATGTTATCAGTCCTCTCATACATGTTACTGTAGTAAATGCAACCTGCAGCTTTGTTTACTAAATACTCCAGGAAATGTGGTTTAAAAAAGATGATGTAACTATGGCTGAAAACAGTGCAAGCAACATAACTTCTGATCTTCTTCATCACAGATTTTGCTGTTAAAATGTGTCCTTTTCTGTGTTAGTGTGCTAGTGCAAATCCAAGGCATATTTCAGAGTAATCTGAGCAATGTCACCAAAATCTACATATTCTTCCCGCTCCCTGCTGTTGTTTAATCAGATGGAAGTGTCTGTCTCAAAATGGCAATTACATAATCATTGTTGTGAGTTCACTTGAGAAAGGTTTTGTTTGATGCATCTGTGTAGGTATTCTATATGCTGAGTGATTCAATCACTTTGGAGTCTGGGAAAAAAGGGATAATGTGCAACACAGGCCAGACATAACTTCAGCATATGTGTAAATCTGATTTTTTTTTCTAGAAGAGACTTTTCTCTTTCAGTATTCCTGGAAAATAGTTATAATGTTCTAGGCTGAAGAGCTCTCTTTTCACACATTGCTACTAGTTTTGGCTTTGCTAGCTACCTTTTGTTTGAAAAGGACCTTTCTGTAGTTCTTCCCAAAGTGAGGTCATAGATGAGTGTCAACCAGAACAGGGTGTTGGCAAGAAATATTTTGTGGGGGATTTCTGTTGCAACCTATAATTGTGAGATGCTATGAAGTTACTGCACTCTAATTTGATGTTTTCTGATTAGTAACATAGCTCTGTAAGCAGCTGAAGTAATGAAGTCAAATTCACTGTGACAGGTGCTTTTTGTCTGGACTCTGTCCTGTCTAGTGCAGGCTGGCTAAGCTTGAAGCTTTGTGCAGATGGGGCATGCATAGCAAACACTCTGTTTTAGAATCTGGGTTGTCTAGTGAGGCTCATTCTCTGGCACACACATGTGCACAGACTGTGATTGTGTAAGCCTCATTTCCTGTGGAAACCAGGCTAAAAATCATGTTTTTCTTGATCTGTGGGAAACAAAAGGTTAAAAAGGTGTTGAGAGATGGAGAAGACAAACAGGGCTTTGCCTTCCTATATTTTACATGACGGAGAGTGAAATCAGAGGAGCTCTTCCCCATTTAGGGACATAATGTGTATAAATTGTACCATACTGTGGGTTTTCAGTGTAATTTCCTTAATTTTCTTCACAATGGCTGTACTGAACTGCTTTCATGTATAAGTCAAGAAGTGATTTTTCAAACAATCTTCATGCAAACTTCATGAGACAGGGAGTTTGACTTCCAGGTCACTTCTTCCCAGCAGCAGAATCACTAATAAAAATTCTGTCATCTGTATGTAGTTGATTGTTTAATTGCTGATACACGGTGCAGAATATAGTCTACCTCATTTTCTCCCAGACTTTCAGAGAACAGAGATGTTAGATAAACTGGCACAAGAAGGGTTCTGGCTGGTATGGGTCGAAGGTGTGTGAATTTCCTTTGCAGCTCTGTTTCAGACCAGAGAACTAAGTATTTCTTTCATGTGCTATATAATCTTTTGTTCCAAGTAACAATAATAATTTCTTTTTCCCCACAGGGCAGTACTACAAGTCCCCATGCCATCAATGAGGACAAATCTCATTCATTGGTTGTTACATGCTTAGACAGCTTTTGAAAGTTAGGTGCCACTAGAAAACTTTAAAAAAGAATGTTCTCTAGAGAAAAGATTGGAAAGACACAGCAGAAACAGTTAAACTGATATAATTTATATATATATATCATATTTAAACAAAACATGCCATTAGATGGTGAAAATTGCATTCTGAGCTCTGGTTTTCATTTAATTGGAAACATAAATATGAAAGTCAAGGATAGTAATTTGATTTCAAATGAAAGCTTCTTGAGATAAGCATCAGTCAGAGCTAACGGGAGCCATGTGCTAGATGTTCTATGTAAGTGATGTGGTCTTTTACAAAAAAAAAAAGGAAAGGATATTTGATTTTTTTAAAGCAAATTTATCCTGAATAAGTTGTAGTAAACTTTCTATTCAACAGGCTGAGCAGTATTTATGCATGTAATTGATGTTAGTACCTTGAATTAAGTCACAGACAGAAGATAATTTCTACTGTGCATCAAAGATGTTTGTCCACTTCACTGTGGACTTCACTCAGCAGAGTGCTGAGTGCTTTTAATTTCCCAGAGCCACCTGATAGTTAAAACTTGACAAATTGGAACCTCTGTGAGTTGAGAGGGGCTTTACTTTCTGTCACTGGATTTCCTGAAAGTTTTACTGATGTGTGCTGGCCATTTTAAACCAGGAGCTAGTAATTATCTCCAACAGACATTTAGGGCTGTGGAGGTAATTCTGCCACGATAGAGTTGAAACAATAGTTCCCTTGTCCTAGTGAAGAAGCACTCAGCGGAAAAGAATAAAGCCTAACTGGTGATGGTCCCTTACAAAACAGAAACAAAGGTTCTCACATAAACCAATATTTGTGGTGCATTTCTGTTGCATTCAAAAACATTTAAGTTCCCATTTTATGGACAGTTGTAGTTGTCTTTATAATTAAATGATTTGTAAACTCCCAAATATCTGCAAGTGGTGTGTTTGTTACCCTGGCATACTAACTGCAGCATGCTTTCTAGAGGTTGTGTCAGCACCAAGTGACTGACACTGAATGTTACACATTGATGAGTTATGAGAAATACAGTTAATATTTCAGAGGAAACTCTTGGTTTGTTTCTGTTGACAAGAGCCCAGCTGGCAGGGCTCAAATATGCAGACAATGTTTTCTGCACAGTAACCTAGAAAAACAATGCCAGAGGCTTTCTTTGAAATGTAAGATTGTGCAAAGTGCAAGAATACTAAAATACTGATGAACTTTACTATTTCTTAACTTATACTTAGCCAGCTTTACATTAACAAATCCTGACAGGGAATTATCCCAGAGGTGGATCTCTGCAGGCTTTTGGAAGTCAGAGGAGAGGGATGGGCTGCCTCAGAGTAACTGGTTTGAGTTCTTGTCCAAGCATCCTTTGCAGTCAGCTGAGAGGCTGCAGAGCAACCCACATAAATTAGCAGCACTTGCTGTGCTTCTTGTATAACCCTGCTTGAGCCCCTTCCCCACTTCAGGAAGCTGACTGTGGTATTGAGGCCTAGATCTCACATCCTAAAAATACCATCCTGGGTAGCTGCAAGTGTACCAGGTGCAAGGGAAAGAAATCTTCTTTCTGCTGTCCCATCCTAGTGCCTGAGGAGGCAACAGTGTGAGTGTATGGGTGAGGGTAGGCACAGGGATGCTCTTGTTGTGGTTGGTTTAAGAAATTGCCAGATTTTTGGTGGTCCAGATGAAACAATTCAGGAAGTTATGGATGATCACCTGGATGCTCTTAAAGCTACCCAGGGAGCCCATTCCAGTGCCCAGTAAACCTGATACGGTTAGACCTCAACTGAGGGCAATTTATGCCAATCTATTTGATGTGGTACTGAACTGAACTTAGTGTAGTGCTTACAGGGATACCCATGACACAGATATTCTCTGTGTAAAAGACAGTAATTTCTTACAGTGCTTAGATAAATCTGCATAATTCTTCCTATAATTCCAGTGGATTTCAGACATGAAGCTAATCATTAAAGACCCCCTACACAAATTGTGTTCATGGTGATTGTTGATCAAAGCTGGTGAAGTTATATGTCTGGCTAAATACAAACATTCATCTGTGAAAACTTTCAGCTGGCAGCAGTTACAAATTGTAACAGTGATTTTATAACTGTAATATTCTTCATCCATTCTCAAATGAGGAGGGGACAAATGGTGTTTGCTCCCCAGTCATGTGCAGGTGTATCTCTTACGTTTCTCTGTAACTGCCTGTGATCTTCTCTGTTGTCATTGACTGTAAAGCATATGGCAGGAGCCTTTCAGGTGTATATGAATAAAAAAAAACATCCAAAAAAAGGTTATAACTTAAGGTCATCATTCTGTGGTTAGGTAAAAATGATGAAAATCTTGGGCTGTACTGTGTTGAAGCTGAAGGAATGCTGCTGTGTTGGGGTTGTGGCACTGATCTGCTCAGGCCAATTGAGGAGAAGCAGGCGGGATGCAGCATAGCACAACTGTGTGTTTTAAATCACTGTTGTGTCTTGGGTAATGTGTATCACTGTTGTACAACAGATTGTACTGCTGCTGTGTTGAAAAGTACTGTTTCTAAGCCTCACTGAAGCAGTTATGCAATTCAGTATCCCCACTAATTCTTTCTTTTTTTTTTTAAGTGCAGAGTATAATGCAAGATTAAAAACACTTAGATAATCAGTTTTAGAAACTACTGGTGCTGTTTAGTATATGAATAGGAATATTGAATCAATAGTGTAAATATTAAGTTCTCTAAATTGTGGAGAAAAGTTTGAATTTGAATTAATTTCCAGTGATTTGATTGCAAGGTATTACTCAGGCACAGCAGAAATAAGGTGATTTTCCTGAGATTTCAAAGCCATTTAGGTAAAACTTAATACCTGGCCATTGACTGACCTGTGGTCAGGAAAGCATTTGTAGTCAAGCATCCTTTGTTCTGTCTGTTACTCTTTGTTACTTCTATGCTGGCAAAGGAAATCATCTAGCTTGCTGATTCCCTCTGAGATCGTTGGGGAACTGTTACCACCACTTCAAGGGGAGGCACAGAGCAGAATCTGAAAACCATTCTGTATTTATATAAAATGTATGTGTGCATTTGTATAGTCAATGTTAGCGTTGTTATCAAATTGTGCTTTCTCCTTTAACTTTCATTTTGAAGATCTTTCAATGTCTTCTAAATATCAGCTAATTAATTACTTTTAAAGACTGAAAACCCATTAAAACTTCTCTTTTGAAAATACATGGTTTACAGAAAGGCATTTGATGTGTAGGTCCAGGAAATACTTATTCACAGTATCAGTTTTCAGGTGTTTGGTTCTTTTTGTGCCTCTATAAAATGATCTGCACTTTATCACAGGAGTGAAAATGTTACTTGTTAGCAGTATTTTTTTCCTGATTTTTGTCACTACTAAGAAAAAAGTACTCTGTCAGGTGGAAGTGGTGAGTCAGCCATACCAGTATCCTTTGACAGGGGAGTGAAATCTCCTTGTTTATGACCAGTCAAATGCATGCAGCCAGGTTTATTGTGCAGTTAATCAGGCACAAGGTTTTGCAACCATCAGTGCTAATTTGTTGGATTTTTTTTTTTAATTTATCTGTTGCATCCTTTGAGGAACTATGTCTTCATAGTGTATGTCTCCAGTTTCCCAAAGTTTACTGTGTCTTAAGTTTTTAAATAAGCTGTTGGACAGTTCTCCATTGTAAGAGTTTTATCTTCAGGTCAGTACAAATGCTACAGAGCTGTATGCATCACCTCTGATTGTATCTCTACATCCTTGCTCTGTGAGCAGATTTTAAAGCAAAATGCTTCATTGCACATCTGTTGTCTTTTTACAGGTGATGTATCACCCATCAGCATGTCTCCCATCAGTCAGTCACAGTTTATTCCACTTGGGGAAATCCTTTGCCTGGCCATCTCAGCAATGAACTCTGCCCGAAAACAAGTCACCCAAGAAGCTCTAATGGAGCACCTAACAACCTGCTTCCCAGGTAACTGGACATTAATAAATCATTGGTCAGATGGGTGCATGTCTGTAAAAAGGCAGGTAAAGTATCCCCAGTGCCTGCCAAGAAGGTTGCTTATCTTTTTCTAATTTCCTTAAAGAAGGGAGTTCCATTGTCTGGGAGTCATTTTTCATCACTTCTGGTTGAGACTATTGACAAAACCTGACATGCTACCCAACAGCAAAAGGAGGCTTTAAGATTCTAATTTTATAACCTCAACCTTTTTTTTTATTCTTAAACATACAAAAAGATGAGTTCCCTTTGACCAGAGCCATTCATATGAGATGCTTTTTGCAGGTTCAATTCCTGACTTTATGTAGATATTAAAAATTACTTAAGGTACTGAACAGCAAACTGCATTGACAGGTTTCTTTTTTCAGACCAGTGTCAGAATAATCTTGTTTGTGGCTTCTTTTTATTTTTTCCTCCAAAATAACCTTCTTTATTGTCATGGTCAGAAGACCTTAGGACTTCAGTAGTTACAGAGAACAAAGCATGTGTTATAGACAGAGCAGACTTATTCTGCTTTCTGACTTTCAAGCCAGTTGTAAGCTAGTTTGCAAGTGCTCTGCTGGCATCTCTTCATGTGTCATTGTCCCCAGTCCCCATAGATATAACCACACAGGTCTCTGCAAAGTCTTCTCTCTTAAAGAGCATAGTTCCCACATACTGCATCTTTTCCCATCCAGGACAGGCTCTCAAAATTGGTGTTGCCTTATCCAAGTGATAGAGTCCAATAGCAATGATGCACCTGTTTCTGGAGGGATTATATTTAGACTGAAAGGAGGTTGTCAGCCTGGTTTCCAGGGGTTTTCAGAGCACAGACACAGTTCTGGCTTCTGCTTCAGTACTGCCCTTGCTTAAAACATCTTTAAATTTGTAATTTTTTTTATTTTATTTTTTTTTAATTGGCAGCTTTCTGGATGAAAGGTTTGGAGAGCCAGGGGTACAATTACTGTGTTCACAGATGTTGTTAAGATGTTCTTGACAGCAATTGATAATATTTATTAAATAGGAAAATTACAATGTCTTGGATTAAATATACCATAATATCAAAAAAGGAAACCCATGTTAAGAATGCACTCTTGAATATACTTCCCTGCTGCCAGTCTGTATCTGGAGTTGGTGAGTCATGCAAACAACGTCTTGTAGAGGCATCTAGAACAGTGGTGTAAAAGCATTGGGCAGAGGTTTACTGCACACTGTTCTGTGCCTGGATTTACATTTCTCTAAACTAATTGAGAAACCCTGCTGTGCCTCTTTTACAGCTGTAAAAAGCAGCTAATTGAAATTGCTTCAGTGGGAAAACTACTGATGCATCTACCTCATCTAGGCAGCCTAACTGTAGCCAGGGTTTGATGTCTTCAGTTTCTTTGCTTACATCTCAGAGCAAGAGTTACTTAAAGACTTGAGGCCTACTTGGGCTTTCTTTTAACTGTTAATAAATTCTGATATTTTAAAATACAATTATGGATCAGGAGCTGTGTTTGACCTAAACAGTACTGTTTGACCTTGAATAATTACACTTTGGGAAAAACTACATTTCATAAATACTGACTTTCTGTCCCAATTTGTGGTGGTGTTTATTGTTTGTTTGGGATTTTTTTCAGTATACTTGGCTGATTTTGAAAATAGAGGTAAAAGTTGTAAGGTCTATAATGCAAAGAAGGCAGAGTTCACAATTACAATTCCAGTTTAATGTATTTTGAATTTTGTTTTTCCAAGTCATGTTCTACATAACTAGAAAAGTTTCATGGATGGCAAGTGTTTTCCCAGTCCTTCCATCAGTATTTTTTATGGAAACATTATTGCATGGTGGAAATTATAATTTATTGGTGGCATCCCATGGGTTTCCTGGGAGCCTGATTATCTGTTGACTTGGTATGTTGCACTGTTCATGCTAGACAGAACTGTATATGAAAAATAATTCAACAGGCTGGATTATTTTGTAGACTCTGATCGGAATAAGCCTGAGGCAAATTATCACACAGTCTCTTGCTGCCTCTTTTTTTTTTCCCTGTCTACTGGCCATGAACATGTGCATTTCTCAAGTCTATTTCTCTAGTCTGAGATTAAAAACAGGAGAGCCTTGTTTTTTCTTCCTCACTTCCCAAAACACAAGGAAAATTACTTGGGAAAAATAATAATGTACCCTTTGTCCAATTGTATTCCCCTCTTTAGACAGACCTAGCAATTTAACATAGCAAACATAGGTGTTTTCTCAGGATGATTACAATATTACCCCCAAAAATTTGTCCTTTCCCATAAACAGAACCTCTTCTTGTGCTGAGTGATATTTTTCACTTGGTTGCTCAAACTCTCATAAATCACACAGGGAATCACACAGGTCACACAAAACTTTAGGGGTTGGAATGGACCTTGAAAGATCATCTAGTCCAACCTCCCCACCAGAGCAGGGTCATCTAGAGTAGGTCACACAGAAACACATCCAGCAGGGTTTTTCAGCTGTGGCTTTTTGAGCCCTTGTATTCTTTGTGGCTATTGTAAATTATCTGATGTCCTCATATTCTCAGTTTCTCTTCTCTAATTCAGTGCTGATACTCTGAGAGAGAGGAGTTTGTTACTAGTGTAAATGTATCTGTCATTGTCACATAACCTTTCTGTATCTCACCCTGGAGCAGCACTTGTCTGCCTGTGTTGTTTGTGTTTTAATGAACAGATGCTTCACTGCTTTTCATGGTGTGTATGAATTTTCTAAGACCCCAGATGCCATTCTCAAACTGTCTAAGAATACTAAACCTCTTGCCTCAGTGCAAGATCTTACACTTGCAATCTAGTCCTCTAGTTTGCTGAGCCATTGTGCAGGCATAAATCTGGGCCATGGCTCTATCTGAAGTAAGGTATGCTAATTATTTATAACATCACATAGCAACCACTCCATATCCTTAACTAGTATTCCATGAGCCAATCAGAGTATTTCTTTTATCCCTTGTTAAGCCTTAGCATCAGCTCAGGAGAAAATCATTTTAGCAGATTTAACACCATTTAAATACCACTTCAGATGTATTTTTCATGAATTTATATTATGGAGAAAGTTTGTAATGATAATGCACATCTTATTTATGGCTTTTGTTATTTGCCAGGTTTTTTAAAAAGCAAGAGGCCCCTTGCTGTACATGCTCCCATTATTCTAACTTAGAATTAAACAATGAGATGTTTGTACAGCCCTACTTTATAATTTATTGACCATGGTTTAAATCCTGTACATTAAATGAAAATCTTTGAAATCCAGTATAAGGAGCTAAGAATCTAACCTCTGTTCCTGTGTTTGGCAGCCAGACCCTCTTATCTGTATGAACCTGGCTGAACAAAACATCATGCCTTTGTTTCTGCTGCTGCCTTTAGTAAGGGTTTTATAATTTTCAAATTATTTTTTTATCCAGAGTTGTTCACATACTTATTAAAATCGTTTTGAGGTGTTCAAAATTTCAGTGTAGAAGATCCATGTGTAGTAGACCAGGTTGCTTTTGAAGTCAACAGTTTTCTGAAAGCTGACAAATTCCTCTGACATTCACCTTCATAACTGTTCACTCTCTAAATAAGGGAAATGTATATGTAGCACTTAAAGTAAGTGTCTTACATTAGCTGAGTTCACTCTAGGTCAGTGTTCTTTGTGAGCAGCAAACAAGACATAATCTTCTGTCTGGAAGCTCAGTGGATGGCAAAGCAGACTCTCTTGAGATGCAGAAAATGTACATGTCTGATGATTCAGTGTCCAGACAGTTTCTGCTTTTGAATTATTAAACCACTACATAATCTTAAATAACACCACTGCTGTCATGCCATATTTTCTATGCTAGAGTCTCTAGACTACTAGGTTTTTTCCTCTTGGTGCTGTTTAATGGAGGAAGGGAGGACGTAAGGAGGTTTCTGAATGTAGCAGGGTAGGTTATGTACAGACATGATGTGGGCAGGTTGCTATAAAGGGAAAACTTTTGACAAAGCTAGGAAATCTGCCTTAAAACCAGCAACAATGGGAGTCCGAGTAATGTCTTGCTCCTTCCCACAATGCAGAAAAGCCTCATTCAAGTTTGGGTCTATTTCTGCTTTTCTAAGTATACCCAAAAGACGTCTGAACAAAACCCATAGGTAGCATTAGCTGGCAATGCTGAGCTCCTCAGATCTGCATCTGCCGTTGCTACTGCTGGCTTAGGAAACCATAGAGATGTACTCGGTGCTGAGAGTGATAAAATTGATAGTTTCCAGCTCCAGAGAGAAGGCTGACAATTAAATTTACAGCATCATTGACTGCCCAGGCATGCTAATTTGGTTTCTTCTTGGTGTTTGTCTGAACATTTTCTGTTCGCAGGACAATTAACATAACTACTGTACATCCAGAGTTTAGAGACTCGTTTACCCAAAAAATTATGGTCATTATGATTTACTTGGTGAAAAACTACCTATTATTACTTTTACTGCATGTTTGCAGTGCATTTTTGCCTGAGTTAGTGTAATACCTCAGTGTAATACCTCTCTTTCCCTGACTTTTCTGAAAACTCCCAGGAGAATGTTTTCCTCTCCTTTTTTTGTCTGATGTTTTCAAAACAATCTATTATGAAAAGTCTTTTAAGTAAAGTAATGATGAAGAGCCAAATTCTCACAGACAAAGGTAGGTACATGTTGAGGTATTTACATGTAAGCTTCTGGAAAGTGCAGTGGATCAGTCACGCTGGTCATGTAGGAGCAGGAAGAGCTTGGCTGCTGCACAGCAAGTGTATCTCAGTTGGACCAGGAGTTGACCCTGAAGTGCATTTTCACCACAGGATAGAGAACATGAAGTTGACTTTGGGGTCATTCACTTCTTGTGGTGATGCAAGGCAGAATTTAAAAGGGGCATTGTTACTCAAGCAGACATAGCAGCTCTACTGCAGGAAAGAGGAGGTTAGATGATGACTGCTGGTTGTAGTGGGAATTGAAGTCCCTCTTCATGTTGCTGTGCTTTACTGAAAGCTCATGCAGAAAGCAACCTGTTCTCCAGTTGCTGCTGCCTCACAATCCAGCAGAAACTTAGCGTGGTGTTTACTTCAGTCCAGAGAGATTCAGGATACTGGCCTAGGGAATGGGTAGCTCTCTGGATTTTAACTTTTCCCATCTGTGACTGTTTCTGGCATATTTGCTCATCCAGCACTTCTGGAGGGCTTACTCTCTCTAGGATTATCACATGAATTGTGAACTCTCATATGAAAAGAGGAGAAATGTTCCTGATTCTCCATTTTCATTTATGTATTCTTTGCACTTTTCAGTGTCATTTATTTTCTCAAATTAAATGCTTTTCATTCCTGTGTCTGAATCAGTCCCAATCTTCAACTCCATGAGCTTTGTGTGGAATAGATTTACTTCCACCAGCACATTCTCTGTAACTGCTTTCACTCATGCATCCATGTTATTCCTAACACTTTGCTCTTTCCATTGTAAGATTGTTAGTTATAAATATTATTAGATGCAAGCAGTATTGTCATGTCTCTAATTCAAACAATGTTCAAAGCCAGACATAAGAATTCTTACTATGTTGTTTGCAACCCAGTAGCAAGGAGGAGGATGAGTTAAGGAATTAATGAAACGTCTCTACTTCTTGTTGCTTATTTTGTGATGAGATGGTGGCCATAGTGCCAGAGCTCTTGCTGTCATCCTCATGTTTGCTAACACAGGGAGATCACTGAGTTGCAGGCTCCAGGCTTTGACATGTGGGAAAGGAGTTGTTGACCAGACACTATATGCTACTGAAGGTACTGTGTTTGTGGCAGGTACACCTGCTTGAGGTTTTTCCCATGAAGTACTTTTGTAAGAAGCATATACTTTGCTGAAATGTATCTGCATGCATGATTCCACTGAATTTCTGTCTTAAAGATAGTCCATTTGGCTTAACAAGGACCTTACCAACCTAATCTTAGATGGCCTGGCTAAGAGTAGGGGTCTTGACCAGATGATTTCGTGAGGTCCAACTTAAATTACTCTCTGATTCAATTTAGTTTTATTTGTAAGTTAGGGTTTGGTTGTTGTTTTTTAAATGAATCATAGAATCAACCAGGTTGGAAGAGACCTTCAAGATCATCCAGTCCAACCTATCACCCAGCCCTATCCAGTCAACTAGACCATGGCACTAGATGCCCCATCCAGTCTTTTCTGGAACACCTCCAGGGACGGTGACTCCACCACCAACCTGTGCAGCCCATTCCAATGGCAAATCACTCAGAGTAAATGGAATTAACTTTCTTAGGTCAAAGTAGGCTATCCAAACTTTTGAAAAAAAAATTCTATCACTCTAGAAATGTGAACCAGGTCAGGTTTAGTTGAAACTAAAGTGCATTTTAGTTCAACAGAATGCATTGATTGAAGATAGCTTTTTCCACTGAAAATTTTGAAGGATTTTTTCTTGTGCAGCATAAACCAATGCTTGTTTGGTTTTCGTTTCTTTGGGTTTTTTTTTCCTAGCTTGTGGACTAGATTTCTTGTTTCCCTAGCTCTAGATGGAACTTATGCCTATGCAGAGCATGCTAATGCAGTATTTAAGGCGATATTGTCCTGCACCTCTGAATCCAGCAAGAGTACTGGTAGTGGGAAGGGCAAGGCTTGCAGTGCCAAGTCTACCACGTGGCTAATGTGGCATTGCTGCAGGGTTCTCATACACCTAATGCAGTGTGTGATACATGATTTAGGTAGTATTCTTCACGTCTCATATTAAAGGCAGGGAACTCAGAGAAGCAGATTTTTAGGATCTAGATCTGTAACTTCCAGCATAGTGTAAAAAGTCTGTTTAGGTAAGATGAACTGTGTCATTCAAGGTGTGTCTTTTTTGGAGCAGCAGTGATGTAGTTGAAACATTTTAATTGGAGAGTGGGTAAGTTCAATCAGATTTGTAATAAAAAGGCAGTTTGGGAGAATGTTGTGGGTTTTTCTGTGTAGTGTTCTTCTGTGGAAAAACAACTTATGTATCCAAAGTAACAAATAAGTTCAATACGTGACTGGGCATTATAATAAAGAGCTGTGGTGAATTGAGGTATATAAATATTTAGTTGAAAGAAGAGAGAAAGTGAAATATTTCCCCTGACACCCTTTTGATTTCCAGTGATTCCATCTTGTAGCTTAGTGTCACCTGCACAATGGAGATGACTAGAAGTTACCTCCTGTTTGATTTTTTTTTTCCTTTAACACTCTATTAATGGCCTTCTTTCTGTTTAATTAATAATTGATATGTCTGAAGTGTAGGAGCTAAGTGGCAAGATAAACAGACAAGAGAATGCCTAACAAAGTGCTTTACTGGAGTTGTTTGTTCAGCATATTCCAGCTTGCATCTTGGTAAAACAGCTCTTTGTTGGGGAGGGGAGGATGCAGAGAGTCCTGCATGTTTTATGCACTCTGTGATATGTGTTTGCTATCATTTCTAGGAGTTCCAACACCCAGTCCAGAAATCCTTCGCCATACCTTGAATATGCTTGTACGGGAGAGGAAAATATACCCAACTCCAGATGGCTATTTCATTGTAACCCCACAGACTTACTTTATAACACCATCTCTCATAAGAACTAACAGTAAATGGTACCATTTGGACGAGAGGATACCTGACAGGTCTCAATGTACCTCTCCACAGCAAGGAACTATAACTCCTTCCACCTCGGGATGTGTCAGGGACCGAACACTACCCAAAAACCACTGCGACTCCTGCCATTGTTGCAGAGAAGACATGCACAGCATGCATGCATCTACCCTACAGAGGAAATCAGCAAAAGACTGTAAAGACTCTTACTGTCCTCCTTCGTTATGTCAGGTTCCACCTACTGAGAAAAGTAAAAGTACTGTCAATTTCTCTTACAAAGCAGAGACGCTTTCAAAGCCTAAGGATGTAGAAAAGCAGTCTAAGAAATTTGGACTCAAATTATTCCGGTTAAGTTTTAAGAAGGACAAGACAAAACAGTTGGCAAATTTCTCTGCCCAGTTTCCTCCAGAGGAGTGGCCACTAAGGGATGAGGACACCCCTACCACTATACCTAGAGAGGTAGAAATGGAGATTATCAGGCGCATTAACCCAGATTTGACTGTGGAAAATGTCATGAGGCACACTGCACTAATGAAGAAACTTGAAGAAGAAAAAGCTCAACGGAGCAAAGCAGGATCTTCAGCTCACCACAGTGGACGAAGTAAAAAGAGCAGGAATCACAGGAAGTCTCACGGGAAATCGAGGTCACACAGCAAGACTCGGGTGTCCAAAGGAGACCCATCAGATGGCTCTCATTTGGACATACCTGTGGAAAGGGAGTATGAGTTCTATGATCCCTTGACTCGATCCCCACGGGAAGGCTGTTTTATAATAGAACACAAGGGAGATAACTTTATAATGCACAGTAATCCTAACATGATTGAATCTCATTTTCCCATGACACCAGAGTGGGATGTGTCTGGTGAGCTGGCCAAAAGAAGAACTGAAATGCCTTTCCCTGAGCCTTCCAGGGGAAGCTCTCACTCTAAGGTCCATCGGAGCCATAGCCATACACAGGATAGAAGATCAAGGAATGAGCGGTCCAGTAAGGCTAAGGAGAGGTCTAGATCCATGGATAACTCCAAGGGACCTCTGGGCTCAGCCACCTTAGGCACACCAGAAGATATAGGTGAAGGTTGTAGCCCAGATGACCAAACAACTAACCAAACTTTCATTGACGATAGTACCTTAAGGCCATCTCAATCACTCAGTCATCAAAGGGCTCTGATTTCATCTGCAAGCTACAAAGAGACTTGCATCCCTGAAATAGCTAGTGGCAGTGTAGAAACCCCTAGTTCTTGTAGCCTGTTGGAACAAAGCAAGCCTACAGAGAATTTGCCACCATACAGCGAGCTCAACTCCTGCACTACAAAATCTGCAGTTGATGACTATTTTCAGTGTAACACATCCAGTGAGACTGTGCTTACTGCTCCATCACCACTGGGAAAGAATAAAGAGGACCATGATACACTGACAGGGACAGATGGGCTCAAAAAAATTACTCCTGCAGAAAGACAGTCTCAGCATATTTCTAGGGATCCTGGGGTGCACAAAGATGAGTCCCCAAAGGGCCCAAGCAGTGGTACAACAGTTGCTGGCCAAACATCAGAGGTGATTGCAAACGGGCGGCTGGTTCAACACCATAGTGCTGAATCGAGCAGTCTTGATAAGAGGAAAGAAATATTTAGCAAGGATACACTCTTTAAACCTCTGCACAATACCCTTTCTGTGAACAGTTACCATAAGTCTAGCACGCCCCTGCTGAAGCCTCATCAAAAGACCCCCTCTGACACATTGCCAGTCAGATGTGAGAAACTTGAACAAGCGATAGTAACCTCAGTCACACAAGTCACGCCTGTTTCACAGAGGCAGCAAGAGACAGCTGGGAACCAGGAGGCCTCCTTTGACTACTACAACGTATCTGATGATGACGACTCAGAGGAAGGAAACAACAAAAATGCTGAGGAAGAAAAGAACAGGGATGATGTTGGTACAATGCAGTGGCTCCTAGAGAGAGAAAAGGAGAGAGATCTGCAGCGGAAGTTTGAGAAGAATCTTACTCTTCTCACCCCAAAGGAAACAGAAAATAGCAACAACCAGAGAGCCACCCACTCAGCCCGCCTGGACAGCATGGACAGCAGCAGCATTACTGTGGACAGCGGGTTCAACTCTCCACGGTAGGACTGTCACATTCATTGCAGCTTTACAGACTAGAAAGTTCCATTTATAGCTGTATGTGTGTGTGGTACTGGTGACAGAAGGTAGGGCCATTTTAAACAGTTGCACACATTTTCAGACAGTGTTTGCTACAAGTCTGCAATCTGCTGTTGAGGTGTGTGGCTTTCCCACCACACCAGTGACCATGTGCGGCATTGACTCTGTATTAGTTCATTTTCTGTTTGCTGAAAACCTCCCTGTATATTTTTTTTTCCTGTATTAAACTTGTGTTTGCACTTAGAATAGAAGGAATAAGCTCCTGCATACTCCCCTTTCACTTTCCCTTTCCCTCTTAGATATCATCAATGTGACTAATCAGAAGACTAGATGGCATAACCTTTGTCTCAGATAAAAAACCCAAAGCATGGTGAGGGTTTTGGGTTTGGGCTTTTTTGTTTATTTTCTTCCCCAAAAAATCGGATCTGTATCGCCATTCCAGACTGGTGAGGTTGGAGCAGCTGCTCCCCCCATAAGACTAAAAGTGCTCAGGATACTTAAGCTTCAGAGGTGACCTAGTGCTGCATCAGCAGAGGGAGGGGTGTCTTGCCTAAGATACTTGGGAAAAGATTCCAGATGTTTGCATGTGGTGGTGCTGGTAAGTCATTTCCATTCCAGGGATCTCAGACATCGTGGAAGTCTCAGGGTGCTAGGAGTCTTACAGGTGTAGAGAGGAGAGAGTTGCTGGTGTATTCCATGCCCTGGAGACTTCACAAGCTCATTTCCAGGTTAAGAATTCTTCACTTGAGCCTTCTTTGTTCTCTGTCTGCTCTTTCACTGTTGGAAGTCCATGCTGGAATGGAACTTGACTGGTTTTGTTTGCTATGGATAGCAACCCGTCAGAGCTCAGAGCAATGACTCTTAAGAACACAGAAATAGTTTAGCACAGTAGTTCTTCTGCAGTGTCTTACTTCAGCTTAAGTTATTTACTGTCTATGTTTTAAAAGCAAAACCTCAAAGTCTAGATTTGTCTTAGGAGAAAGAAAATGAGGGGGTTGTGGAAGGGCTTTGGGGTTTGTTTTGGTTTGGTTTTTTTCCTTTTTTTTTATTCCTCAGAATTATGTTTTCAAACAAAATCTATAGCAGGCTGTCAGAAAGACACGTGAAGGATTTACTGCTTCTACACAGGACTAAATCTTCAGTTAGCCCTGTCACTGGAGTAAATTCCTTCAGATTTGATGGCTACTCCCACTTGATGTTAATGAAAGGCAGTAATTATTTGGCCTGCTGCAGCATGCAGTGATCATCAAACTGGAGCAGATTTTTAACATCTGTATAATTTTTCTGAGTGAAATACTTGAAAAGTAACTGGAGTAAATTGTACCACTTAACACTGAGTCCAGCTTAGAAACTTAAGAAGGTTTTGAATTTGTTCCTGTTCTTGATTGTTCTGCAGATGCTCGACATCTTTCTCGCATACAGCTGTTGTATGAGGCTATTTGTACTCTTGACTTTGATTTTTTTTTTTTATGTAATCTTTTCCTGCTATGCTTGCAGTCAGTTTTTGTGGGGGAGTATACAGTGGTGTTTACTTTTTGCTAAGCTTGCCCCACTCCAGAGTGTGTTTCACCTCCAGGACAGGATGTCAGTCGACTGGATAACAATCTCCTCTTGGCCTACTGTTTTGCTAGCTGTACACTGGCTGAACATTAGGCTTGTGTTTCTGGTTAATGCCAAGGCAGACATTTCCTTCCCTAATTATCTACACAACAGATAAAATTTCTGTTGATGCTAATCTTAAACTTAGCTAGCAAGAGAACAGAATGTGGTGAGCATGCTGGATTTAGTGCTGCTATACAACTTTGTTTAGATCAAAAGAGAAACAGATAAGCAGCTTTTAATAATGATTGTGTTCCACACATCTATGTTTCCTTTTTTTTCTGTTTATTTGTTAACAAATGTCCTTCTTTTTTGGCAGTGTCACACAAAGTAAGATGTAAAGCAGGGTTCTGTAGAGTTGTTTTGTGAGACCATCATGTAGTCCAGCTCTTTCAGAGGCTTTTTCATGAGCATTGCATCATGATGATTAAATCGAGTTATTTTGCTGAGCTTTGGTCACTCCTTGGTTTAAATCTATACAAACAAATTGAGCAGAGGGTGAATTCAGCCCTTTGGCTATAATTGCCATGTTGTAACTTCTTTACTACTTCATAAGAAAAAATATACTCCACTACCCTTTTCCAGTAAATACAAAAAAGCCATCTGGCATCCACCTGGATTCACCTAGATCTGACAGTGTCCATTAGCAGATGCCTAGGGAAGAGTATTAAGAACAGGACATGCATGTAGTGATATTCCCTAGCTAACCTCCACTGATGTTTTTTAACTGTTGACTTCCTGAGGTATGGTGGTGTCTTTTCATTTAAACCAAAGTGTGCTATGGTTCTTGGGAAATCAAAATTACCAGTTCCACACTGTGAAAGAAAACTGTATTTTTAAAGTGTGACAGTTTGCAATGGTCATTTGACTTCAAAAGCATTTTGCATGAGCAATTCATGAGCA
The DNA here is from genome assembly GCF_015220805.1 of Pogoniulus pusillus. NCBI lineage: Eukaryota > Metazoa > Chordata > Aves > Piciformes > Lybiidae > Pogoniulus > Pogoniulus pusillus. Next base: position 26,294,076 of record NC_087272.1, read on the forward strand.
CATCACCATCGGGAAAGAAACTTCACAGTGTTTTACTCATTGCTTTTATGCAAGTTGTATATAGTAAATGTCAGCTGATAAGTTTTATTCCTTAATTTTTAGAGCTTACATAATTATGCTACTACCCTTTTGTCACCTGAAGAAAGAGCTCGTTTTGGCACTCTGCATGCAAAACTCTTACTGCAGTCTTTGTGTAAACATGTTGTAACGGTTAGTTTGTAATACCAGAATAGGAAGTGTTTGAAGATCCAGAATTGGCAGTCCCATAAAGAATGATAAAACAGTAGATGATTTTTTAACAAAACACATACCAAACAACAACAACAAAAAAAGGTTGCATCTATTTTCATTAAGAAGCAGAGGGAGCAGTAACAGAAGCACACACCATATGTCACTGTAGCTCACAGAGATCTCTTCCTCTCTGTGTCACCCGTTGTAGCTGTTTGGAACTACTGGCAAGTGATAGCTGGCAGAAGGTGATCAGTACCATTCTGATCCATTTAAAAGACCTGTGGAAGTTTTCCTAGAAGGCATCAAAGGTTTTCCAGATTCACTCAGTTTAAGATGATTTAAATCTGCCCTACAACTGAACAAGGTGTTTCTTCCTTCCCTTGTGTCATGCACTGACACATTTCTTTCCTGCCACATCCAGAGATATGTAGTCCTACTCTTCCTCTGATGCTAGCACTATTTTTTTTTCCTTAGGGCTAGTGTTTAACTGAGAGTGGCCTCTGTTCTGGCTGGCTGCAAGGCTTAGCATCAGAGAAACAGCAGGAACATGTGGCAGGATCAGGTTCCACACAAGGCAGGAAAGAGCTGCCCCTTTTCAGTAGCAGGTAAATTTAGGTGACTTTAAACTGATTATGAAGCTCTGTCATTTAGTTTCTTTCTTTCTAGTGCTTATTTCACAAACCCATTCAGTCCTCTAAATGTACTCTGTAAACATCTCCACAGCAAATTATGATGTCATTTTGCTAAAAAAGGGGATATAGGTGAAGTGTACATAACTGGGGCCACCTGGCTATTTGAAAACCAAATGTCTCTCTACACAGGAGATCAAAAACTGAGCGCAGAAAGAGAACAAAGAGAGTAGTAGTGGTAAAACTAGTTTCAGTATATCTTGGTTGAGTTTTTAAAAGCTGAACAGGATAATGTTGGTAATGTATCATTAAAAGGCTTAGCTTTTAAAAAGGCTAAGTGTCCTGTCACTCCCGTGGCTAAACAGTATGTTAGAACTTAAAGGAACAATGTCCATTTTAGGAATGAAATAGCAGCAGTGATTGTTGTTAAGGGCATAATCACAGGGCAGGCAGTTAAGATTTCTCAGAGTCTTGTGAATTGCAGTTGTCTTAGCTGCCAAGCAAAATTGAAGCCTTGCAAAATTGAAGCATTGTAGGTTTAATGGAAAGTAGTATTTTTAGTTGCTATTTTGTGTACAGAGACATAGGTAGAACAGATGACAGAGGAAGATGTGTTACATGATTCCTCTCCCAGCTTTCCCTGGTCACTTTAGCTGATTCGAAGAAGTTACTTTGTGCAAAAATGAACCAGTCAGGAAAGAAAATGAATATGTTCCACGTGAAAGATGGAAGCTATTTCCCTGGATGAAAAATCCAGTTTCTTGATACGAGTTCAGCTTACAGTTTGTGTGACAGCTTCAGCTCTGCTTAGTGCTATACCTTTTTTACAGTATGATGACTGTTGAGTACCTCTGGAACCCATTTTGGAGGAACATATGTGTACCATCAAAATGAGATGGTTCATTGGTGTGACATTCCATACAAACACAGGAAGCCTATTATAAAGCACTCCATTCTCCTTTCCTTTCTGGTCATATAGGCATGTCATATATGAGTGTGTATATTATTTCTTTTCCATTCTAGTACTCGTGAGAGCCTGGCATCCAACACTTCAAGTATTGTTGAAAGCAACAGACGTCAGAACCCTGCTCTGAGCCCTGCACACGGTGGCACAGGCCCAACATTCACCTTCCGAGCCACCGCAGACCCACCGACAAGTGAAGCTGAGAAACTGCAAAAACCTGCTAACTGCCTGCAAGCTTCTGTCACTAGTGTCTGATAGTCATCCTGCCTCAGATCTTCTGTCTCATCCCATATAGCAAAGTTTACGACACTGGGACTGATGTTTACATCTTTGGGGAAAAATTGAAACAGCATCTCAACCACAGTTTTAGTGTTTACTTAAACTGTGCTGCTATGTAGACTAGGGGCAACAAAGATTTCTTTATTTCAAAGTATTGCTTTTCACATTTGCGGCTCTGTAGCAACAGAAATAGCAGTAGGGATAATATGTACACTTTTTGCTTCACTTAATTGTAACTGAGCACATATGAAAAAAGTCTAGACACTGTAAGTGTAATCTGCATTTTCAATGTCCATGCAGTTGCCAACGTCATTAAAAGAAAAAAAAAATGCCACAGATGTGTGATGCCCCTGGTCAGAGGCCAAACTCTGCTGCAGAGTTGATTGTTTCTTCCTTCAAAAACTGAGCCACTGCTGAGAATAACCAGCCAGGACCACGATGAGGAAAACAATGCCAAACGTAACAAGTGATGACCTCAGCTCTATCTGTGAATTATTAATCCTAAGCAGTCATTTTCACTGTGCGTTTTTGTGACACAACTTTGCAAATACCTGTATGAGCAAGTAAAAAGAGGTGTGGGGGTTGGTTTGGGTTTTTTACTAAGGATGGAGGGTAGGAAGGGAGATGGCTTCTTTTGTGTTTCAAAAGTCTGAGAGATGTTTACTTACTGAGACTTGCTACTTGACCTTCCATAGTCACAAATGAGGAGGTGGGCCTTCATTAGCGGGGGGAGTGGGGAGGGAAGGGAGAGTTATAACTGTCATGGAGCCACAATGTGGAGTGACACAAAATATAACAAATATCTTCAGTATAAAGTATTTTAAAAAGATAATCTAATTCTTGTGTCACTTTTGGTATTGCAACTTGCCATTAATATATGAATCAGGATAACTAATTTCTTAGAACAAAAATATTCTTTATGATATAAATGACAAGTATGGCCTGAAGAATTGATTTCTTTCTAGTGGAAGGACATAAATCTATTTTATGTAGCTTATGAAATAGAGTGCCTAAATTAGGCTATTAAAAATAGGATACATTGTAGTCATTATCAGAGAACAAAATTTAGAGAATTATAAACTTCTGGCCTTTTTATTCAGTGGATGTTATTTCCAATTTAGCATTTTTATGGGCATGTCTAATTTCTAGAAATTAAATGTGTCCACATGGTTGGCAGTAGAAATCTGAATTCTGTAGGTATGGTATATCCTAATTGCTCTCCCCTGAACTGTTACTCCAAAGCAATTAGTACTATGCTGATTACTGCAGAGTAACTTCTAAGGATAGTTAAACTGCAAGAGTACTTTTTAGATATAAGGTCACATTCTGCTCTGTTACTCATGCAACCTGGTAGTGCAACAAAATGACTTCAAATTTAACTGTTTTTTTTTTCCTCTTTTTTTTTTTTTAATCAAATGGATGAATTGGTGGAAGAACAACGAAGATACTAAAATGTTCAACAGCCCAAACTGTTGCATAGCAAAGGGATGTTTATGTTGTCTAGCTCTTGTAGTACACAGGTCTGAAACCCAATTGTACATACTGAAACCTATTGTTTTCATCAGGTTCAGGAGACACGTATTACTCTGTACGCAAAGTCATTTGAAGCTTCACCCACGTTCTCTGTTGTCATCAGAAGTCTTTACTGAAGATTCAGCCTTATGTTACACAGTTGGATATAGTTTATTTACTTACAAACAGCTTTCTAGCTCTGGACACAATCAGTTTCCAGTTCCGTCAACAACGGCCAGTCAATGCACAGGTCTGGTTTCCTTGGTTTTGGTGTATGATTTCCATTTCATAGGAGCAATAAGACCTTTCAGTGCATATAAAGGAAATTATTGTGCTTTTGGTTGGTTATCAAAGTCACTTGGCCTTTAGCCTTCTGCCTTATCATACCTTCCAAGATGTGCTCTAATTGCCATATAATGCTTTGCATGACGCCTCTTATTATTCGATATGTATCTCCAGCCGTACTTATTCCATGCGAACTGTAGAGTCAAGAGTTTTTTTGTGGGGAATTGTCATATACTATGCAGTGGCTGACTGTGATTTTTGTTTCTGAGATGAACTCTGGCATCAGTAGTATGTATCACTTCAGTAAATAAAAAGTGTCGAAACGATAAAACAATTTACAGTGATGATCTGAAGTACTAACAGCAGTATTAAAATGCAAACAGGAAATTTCACCTTTGGGGACGATATTTGTTTGTCATAACCTAATCAGCATTTATGCAGGCAGCTGGTTGTACAGAAGACATAATTCTAATGAAATACAATAGTACCTATAAACTGTGTAGTATGTTATTTCCTAAAGTTCCCAGAGACCAGCAGACAACATAAATGTCATATTAATGTTGACATGGCATTGTACCAATATTAATGTGACTCTTGGAATATGGAATGTAAACAGAAGTTTCAAATAGAAACGTTCTAATCTTGATTTTTTTTTAATTTTCTTTTCTTTTAAAATCAACAATGGAATATAAAGAAATTCCATCTTGAGGTTCTGGTAACAAAACCACAAGAGTGGAGCCTGAGTGCTTTATGTCACCCTAATCCTTTGATGAAATCATAGCCTTGTATTACGTGGTTGCTTGTCTATCGTTCTTCTAATGTATCAACTTAAAGGTTTACAGAGTTAGATTAGGTTGAATCTGTGTTGTGTTCAACTGTAAAGGGTCAACACAAATCTGTCGGCATTTTGCACACTTAATATGTATTATTATAATACAACATGTTACTTTTATGGTAATTTTTTTTACACATATAACTACCTCCATGAATTTGATGAAATGCAGCAACGTGAAAAGTGTATTGTACAAAGCAAGGTTAAAAACTTTGAAGCATTAGGTCATGGCATTCTCTTTTGTGTCAATGCTTGAGTATGAAGTCATCGTGTTTCCACAGTTTCTTTTTACAATATTAAAAATCTGGCTTTCAGATGAGTCACTTAAAGACTTTGACAAGGCTGCATAATTGGGATAAAAGTGAAAGGGAGGCTCAAACCTTCCATCCCATCCCATCCCCAGTTACTGCTAAAATTTCTGCCTGGTAGAACTTGAAAATGTAGTTGTAATTTAGCAAATTAGGAACATCTGCAGTCTGTGAAATACAATTGACATTTTGGGATTTAACAGAAGACACTCTGGGTATTTTCTTGGCAGCCTTCAAATACTCTGGGCCCTGTTCTGCCTCCATCTTTCTCAACATATCAGGTCCTGGTTTCTCTGAACTGGCAAGGGTGTTTAAACAGCTTTTCCTTTAATGACATGCACTCTCTTCTCTAGATTGTGTGCATCTGAAACACTTGCTCCTATTGAAATTACCAGCAGCCTTTAATTGACTTCACTGGGAGCAGTATTAGGGTCCCTACTCAAGGTATGTGCCCATTGTTGAAAGAACATGGGCAGGTTTCCAAGAAAAACAGAACCGGCTTTTGAAAAGTAGCCAGCTGCAACAAGCCATCTTTCAAGAGGGAAGAAAGAAAGACTTTTCCAAAAACCAAAGGAAGAAAGTGGCAGTTGAACCTAAGCAGATCACATTTATAGACAGACCCAGATTTACAGACGCCTCTTTCAACAAACCTAGTACCATTATCCTGATACAAACTAATATCCAGTCATCAGTCGAGCTGATTTTGCCGTCGTTAGCCATTTGACTTCTCGCACCATTGTAAGTGTCCGTTATCTTCACTCGACTTTATAAAGTAAAATGTATTGGAAAACAAAGATTTTAATGAAAACTGTGGCCTAAGTGCTTGCCAGCAGTAGTCGTTTTTAGAAAAGAGAACATGCACACCAGCCTTCAGAGGCCCTCATAAACACGGATAATACTTTCCACTGAAATCCTGCCTCTTTTGCCTGAGGGCCTCAAAGCACTTGTACCAGCTAAGCCTAGGGACCCTAGGAGGTAGGCAGAGTTCACTGCCCATACTTTATGCCCAGGCACACTGGGAAAAACAAAGGCTGTCTGCAGACTGATTTATTAACCAGTTACTTTCTTAAAGTTACCAGAATAATTTTAGTAGCTAACCAAAATGTTTCATGTTTATACTCTGTAAAGTTACTCTTTTGATGCATTCAGTTTAAGAGAGAAACTGCTTTGCAGTCCTGCAGACTCCTAGATTAGCAGTGCCAAACCCCACCACGTCTCCAGTTGCAAGAGTACTGCGGGCAGTGGTTTTAGAAGCAGTTACTTTAATTAAAATGTTGTTTTTCAAAACCATTTCGCAGAGGTTTTCCCAACACAGAGCCTTGTGCTGAGAAAGCGAGTAGCACTCCTGATCTATTGGTGCCACACCCACAGTTTACAATTCTCTTTGCTCTTTGGAAGAAAACTGTACAGTATTCGAGAGAAAAGTTCTATTTTTTACTAAATTCTTTTTAAAAAAAGTATATATCTAAAAGGTTCCCCCCTCAGCATAAGTAAAGTGCATCATTGCTGCGTGAGAAACATGCAGTGGAGCCACCAAATGCCACACTGGTGCTAGAAGAAAATGGGACTATCGCGCTTCTTTTATAGCAGTGTTCTAAACATTGGGTTTGGTTATGCAGGTGCAAATCTGGCATAACTCCCCTGATCTCCCATGGATCTGATGGAGATGGGAATGGGTCGTTAACTCCATTGAAGCTCACTTATGAGCTGAGGGTTTCCGTGTTCTTCCCCCCCACCCCGAGGCACTAAATGCAGAGAAGGAGCAGAAGTCCACGCACACACCTGGCTCTGGAGGGGCAGACTGGGTTGAATCTCTGATGAGGTGCAGAGCTGCCCAGCCAGGATGCTCCAGCAGCCACCACGTTTCCCACCTTGGAAGGGCAGTTTTCCGTGCAGTATGCTGCCCTCATGATGTATAGTGGTTAGAGACACCCAAAGGATACCCACCCACAAGTATGAAAGGGCCCTTGGAGTAATTGGCACAGATGTTACTTTTATATGTGGAGGAGACTTAAGTTTAAAGGGATCATAATTCTGCAGGTAATTTTCTGTGAGTGACTGAATGTGGCTGTTGCATTAGGTTTAAATGAGTTAATAAATGCAAGTGGGACTTACTGTATGTTAGAAGGGAGTTTTGCAGCCAAGACTGCCTTGTATAAATGTGTTTGCACTGAAAAAAAAAAAACAAAAACCCTAAAAAATACTTGGTCTCTGGTTGCTGTAAAGGTCATCCAAGATGGATGTTCTGTTTATATTGTATAGTATTTCATATGAAATAATTGCAGTTCATGAAATGTCTTCCCTAACGTTACTGATTTATAACAGCACATTTGTAACATGGTTTTTATCGTGTCAGTGTACCATATTGTAAATGATGATTACTTGTCATGCTTAGTATAATAATTTAAAGGGAAAAACAAAAAAAGGACAGGGATTTTTGTAAGTCTATATTTGAAAGTCCCTCCATATGGTAATATTGTGTTCATGTTGTTTATGTAGTGTTGTGTGAAATATCCATTTTGGATTGTGTTACTTTTTAAGATATTAAATAACATTTGGTTATATGTTTTAAGTGGATTCTTTGCACCCACAGAGGGTTGGTTTTAGAGGAAATAGTTCCACTTCCATTTTTAGTGCTGTTGCGCTTAGGAAACCTTGCACAACAAACAAGAAGTCTCAGAAAAGTCTCATATCAACTTGGTGTGCTCATGTATGCTCAGGGGCTCTGAGCCATTTTAGTGTGAGCATGAGGGATAAAATTTACCAACTTTGAAACATCCCATTTGGACTGAATGTGAAAGTGTGGGTGCAGGGGGGAGTGTGATCCCCACAGAATGCCTGCGTGCCCAGCTGAGATGCACTCGAGGTCCAGAAAATGGATAGTCTGTTAGGGCGTCCTGATGCCAAAAGCAACAGGTGTAAGGTTCCTTTTTTCCAGCCGTAAGACAAAAGAGGACACGGTGCAGACACCCAAGAGAAAGAGCTCTAACAAGGAGGGATAACTTTTTTTTCCCCCACACTGTGACAGCAGTGTAAGCTGGAAAGCCCCACGTGGATAATGTAACATGCAGGTGCTATTTTCCTGCCTTTTGCCAGCACCTGGAAGAAAGTTTTGAGGAGGTTCAATCTCCAGGAGCTTTGTCAAGGGTTTTGCCTTGAGAACAGCTGTTTGCCAAGTTTGACTATTACAACATGAAAAGCAAAGCAGCATCTGTTGAAAGTAAGCTGTCATAAGCAGCTTGGTCTGTCACTGTCACCTGCTAGTGGCATGTGCTGTTACCATGCTCTTTACAGTCTTTGCTGCTTCATTCACCTTACTCTTTTGGTAATCCATCTCCTTGAAATGGTGCATCCCGAATTACAGGGAGGAAAAACCAAAACAGCAAAGCTAGGCAGGGTTTGGTTAGGGCTTCGCACCAGCACTGACATAGTGCCTTGCACAGGTAAAGTCAGTGGTGGCCAGAGTCAGAATTTCCATCCCTTTTCAGTACTGCTGGAGAAGTCTGCAGGTAGAGAGCTTTGCTTCAGTCTCTGTCCTAGCAGTAGGCTTTTACTTTGAGTGGTAGATTGGGCTGGTTGTTATCAAGAAAGAAACTACTATTGTCCAAACCTCGCACTTTAAAACTTGCTTAGGAACCTTGCTTCAGTTCTCTTTGTGCTTATTCTGACTGAGGATCTTAAGCAAATGACATCTTTTTAATGAAGCAAGGCCTATAACACACTTAAACCATCTAGGGCCACTGCTGGGTTGAAGAACTATTCTCTAGCTGTTGGAATGGGTCTTTCTGCCAAGAGCACTGAGTCACAACAGCAGCTTTCCATTCCTCAGTTATCTACAGGTGGCTTACACTCATAAGACAATAGTTTATAAAGTTCTTTTCAGACTTTCCTTGCATCATTCTCACAGCTCTAGAATCTGGGGGTTTCCTCCCAGTTTATTTTCTGTAAATCCTGCTTCTATTTTACCTCTTTTTTTCCTATCTTTCAGAATCCTCTTCTAATCCTTTTGGACATTTATCCTGCTGCAAGTTAGAGGCTTTTTCTGTGCATTACTTGACATAGGATATCTTCTGCCCCTTTTCTTCCCTTCCCCTTTCAAAATGTCACCCTGATACCACAACATATTTTCCCTACTGCTTGCTTTCTCTTTTGCTCTTTCCCGCTCATCAGAAAGACCTCAGAGAAGAAAAGGTGGTCAGCTGCTTCTGGATAGACACTCCTGACAGCTCTTCCCTTCAAGCCATACTGTTGCAGGTCTGTGGTTTTAAAAAGGTTTGGCACTATAAATATGCCCCTGCAACTAGTCCCTTCTGTTCTCTTGCTCTTGGTGACAGGTGCTCCTGTTTCGATCGTGCACTCTTCTAAAAGCCCAGCATCTCTCTGCTTTGAGAGCTCAAAGAGAAGATTCAAAACCTCAAACAATCCCAAAAAAAACCCACATCTTATTTGTCTCAGAGCACCAAACAAGGCCCCAGGTAAATGCATAGAAAAGCAATTATAAAAATGCCCAGCTGCGCTTCTCAGAGCAGCTAAGTGGAAAATGGCCTCACCTGACTAAGCTGTTCCTAAACTGTGAGGAGGGGGCCTACACTGCTCTTCACAGCTGGTACACAAAGGGAGAAAGGTTTTGCAGCAGAGTCAAAGATGCTGGGATTTCCTTAGCCACCAGCATGTTTGTGCTGAGAAGGCTGAGCTTGCATTTGTAAGCAACTTCCTTCCTTGTAAGCAACTTCCTTCTATGCCTTTAGGTCCTTATGTTTAACAAAGTATTTTTAGCCCAACTATCATAAAAGTGATGAATGGGGGCTTGGAATGGGAAATCTCACCCAAGTGCTTTTTACTTATTTTTTTTTCCTCCTCTATTGTCCCAGTAAGTACAGAAAACCTAACCCTATGCTGCCAGCTATTTGAAAGTAAGAAAATGCAGTAAATAAATCTACCAGCATGTCTGCATACACTAAAATAGTTACGTTCCCTGTTTGCTTGCTTGCATGCTTGCTTAGGGAAACCAGGAGCCATTTGTTTCATTTTTTTAAAATATCTCTCCTCTTGTCCCTGTACTTGTTGCTGGTAAAATCAAACTAGGTGTCTAGTAAGTGCCAAAGAGGGTCAGTCTGACAGGATGCTGCAAAAGCAGTAGCTGCCAATGCATTCAGAGTTGGCACCAGTAGTAAGAAAACAAGCAGGAGCTAACCATCTCTCCTATGTGTGCAGGCTTTCCTTATGCAGAAGTGAAAGGGTGCACCAGCACTGAGCAGGACCATGCTTTCTGTGCTGCAGTTCCTATTGCAGAGCTGTCTCAGTGCAGGTGTGTTGCATGCCTTGCTGATGAAACTTCTGCCCTAGAGAGTGTGTATCAGGAGCACAGCCACAGAGCTGCAGCCCTTTTGAGTCCTATCAGCTGGGTTTGAGGACCTAGGCAATTAATTTTGCAGAGCAGCTTGTGCCTTGAAAGGATTTGAACTCAAGCTGCATCCCATGACCCTCATACCGGGAGCCTGCAATTGCAACATAGCTGTGGTCTCTACCATGGGCACACCACTACATTTGTACTATTGGCCAGGAGCAGCCATAAAGGCTGCAAACTTGAGTATAGAATCACAGAATGGTTTAGGTTGGAAGGCACATCAAAGATCATCTAGTTCAACCCCCCCCACCACAGGCAAAGATACCTCCCACTAGAAGAAGGTCGTTCAAGGCCTCATCCAACCTGGCCTTGAACACTTCCAGGGGGGAGCATCCACAACAGCAGAGAAGGGCATTTGCCTTTCTGGCTGTGGTAGATGAATGCTGCCCCTGCCTATGTAGGGAGGTCCCTCTCCCTCCCTCCACACTGATGTTCCTTGCAGCCAGTTGCCCAGCTCACCTCAGTCACCTTGAGCCACACCTCCAGGGTCAGCAACCTCCCTGCTGAGCTGTGGAGCCCCACACAACTCACCAGCAGCACGGTGAGGAGGTGGGAGGAGCAGCTAGTCTCTGTCCAGTTTAGCACCTGCCTCTGACTCGAGCCCAGAGTGAACCTGCCAGAGAAGTCCTCATTAGTGTCCAGCTGCTGCACTTGAGCATGCTTCTGCTGGACACAAGCTGGTGATGATTTTCAGGTGCTCGTAACTGGGCCATCTGTAATGCTCATGTAAGTCATGGCCTTGGCAGAGCTCCTCAATAAAACAGTAACTACTTTCCCCCCACCCCTTTTATAAGCCTAGATGGGGCAGCATTTTCTTAACTGTTATTTTTTTTGTCTTCTAAAGCAGTGCAGAGGTGCCTTACCTGAAACTTCCCAGGAAACTTTGTGTTGAGGCAAATACCTCACTGTCAGACAACATCTTCAGCAGAAGCCTCAGTCAGCACTGTGAAGAGGAGAGGATGCATGAGAGCAGTCCAGTGCCCAGACCAAAGAACAAAGGTGCAAAGCTCACTGAGGGAGCCTGATCAGAGCCTGGGCCACCTATCTTGTTGCACAGAGAGGAAGGATAAGGCCAGCACTCGCGGTAGGAGAGGAAACCCAAAAAACCTCCTTAGTTTTGTTGTTGCAGTGCTGTTGCTTGGCTTCAGCACCTAGCAGCCCTCTAGGAGCCCTCCAGAGTAGCACGGACAGTACTGGTGTCGTGTCCTGTCTTCTCTTCCCCACTTACTTCTGAAGAAAGAAATTCTGTCTTCCACCATAGTGTTTTGTTTCTAAGTAGGGGCCAGCAGACCCTGAAGATAGATTATTCGTTCATGATGAGGCTCTGAGGAGTCCTCAGAGCTAAGGCAGCAAATGTATGTATTGTTCCTCGGTAAAGGTAGACCCTTTTGCTGCCTGTTACTGGTTTATTACCGCCTATAACCCGGTATGGAGAGACAGTATTCCTCATGCTTTGCTGTTAGGCAGCAGGTAAGAGTCTTGACAAATCACAGCTCATGCAGAAAAGGAAAACAAGATGAGAAACCCATTTACTTTTGAACACAGATGTAGGGAAAGAAAAGAAAAGATATATCCCAGGAAATGAAAGCCTTACAGAATGACAAACAGTTGTGAAAAGCTCTTCTGCTGTGTTTAAAACATTCACCTGGAGGCGAGTGGGCTCACCTTGAATCAGAAACTAATAAAAGACTATTGCCTTCCTCTTTTGGACCACTGCAGATTCCAGAACTGTTTGGTTTTCTAAACGTGAGCTGCTTAGGATGTTGCTGAGGGAGAATGTGTGTTTTTGACACTGGATTAGTAGCAGGGTGAACTTATCTTCCGGTCCAGCCAGCTGAGACCCCCAGCTTCAGCGCTGGGTGACAGAACATGTCAGGCTAAAAAGGAAGGCTGTTGGCATTTTAGTTTTTTCTGTAAAAAGCAAGAAAGTTATCTCTGTGCTATACTGACATGTAGTGTGTGAATTCAGAGTCTCACGACTGCTGCCTTGTGCCATAGGTCATGCAGACAGTTATAAAACCCTGGAGTGAGTCTCTGTGGATGTAGATAGGTCAGCAGGCAACCAGCTTCTGCCCAGATTTCCTCCATTAATCGAAGGATCCTGGGTTCACAAAAGCCAGCTGAGGCAGGGAACTACATGTGCCTGATAGACTTCAGCTTATACTGGAATGTGTCTGTGGTTGTGCTGTAAGGATGCGGTGTCCCTGAGCAATGCCCAGCCAGGAGTTGGGATGCAGCACAGCTGCTGAGCGCAGCCAGGGCTGACTCCCCTGAAGGTGCCCCATTTGTAGGCAGAGTGGGATCCTGGGAGAAGCCCTGCAAGAAGGGATGGGATGGAAAGGGACCTAGGAGGGTCTTCCTGGTAGTGCTGCCATGGGAGCTGCTCTTCCTCTCTGCTGCCTAGCACAATGGCTCTCCTTGCTGCTGGTTAACTCCTGGCCTGAAGAACAAGTCACTGTCTTTCACCTTCCAGGCAGGAACTAGGCACAGCCTGCCAAACTGGCAAGAGGCTCGGCACTCCTGGCAGTATTCCCTTCTACTCAGGCAGCCTGCTAAAATGCTATTTCTTGTTTCAACTCATCGTCCTTCCCTCTCCCCATGTGCACAGGAGGTTTCTGCTCACAGAGTTTTTGCTCACTCCCAACGCTCCCATATTTGTCTTGGAATAAAACAATTTCTTCCCCTCCATTCCTGCAGTACATGCAATAAGTTGCTGTTTGTTCCCTTGCAAAGGCTGCAGAGTGCCTCCAAGCTTCTTTTCAATCCAAAAAAACACATCCCCTCTCCAGCAGGACAAGGTCTGTGATGCATCCCAGATGTTTGCAAGTGGCAGCTGTCCTCAGAAACAACAGATTATATGAGGGAAATGGATAAGTAATGAGCAGTTGCTTCTCCTTATGCCCCTGTTCAGAGGCAAAGAAGTTTTGACACTGGCTCTATTTACCACACTGGTATATGAAACCTTTTTAAATGTCACTCAGAGGCATCTCTGTTACTAGGTGTGTTTGTCGTGGGGAACTAAAAGTGGGGTGCAGAACAGTCTCCCATCATTAACTAAGATTCATCTTATGTCTTAGTCTTTGATTACCTATCACCAGCTCTAAATTAGTCCATTCCTGTCCCATCAAGCAGAAGAAAAGCACTGGCTGAGAAGGTCTCTATGCTGCAGCTGCTGTTCACATGCTCAGGGCAGCCTCAAGCTGTGTTCATGGCTCTCTCTGATTGCCTCATTTTTCCCACTCTTGCAGGATTTTTGGCAGGGACTTCTTCTTGAGGCCATGCTGTTACAGGCCTGCTGGAGCCCTCCTCTCAGGCCAAGGCCCTGAATACCAAGCTCCTTGTAAGAGAAATTATGAATTTTAAGATACAGTTTCTTACGTGGAAGCTGTTAGGCCAGGCAGGATCACCACGCTGCAATAACTGCCTATGCCCAAGCGCAGGGGCACTCCGAATGGCTGTTTCCCATTGTGACACTGCCCACCTGCTGTATCGTTTGGCAAGCTGATTAGGATGGCATTGTTAGGGCTGTCACTACCCACACTGGTGACAAACAGCAAGGCTAGTGCTGTAAGGGAATTCCTTTGACACAGAAAATTTCTCATGCTTCATCAACACAGTGCTGGAAGTAGGACCAGTGAAAGTAAGGGGTTTTTTTTCAAGAAAGAAGTGGCTTAAATAGCTTCACAGAGATGAGCAAGGGGCTGAGCAGCTCTTCAATAGAGATTTTTTTCCTTTTATTGAGAGGATGAAACTGGTTAAGACCTTGTCCATTCTGCCATGCTATCAGGAGTCTCAAATGAAATGTGGTTGTGCTCAACTTCCTGGAAGGATAATTGTATGCCAAAGCTTAATAGTGTAAGCAATCCTTTCACATGGACAAGGAGGGGAGGGGGGGAAAAGAAAACAAACTCAACAAGTCATCTACAGAGGTCTGTGCCAACAGCTTTCTCTGGAAACAGTCCATATAATTCACAGCAGGAAAGACATTTGTATCAACTTACCAACAAATTACTTTGGAAGAACAGACTTTGATGAGGCAAATGGGACCAGGCCTCCAGTCTGCACGTTGGTAGACAGTGATTTCTACAAAATGCTGTTCTAGGGATATCTCACACCCACTGGATGTATGGAGAGAGGCAGAGTAGGAGTATGTGAGAGGAACAGCAGAGAGAAATTGTGCTAACAGTCATGGTGCTATACTTTCCCACCATTAGGATGAGGAGCTCTAGCTTGTATTGATTCACAGTTCGTTTTCATGGCACTATTTATAGATCTGCTAACACTTCCTAAATGACAATCCCAATGGCACACTGCAAACCCTTCAGGATTTGCCATGTAGTTGAATTTCTTTGTGTGTTTTCAGTGGGAAAAATGACTGCTTTCTTGACTGGTCCAAAGCTGTGAACAGTAAACTGATGGAGGTTGCTGAAGCATTGTCTTTAAAACCTGTCTGGATATTGCCCCTTGGATTGGAGCAGATCTGGGTCTTACTGGAGCTCGATCTCAGCCCCCTGCCTTTTCCTCTACAAGGCTCTGCCGGTGTTTTCAGAGGTGCCCAGGCCACAGGATCCAGACATCCCTAAACACAGCTGAGCACTGAGGAAGCTGTGGGACATGCAGGAGGGTAGCAGCTGCTGCAGTTGATTGGGTCCTTTGGTGGCAGCTTCATCTGAAGCCTGTCCCTGGCAGGTGCAGGGCAGCTCTCCAAGGCAGTGGGGACATATGGCTGTCTCAGCTTTTCCCATCCTATGTGACAAGGCACTTCAGCCACCATGGACCAACACCCTTTGGAGAGAAAGTGCTTCTTCGTTTGCCTCAGCTCTTAGATCATTAATTCCTCCGTTCTCCTCCTTTTTATTCATTCCTTAAGCTGCTCTAGCTGTCACATCTGCACACTTACCAGCTGATTTCCCAATTTTAATTGCCCTCCGAGGGCTTCTTCAAGAGCCACACCTGCTTTTGTCTGGGCCTTCATTTGTCACTTTCCAAACTGAAGCAGCGAGCATTTAGAATTCAGCCTCTGTGACTGTGTTGTGTTTCTTCAAATGTGTGATTAATTGTTGGGCCTTTACAGGCCGACTTTAGCTACTTCTGCATAAAACAAAATCTATCTTTTGCTGGAAAGCTCCCCACATCATGGATATTAAATATCATCTGGTCAGTGAGACTTCTGTTTGTTCATCCCATTTGTTCTTGCAGGAAGAAGCCATATGAAATGCAAAGAAAGTTCAGGGCTCTCTCAAGTTTATTCTATTTAGACTGGGGGGGGAAACAAGTTATTTTTGTTTGTCAAAACTATTCTTACAAGGAAACATTTGAGATTAGGGAAGGAGGAATGGTCCAGGTCATTGCAGCCCCTGCAGCAATGTAAGCAAGGAGATTGTATAATCCAGCTCGTAAACCACTTCAACTCCACAAATATTAAGCTTTTTTTTTTTTGTTCTCCTTCACAGCTGCTATGGGAAGGCTACTTTAAACCTTTACTTTAAAGCCCAGAGTGACTGCTTTGTTATATCCGTGCCCAGAGAAGCCCTCTCTGGCTGGGCAAGGGGTGTGTTCCCTCCTTCTTACACCATCTTCTCAGATGAAGACATGTGCGAGGTGCAGGTCATGGCTGGCTGGGGTCACCCCTCTACCACCCCACATGGGTGACCCCTCTTCCATTCCTTGGATCCTCAGGGACAATGAGCTGCAAGCTGAAAACTACAGTGCTGCTTAGTCTGGCAAAAACACAGAAACAAAGTCTTGCCCTCAAAAACCCCACCACTATGGGGAAGAGGAGTAGCAAGAGAGATTTACAGATGGATGGATGCACAGGCAGGCAAATAAGCACTTTAATTTCTTTCTTTTATATTTAATTTGCCAGAACCTCCTTCTGCCCAGGGGTCATAGAGAAGGTGGGAAGCTGCTATCAGAAATCAGAATTAGGCCCATCCTGAGTCACTTTTCATAGCCAGGGCCTGCAGGGCAAAAAACTAACCTGAAGAGGGGAGCACAAAAGAGTATTTGCCAATGCACTGCTTGTTTTAGTGCCGTAGCATGAGCAGCACACTCGAAACACCAAAGAAAGGCTAAAACTGCCTATTATGGACATGTGGTTCAGTTATATACATTTAGATGGCCAAGAGCACTGGCATGGAGGCAGCCAGTGTGAGAGGCAGGTCAGCCAGACATTGAGCAGAGATTGCAGCTGATCCCTCACAAGCCCTGCTTGCACTCGCCGTCTTTGCAGCAGCCGGTAGTGCCTTGGCCTCCCTGGAAGCAATGCCAGTGTTTCCAGCCAGTTTTGAGGCTCAGTTAATGTTCATCACATGATATATAGAAGTGCTGAGTAATGTTTTTAGCTATTATTAAGTTCTTGGAAACAGCAGAAGGCTGCTCAGGA
Source organism: Pogoniulus pusillus (assembly GCF_015220805.1). Lineage (NCBI taxonomy): Eukaryota > Metazoa > Chordata > Aves > Piciformes > Lybiidae > Pogoniulus > Pogoniulus pusillus. The sequence goes on from NC_087272.1 coordinate 26,310,908, forward strand.
GCCCACTCCTGCAATCACAGTAAACGAGTCGCGGGAGGTGCCCGCTCGATCTCAGCAGAGGATGCTGGTGCTGGGGGCTGGCTGCCTGACACTCACCAAGGCAGAATGCAGGGGCAGCCCCTGTGCACACACTGATGCCCCTTGCTCCTGAAGGCTGCTACAGCCTTGACATTAAAATATTTACTGTGTCCAAAGGAGGAGTTAAAGAAACTCCACAGAGCTTATCTAAGCCCTGATCTGTGCTGGCAAGAGCATAGGTACCACATCCCCCTGGCATCAGCCCACACGCCTTCAGCCTTCTTAGCGTTCCCTTGCTGTCTTTTATTGCTTTCATCAGAGCCCCCTGAGCTGATGAAGGCTGAGTCCCTGAGCAGCTGTGCTGGGACTCCCTGATCAGAGGGTGCCACATGTAACAGAGCAAAGCCGTGAGAACCAGCAGGGAAAGGAGTCTCTGCATAGGTGCTCTGTTTGCCTCCAGTGGGATTAGGCTTTAATAACACCAAAAGCAGCTCTAGATGCAGGCCAAGTACTCTGTGTTTGGAAGTCTATTCAGCTAACTCCCGTCAAGGCTGCTTTAGGACCACGAGTACCCCCACAGCTCTCTGGGGCCACTCATCTTCGTGCTGCAGAAGCAGGCAGGAGGCAGGGCGGGAGGCTCGCTCAGGAGACCACACGAAGACAGCAGGTTTGAGAGGATGGGGCGGGGGCTTGCTGATGCGGGAGGAGAACTCAGCCATGAAGGCTAACAGAGGAAGCTTAACTGCACTGAGAAACAGACAAAAAAAAGACAAGTCACAATCTCTACTTTGCGCTACAACTCTCTCTCCCAAAATGGGCCGGTCTCTCCCTCGGGCTGGGGCTTCCCCGCCGCCGTGGCGGAGGAGGCCGTGGGAGCCGCGGTCCGCCTGCTGTCTGCGCCGCGCCCGCCGCCCGCCAGAGGACGCTGCCGGCCGCCAGAGGACGCTGCCGGCCCGCCGTGGAGCCCGGCTGGCGGCCGCCCGCGCCCACGGGGCACGGAGCTGTATGCCGACTGTCCACCGAGGGCTGCTGCCGGTGGGAAAGGGCGAACGAGGCCGTAAAGAGCGACCCGGGCAAGTCTGAGCAGTGCGCTCTGCCGAACTCCTGCGGTTCAAGACGGCCCTGTGCAAGCCCCCACAGCCGGGTCGGCGCAGCCCCTGCTGTCGCTGACCGAGAGCGGCCCTGCAGAGAAGGGCTACTGGCGGCTGGGAGGCTGGGCCTGAGCCAGCAGTGCACACCTGCAGCTCTGAAAGGTAATCGCGGCCTGGGCTGCTTATAAAGAAGCAGGGCCAGCAGGCTGGGGGAGGTGATTCTGCCTCTGCTCAACCCTGGGGAGACCTCAGCTGGAGTAGTGTCAGTTCTGGAGCCCTCAGCACGAGAAGGACATGAAACTGCTTGAGTGGGTCCAGAGGAGGCCACCAAAATGATCCGAGGGCTCAAACACCTCTCCTGTGAGGGTGGACTCAGGTAACTTGGATTCTTCAGCCTAGAGAACGCTCCAGGGAGACCTATTGCTGTCTTTCAGTACTTCAGAGTGTAAGGAAGGTGTGGACGATCACTTTAGCAGGGCCTGTTGCAATGGACCAGAATGGCTCTCTGCAACCTGATCTAGTTGGGGGCGCCCCTGCTTACTGCAGAGGGGTTGGACTAGATGACCTTCCAGGGTCACTTCCAACACAGACCATTCTATGAAAGGGTAATGGTTTTAAACTAAAAGAGAGGAGATTTAGGCCAGATAAAAGGAGAACATTTTTTGCAGTGAGGATGGAGAAACACTGGCACAGGTTTCCCAAAGGATTTGGTAAAAATCCTACCCGTGGAAATATTTAAGGTCAGGTTGGACTGAGCTTTGAGCAACCTGGTCTAGCTGAAGATATCCCTGATCACTGGACTGGATGACCTGTAAAGGTCCCTTCCAATGCAAATGTTTGCATGATTCAATGATAAAAGCAGCATGTGAGGGAAACTCCACTTCCAGTTCCTGTAGGGCCTTTCCTTGGCGAGGGCCAAGCTGCCACTTTCTCTCCTCAGCCTGCTCAGCTAAGAGAGCACATACTGTTATTTCAGTGCTGCTGCTGCTGCTGGATGTCTTACACCTTACAGTGGGAGCTTATCTAGAGCCATTAGTAGGTGACACTTCAGAGGCAGCCAGGAAACCAGTAGAAACAGTGGAAAAAGCCCTTCAAGGAGAGACTGAGGGAGCTGGGATTGTTTAGCCTGGAGGAGGCTCAGGGGTGACCTTATTGCTGTCTACAACTACCTGAGGGGTGGTTGTGGCCAGGAGGAGGTTGCTCTCTTCTCTCAGGTGGCCAGCACCAGAATGAGAGGACACAGCCTCAGGCTGTGCCAGGGGAAATTTAGGCTCGAGGTGAGGAAAAAGTTCTTCACTGAGAGAGTCATTGGACACTGGAATGGGCTGCCCGGGGAGGTGGTGGAGTCGCCGTCCCTGGGGCTGTTCAAGGCAAGATTGGACGTGGCACTTGGTGCCATGGTTTAGCCTTGAGCTCTGTGGTAAAGGGTTGGACTTGATGATCTGTGAGGTCTCTTCCAACCTTGGTGGTACTGTGATACTGTGAAAAAGGGCACCCTTGTGGTGTGATGGTGTGGCTTTGAGTCATTAGCCTGATGCTGGAGAAGCTGCCAAACAGATGTCAGGTGGGGCTAGGGAGAGACCACAGCAGGCTTGCTGGCAGCTTGCAGTATTTTTCTGATGAAATTGGGCTGGTTGAGCGAAAACAGACTTGCCAGATTCAGGATAACATCAACGCAGTGTGCAAGCCTATAGTGATGTCCATCTAAGTACAATTTTATCAGAATAATCTATATAGCTATAAACATCTATATGAAGCTTGAGAATGACAGTGTCCAGTCAAATGTAATTCTGAAATGTTCTTATTTTTGAGCACTCCACAAAAACTTGCCTTTAACATAAATGTTGTTCGGTACCTACACCAAAAAAAAACCCACCATTTTTCTGTCTAGGTGAAGTTCATCTTTCAAAACAGCTGTTAAAGACTTGTTATGCTTAAACGGAGAGTTTCAAACTTTTCCTGTCATTAGGCTGTTTTCTTAATTCCTGTTGGATTTGCAGCTGCCTTCCCTCTCTGCCACAGCCTTACAGGGAAAAGAAGGATGGGGAAATGTTACCTGGAACCTTTCCAATGCCTTTCACTTTCAAGTGCCCAGAGAATATTGTCTGCATCTCCCCCTAGGGTGTGGAGCTTAATATCTGACAGATGTTTTGACTTTTACTGAGCAACTAGGAGACAAGGAAGGTGGGCAGCACCACAAAATCTTAGTTGTGACATCTCAGTACCTGCGGAGGGCTGTGCCCAGGCCAATGGGAAGGCATCCCTGTGAGGCTACAGCCTGTGGGCAATGCAGGCTGCATCCCAAGAGATGCAGGATGGCCCATCTGCAGAGCCTTGGCCAGCTGTTGCAGTCACACAGCTGCCAAGTTAATTGATTAAAAAAAAAAAGGCTTGGTTTATTTAGGTGGGAAATGGCCAGCTCAGCTCACCGAAACTGATTCCTGTGCTGTCCTCATGAAGGCAATACCTCAGCACCCTCCTGTTTTCAGGACACATGCTGGTGTGACATGAGGAGCATCTCTGGGCAGACCTTAGCCATGCTGTCAGTTCAGAGGGAGTTATCTTGTAAATCACTTGTATACCTGAACTGCATCTCTTCCACCATTCCCTCCCTGCCCCTGAGCTGAGTTAAGGAAGGGACATGAGAGAGACATGGACCTCCTGGAGTCAGTCCAGAGGAGGCCACAAAGATGGTCAGAGGGCTGGAGCACCTCCCCTTTGAGGACAGGCTGAGAAAGTTGGGGCTGGAGAAGAGAAAGCTCTGGGGAGACCTAATAGCTGACCTTCAATATCTGACAGGCACCTACAAGAAAGCTGAGGAAAGACTGTTTAGAAAGGCTTGTAGTGACAGGACAAGGGTCAATGGTTTTAAATTGAAGCAGAGTAGATTTGGGTTGGACATAAGGAGGAAGTTCTTCACAATGAGAGTAGTCAAACAGTGGAACGAGTTGCCCAAGGATGCGGTTCGCGCCCCATCCCTGGAGACATTCAAGATCCAACTTGATGTGGCCCTGGACAACCTGATCTAGTTGGACACATCCCTTCTGCCTGCTGGGGGAGTTGGACAGGGTGATCTCTGAGGCTCCCTCCCAACTCGGTGCAGTCTGTGAACCTGTGAGTAGGTTTGGAGACTTAGTTCTGTTTAATCAGTCTGTTCATGAACGCTGCTCAGCTTGTGGCACTTAAAGCAGGGGTAGAGCCCCATATCCTCGAGGCACTTGGTGTTGTTTTTTGAGGTCTTGTTGCCATTTTGTTCCCATCCTGTGCTGGGAAGTGTGGTGTGCTGTGAAGGCTCTGGAAAGCCTGAGCCAATGGAACCCTGGTGCCAGCAATAATACATCTGGCTTCTGTGCAAGCAGCTGGTGTGATGGTAACACAGTGGGCTTGGAGAAGCGAATCTGGAGACAGTATCTAGGGCCCACCTTCTTATGAGAGCATAAGGGCTTGTCATGTCCATTTGTTCCTGTGACTTACATGTCCTGGTTCAAAGCTGGCATACATGCAGGAAAAAGAAAAAGACTGCATACACAAGCTACAGCATCTCTAGTGAAGTATTTAGTGTCCTTAATTCACATGCTGACAGCTTTGCCCTTTCTAAACAATGTTATCATTCATCTCTCTGACGACTAATCAGTACAAGCTTCAAACACTGTTTATCACACTGTGACGCAACAATCCAACAAGAAAGGCAAGGTGTTACAGAGGTGGTGGGTTGGGCTTCTGTAAAAAAATCTTACAGTATTTACAAAAAGATTTACTTTTTCCCCCCCAACACATTCTTAGAATAATTCACTCGCTCACAATCAGTCATTGTATAAAAACATCGTTCAGAAATAGGCTTTTAAATACACCCACCTCCATTGCATAGTATACAGGGGAAAGAAGGCAAGAGTCAAGGCACTTGATTTTTGAATGAGATGTGAACTGATTCAGAGGTACAATATTTCTGAGGAAGAAAGACGCACTTCCAAAAGAAATAAAAATCAGCTGTAGCTCTCCTAAAGCTAATGAGCTTCCTGGATGTCCACTGTCCAATTTCCCTTTTACAGATCAAGAATATCTTGAAGTGTATTACTGATACACACAATGCTCCTATTAAGGTGAAACACCATACTGCGATTAGAAGATATCTTCTGCAGTACTTGCATGTGGATGCTGATGTAAAAGAATTACACAAAGTATATACAAGCATCACTGCTAGTTCCATCCCTGGAACAACTCAGTGGACCTGCTTCTATAACTGAGAATGTGAATACACCTTTATACTTCTAGAATCTTTTCTCCTGTAAGAGGACCTTTGGCTATGTTCACTTGAAGAGTTAAACCAGCAGGCTGTGGAGGGTTTAACAGGCACTTAACTGTATCTATCGTGTTGATTTCCAACCCAAACTTGGTAATGTAATAATTTGGTTATCTTGTATAGTGATAAATTCTTTGCTTTAAAAATGTGCTTCAGTGAATTCATTGAGCCTGGTCCATTAAAGAGCTACAGGGAACTCTGAACAATAGGTGCTTGTTTTACAGCTACTGCAAATGCTTCGAAAGCACTAAATTGCCTTTTATACTCAACAGTCTAATAACAAAGACTGACTTTCTCCCTTTTTTTCCCCAATTGATTTGATGGTTCACTCGAGCTTTAAAAACACATTACATAAATCTTTACTGCTATTACAGAAGTCTGTTGTCAAGTTTAATTTGGCATTTGTTTGGGTTTTCTACCACAGTGTAATCATTCACTGTTAAATGCACTGTACTGCACATACCTGGATCGTGCATGGCTTTGGATCCACATGAATACAAAGTCTTAGAGGTTTATTTTGCATGGGGAGGGACTTAAGTCCTTCCAAAGGCAGTTTGTCACTGAGAACTCCTAGCTCAGAGGTATATCAGAAAAAAAACTGAGCACCCTCAAAGGCACCTCTGACTACAGCTCTGTACCATTTTGTTTCGTCTTGATAGTCTGTGGTGGAAATATTAGCAAGGACTAGCCACGAGGATGGGAGATCTATCAGTGTAGTTCTCTCTCCCTGTTGCAGGATAAAGGGGAATGTGCTGCTCACTGGGCAGAGATGTAGAGAGCAAGAGCAGGTGGAACAGCAGTAAGTGCTGAAAACCCTTTAGAAATACAAATGTGTGCAAAAACTCCAAACCTGGGCAGATGATATTATCAGGAAAAGCAGAGAGGCTGTTAAATGCCAAGCTTCCTCATCCTACTTTCTCCTGTCCAGATGCCTTTTCACTTTTCTCCTAGTTTTGAAGTGGAGGATTTCTGTCGATCTCCCCTTTCTCAGCCCTCCCTGCACGGCCATGGTCCATGAGGAAATCCTGGTCCTGGAGGCCTGCAAGGCTAGACAAAGAAAGAAAGGCAGAGAGAAGTAGGATGCTCTTACTGGTCTCTCGCTGGTCCACTCTCTCGGTGTCACAATTACTCAGTTAAGGACTCAGCTCTTTGAAGAATGGGACTTGGCTGGACCTGTAAGGAGAAGGTGGGGCTCTGCTGCTGCTGGAGTTGCAGATGAAGGCATGAATCAAGAAGAACCCAGTTAAATGCAGAGAAGTCTGTCTGCAGCTCTGAGCTTCTCAGCGCTGGGAGCCAGCATAAGCCTCTCAGTTAAAGGTGCCAGAGTAAGATGCATATGATGCTCAGAGATCTCCAAGTCCACCAACCAAAAACCATTGCGGGTTGCTGGCCAGGATTCTGCTCTCATTGCCAGTGCTGTAAATCTAGAGTAGGAAAGTGACTTTCTTGGCCATGCCTGGAGCAGCACAAAACTTGGCTTCATATTGCAAGATGGGTCAGATTGACGCCTGGTGGAGCACGATGGAGGAGTGGGGGTGGAGTGCTTCTATTAATGATACTATTATTCAAATGAAGAATTAAAAAACAAACAAACAAAAAAGGAGCAGGATGGAGCTGCTGGTGACACTGACTGACATTGTTCGGGATCACAGTAAGGAGATCTGCTCAGTGAAGAGGGAGAGCAGAGCTAGCACCAGGGCACAGCTGCTGCGTGTGAGGAGCGGTGCCAAGGGAGCTGTGTTTCGGAGCATGCACTCCACCCTGGACCAGGAGCCATTGTTGGGCAGCGGCTGTACTCCTGCCAGGCTGCACATGATGTTGTAAACATCCACGGATCTGATGGGAGGCGCTCGGAAGTTGGATCGGAAATCTGCAGGGAAAGCAGGCAGAAGAGAGGAGTTGGCATCACAGGGCTTGGGGCTCAGCTCCTGAAACACGGCACTGTGGGGCGAGGCCTTCTCTGCCTTTCCCAGGGCTGTACCCATCGGGCTGGGACTTGGCACACTACAATTTACAACACAGCTCAACAAAAACATCTTAAATGTTTTTCATTAACTATTTTTACTTCTAGTCCAGTCTTAGTAAAAATAAAATTAAAAAATTAAGCACAAGAGCTACTTTATTGTGGTTTTTTGGGTAGATTTAGTAGCCTGCAGTAAGTAACTGTATTGCACACTCTGCTTTGCTTTTGCTCTTGTCCACAGTTGCAGCCCTGTTCCCAGCAGCATTTAAAGGGACTGATGAAGTGGAAACCAGGGGTTTTGCATCTCCCTTCAGACAGGCTGCTACCTTCCCAAAAAGGTGAGTTCAAATCCACCAATCAAAGGAAAATTCATGTGTTTCAAATAGAATTTAAAATTTAGGCCAAAATTTAGGGCAAAGGGATAGAGTTACTGTGCTGGGATGTCAGAAAGAAGCTGAACAAATCTCTTCACACCTGCCCTGTTTCTCCAGCTATATAATACAGTTACAGAGCTAGAAACCTTCCCAGCATGGAGCCATAATGAGGAAATCCTGCCATCTATGTGTTATTTTTGGTGTCACAGAGTGCCACATCAAGGTCCTGAAGTGCCAGGGGCTGCAGAGATGCTGGGGCAGGGGCTGCAGGAAGAGTAGGACATCAGGGATGCCACTGTACCTGGCCCGTATGCAAGGAAGAAGCCTCTCATGTCCATGAGTTCGTTGTCATAGCCATGCCAGCCATTCTGCCAGGCCTCCTTCCACCCCGTCCCGTTCTCCCAGAAGGGCAGCTTGTCCTTGCTCTTGGTGACAAAAGCAGAGTACAGTTAGCACCTGCTGCTCAGGCTGTGTCCGTGGTGCTGTGGTGTGCCATGCTGTATCTCCACATACTGTACCACCACACCAGGCACATGCAGTCAGCTGCACAGGGGTTCATCACCAGGAGGGGTGACTCCTGGCTTAAGAAATCTCAGCAAGTCAGCCAGCTGAGCAGGGAGGACAACTTTCTGCCTCTCATTCGTCTAAATTTCTTAGCACAAAGTGTCACAGCTCTGTCTGACACATGTAAGCAAGCTGGTGTGCCTCTCCTGCTGCATGCCCACAGCAGCACTGTCACACTCAGTGCCACACACTCCCGTGGGCTTCATGGGGTGCTGTTCTGCCCACCATGCAGTTGGCACCACAGAAGATGTCATTTTCTGCTCCATTTGACTAGTCAGGCTAAATAATGCAAGTATCACCTCTATTATATACTTTCAATTTACTCTTTCTTCTCCCTGCTTGTTTTAGTATTAAAGCACTGAGCTTCCTTCCAGGGAGCACAGACTTGAACCTAAGATGTTCACTCTTTCTTCAGCACTGACCACACTCTTTTTTCTCTCCCTGCTCAGTGGATTCATGCTAAAATAATTTGTTATTGTAATTCCTGTTTTTCCTTGCCCATATGGCCTTTTAGTCATGCTTTAAAATTCCTTCCTTACTTTCTCCAGCTTCATATTAACAGCTCTTACCAGACTACCTACAAAAGTGCCATATCCTGGTCCCCTTGGGAGTAGCAGTCCCTGGGGGCTGCTCAAAATGTTGGTCCAACCCTCTCTGTGGGTTTCTCTTGTCCTGTGCTCCACATCTGTGGATGGCAGCAGATGTGACACTCCATATATCCCCAAAACTATGGCAGGATTTTCACTTAGATGAAAAACTTCAGCTGACAGTTTGTAAGATACCTGCTATTAATTCCTCTCATGGTTACAGAGGAGGCTTAGTAAAGCTATAGTCTACTAAGGCTGAAAGAATTGGTCTCTTTAGCCTGGAGAAGACTGAAAGGGGATCTTATCAGTGCTTATAAATATCTAAAAGGCAAGTGTCAAGAAGATGGGGACAATCTTTCAGTGGTACCCAGTGATAGGACAAGTGACAGTGGGCACAAACTCGTACACATGAAGTTCCACCTAGGCACAAGAAAAAGCTTCTTTACTGTGAGAGTGACAGCATTTACCAGGATGCCCAGAGAGGTTTCCTTCTCTGGAGACTTCCAAAAGCTGCCTGGACATGCTCCTGTTTTAGCTGGTGAGTTGGTCTAAATGATCCTTAGAGGTCCCTTCCAAGCCCTACCATTCTGTGATTCTGTTTCCTAAAGCAGCCAAGTCAGGTCTTTGTACACTAGACAGGAGCACAGAAGATGCCCTGACAAAGTCTCCCACAATCCCACCCTGGGGTGCCAAACCTCCTGCAGATGGTGAAGCAGATTGACCAAAGGATCTTTTCCTTTTGCAAACATTTATGTTGTTGATTTTTTGTTTTCCTCCTGCGTCCAAGAAGAAAATTGACTGTGCACAGGAGTAGTGGGGAATGGCAATGATTATGGCTAAGAGGCATAGATAGCCAGTTCCACAGGAACTCTCAGAATATCCCTTGTGTTTCTTCAGATGTAACAGTCAGCAGATAGATCAGATAATGTAACAAATTTAGCTGACAAATTAAATCTCTTTTCTTGACCCCCACTGCTCTGTCAGTGCTCAGATCAAGACGAGGAGAAAATAGATTCCTTCCCCTCTTCATACCGTAGCACCTCCTTATGCTCTGGCTGTGCAGTTCCCAGGGACTAATTGTCACTGGGTTGCTCGCTATTAGCCAACCTGTGCAGCATTTGTTAACATCAGCTCCAGACGATACAAGTCACATCCAACTGGCAATGTTTGTTTGGCAATATGATGACACTGCTGAAGCTTTGCCACTCCATGGTCCTGTCAGATGTCGTGGGCTCAGCTGCTTCTCCCATAATGTCAAATGTAGGAGATAGCATGCTTTTCCAACATTCACCCAGACACCAGGAGCTGCCTACTTGCAGCTGGATGTGCAGTCAAAGGCATGGTTGTTTCTGTTATTCATGCTGCTAGCTGGGTCAGAAAATGTCCTTTCTTTCACAGCTGCAGATGAAGTGAGAGATTGTGAAATGGAGCCTTTAAGAGCAGTGACTTAAGGAAAAGGGCTCTGCAAGCATCTCAGCACTGCTGTTCTAGAGCATTAGGCTCTGGGGCTTCTTTGGTGCCAGGGTGCTGGCAGCATCCTGATGTTTCTGCCTTGGCAAGCTCACATGAGACAGAGAACTCAACTAAGACAGCCTGGGCTAGTGCTGCTCCTCAAAGATGAAGCAGGAGAGGAGGAGAGGGAGAGGGAGAGGGAGAGGGAGAGGGAGAGGAAAAAATCCCAACAATGAACCAACCAACCAAAAATCCAAACAATTTTTTTTCAAACAGCTTATAGCTATCCACTAGCTGACAGAGAGTTAAAACACCTCAGGACCATGACAGGGAAAAGCTGAACATTCTCTCTTCAGTGGTTTAGGGAGAAAATATAATAGAAGGCTCAATTATTGCTTTAAAAATATGACAGGAAACTTTCATTTTCACATCCCATTCACAGCTAATGAAAATGTACTGAAGAGAAGGAAAATCTGACAGCATTAATGAGAGGACATTCTTGAAAATCAGAAACAATGGGAAGGAATGGGCAGAGAAACAGAAATAATTACCATAGCAGCAGTGTTTGCTGCACTATTATTAAGGTTTGTCAGAGTTTCAATGATTTTTTTAAGTGCCTTTTTTTTAAAAAATAGAATATGTAAAAATATTCTGTGTTGAATTTCTGTGCAGAAGAGCTTAATTGTATTTTTTTTAAATCTCTCTGGCAAAAATGTTTTGGATTCCTACTTTATGTGTCTGAGGGTTAACTCTGCCGTTTGAGTAATTTTTTTTTAAGCAGGAATGTGTTGCTCACCCATCCATACTGCAAAGCAATCAAGTCTTCTTTTAGAGATGCGTTTGTATTCAGCTGCAGAAATTACTGTCTTAAAGTCAGGCTGCCTAGTGAGAAATGTGGTAAGGTGTGGACTGGTGAGCAATAGCTCTGAGGGTCACAAAAGATGATGCTCAAGTGAGTTACAGTAATCTCCAAGGTAATGAATATGCCAGCTCACTTGAAAAACAAAACAAAACAACCCAAACCAAAAGAAAAGAAAAGATTGCTTGGTTCTGACACCAGTTTACTGCTTTGGGTGTGGTTTTGAGAAAATCCCTTGAGGCTTGACTGGGTTGAGAGTGTCGCTGCTCACTGCAGAGGGAGTTGGACTAGATGTTGTTTAGAGATCCCTTCCAACCCAGACCATTCCATGATTCTATGATACTGCTCCTCTGTTTACCCACTTAGAAGACAGGTAAGTTGCCTCACCCTCTAAACTGCAATACAAGTGCAAATTAATCAACAGCAGCAATGATAATAGTTTATAGGAACAAAATAAGGTGGTATGAAAAATCTTTGCATGTGCAAGTCTAATCAGTTAACTTCTTAACAAGTGCTCAGATTTCAGTGTGTCCACTGAGTATCTCTGAGGGCCAAACCCTCTGTCTGACTCAAATTCTGAGGGCTTGAGGCATTTTTAGGACAGAGTCTGGTGGGTGGGAAGCCAGGCAGAAGGAAAAGTTTCCATAAAATACTGCTGAATGGAGGGATAGTAAGGTACTGAAATGGCAAAACTGTTTTTGTGTCTGAGATGAAGGTAGATGGGCAAGGAGAAGTAAAGCAACGGAACTGGAATGGGAACTACAGAACCTCCTATTTTGTGATGACACTGAAAAAAGAAGTCAGCACTATTTTAACTCTCTCTGCCTTCAGCATGGCTGCCATGACTTCAGGCACTTCTGAGCACACAGCAATATTTAACATTAGTTTTGCAGTCAGCCCACATAACCTGTTACCCAGCACAGAATTACACACTTTTCTTGCTGTTTTCATATACTGCATCTTTCCACATTCATGGCTAAGTATTTTGCTTCTGTACTTTACCTCTACTATGAACCATCCTTTCTCAGCCACAAGAGTTAGTGGAGACACAAATTTTCCTTTTTTGTAGAAAAACCTGTCTGGAATATCCTGTGTGTTGTAAACATGCATGTGTTCCACAGCTTTCAGTTTTCTATATATCTGCAAAGAAAGGAAATGTTAGGACAGTGTAAGGCTGTAAAGAGTGTATTTGCACCTATGGAAACATCTACATTGATAAATTAGCTAGTCTTTAATGACTGATCACCAGCATGTTCAAACTGGGATTTTGCTGGTCCAGAGGTGATGGCTGTGGAAAAACTGCTTTATGTGGTTTAAGGAGGTTCTGAAAACTCGGTTCATAAATAGACAGGAATGCATGAATTCATGTGTTACATGTATTTATAATACACCTGTATTATACATGTATTTAGAATACACACACTTGCAAATGTATGCATGTGAGTCTGTCAGCCTATGGAGACAGACCACCAGAAACCAAACCAGCACAGCAGACAGTAAGTGCTGAAAGATGGTTAAAGGCACCACATGGACTAGGTGTGGATACAGAAAAGGGATCTTGTCTTTAGCCTCTACCACTCATTCCCTCCTTGTGCTTGAGTGAGCAGTTTTTGTCACCTCACTTCTGTTTCTCACACTGAATCAGTCAATCCCTATCAAAAGGATTGATAATGCTTAGTTACCTGTTTCAGTAGGATGCTGTGAGATTAATCAGCCAGTGCCTGTGGCTTTGAGCCTGCACAATGCCATGCAATCAGTTTATTAATATTAACCATACTGCATGAAGTATAATCACACAAATGTGGTTAACCCCAAATTATTCATAAAAATGTTTTAAATGCCTAAAGAAGATGTTCATATGCCATAAAGAAGGTGGTTATTGGAGTTCCAGAGTGTATCTTGCTCCTTTGCTTAACCTGTTAATGATCTTCAGAAAAAAATGAGAGGTCTTTCTCTAGCCTTTTAGCTAAGTCTGGAGCTGGGAGCTAAGGGAGTTGGGGTTGTTTAGTTTGAAATAGAGGAGGCTGGAGGGAGACTTCTTTGCTGTCGACAACCACCTGAAGGGACATTGTAGTGAGGCTGGTGCTGGTCTCACAGGTAGGTGGAGACAGAACAAGGGGGAATGGCCTCAAGTTTAGACTGGGTTGGTTTAGATTAGATGTTAGGAAAAAGTTTGTCATAGAGAGAGTGGTCAGGCACTGGAATGAGCTGCCCAGGCAGGTGGTTGAGTTGCTTACCCTGGATGTGTTTAAGGGTCATCTGGATGGGGTGCTTAGGGATATGGTTTAAGGTGAATCTTGTAGAGTAGGGTTATAGGTTGAACTTGGTGATCCTGAGGGTCTTTTTCCAACATGGATGTTTCTGTGTGATTCTGTATGTGAAGTCCCCCTTGTGTGTATGTGTGTGCAAGAGATTTGCATTGATATGCAGCCACTGTAAGGATGGCATCAGAGTGTGATGGAGTGATTCAGCGAGACTCTCCCACCATGACACAGAGTGGTTCTGGTGTTTCAAAATGGGATAAATCGTAAAGGCGGTAACCACTCTGCTATGATATGATCTAATCCCTAAACTCTTTGAAATGACTTAACAACAGAAGAATATGGCTATTGGGAAAAGAAAATTGACACAGTTTTGCTTAAAAAAGCAGCACTCCAGTAAGAAGTCTTAAAAAAAAAAAAAAAGGAAGAAAACAAACTCATAGCGTGAGGCATTGAACTTCATTTTCCTTAGGGATATTAAGCTGATTGATAAGAGAGAAGAGCTGCTGAAGACATTTGTCAGATGAAGCCCCATGTTTTCACAAAGTCACAATTTACACTTGCCCTTGCTTGAAAGTCTAGCCAATAAAAATAGGCATCTCTGAGTTCAGGCCAAGGGGAGCATCTATAAATGCTGTGATCCCCTGAAAGGACTTGAGTGAATTGCTTAAGCATGCCTCTTAAGACGACTTTTAATTCAGGCCCTAATTTGAAATGTTTGCAGTATCACAGCTACAGAATCCCTAGAGAGCCTGTTTAAGTGCAGAAAGGAGCAAATAGTTTCTGGTTTAAAAAAACTGCATAAGCTACAGTACACTGGAACTGGGTAGAATATAGAAAACAAAATTATTCCTCTGGAACACAGACTGCCCATTTTGTACATCCACTCGTCCGTTTGCTGAGGACAGCACTGCTTGCTGGCTATGTTACAGGGTCATAGTCTATTAGTTACAGATGCTGCATTTTCATTCTTTTCAAGTGGTTTCCATTTCCCCCCTCGCCCTGTATTGTTTTAATTTGTCCCTCAAAATCCTGCAGTTGTAGCCTTGGGCTTTTATGGTTGATTCGATCCAACAGGCTTATTCATCAAACTTCTTCAAAGGGGCATATTGTTAAAAAAGATTATTTTTTTTGTTGTGATTCTGGACTAATGGATTTAATCCCCCAAACTCTGTGGCAGTTTACTGGAATATGAATGCCTGCTCCAGATAATTTGAAAATCCCAGCTAGAGTGTCAACAAATTAACTAAAATATATAAAATCCTAAAAGTGGATTTTGAGCTAAAATTGCTTAGCTCTTTATCAGAAGCACAGTGGTGGGATTTGAAAGTACATATCTGTGCCAAAAAAACAGTGGAAGTTCATAGCTTTTAATTTGCCTACTGTGACTTTCCTTCTGAAATCAGAGGCACATGATCCAAGTCTGACTCCTGATATGAGCCTCAGGCTCTATTTACACACGTCTGAGAGTGGGATTTGGATGTTACAAAGAAAGAAAAGACACTAGTCACTAAAAACAAAGAAACACAAAACTAAATAAATACAAATAAGTTGTGCTTACCTCTGCATGCTTCTCTGGAGCTGGCCAGAGGCTGACAACAGGACCTCTATCCTTCATTTGTATGGTATCACTCATATTGATGTATTTTTTGAGCTCAATCACTTTGTTCTCCCAAGAAATGTCTGTCATCCCATGGTCAGAGAAGAGGAGGACGTTGAGATCATCCTGAAGGCCCTTGTTCTGTGGAGCAAGTGTGTGACAGCTGTTACAGCTGAGTAAGAGCTTCACACTCTCTGGAAAATTTTAATCCCCATTTGGCCTCTGTTGATTTAGTGGAAGCTGTCCAGAAAAAGCATGGTTGAAAGTGCCCTGCAGTGTGTTTGTCACCACCAGTAATGCTGGACATCCACTCTCACCTGCTGCTCTAGAAGAATCTGAGAGGTTAGCACCAAAGGCAGATTCACCAAAATAAATCCACCCCCTTGCTAAATGACCAGTCTCACAAATTGGAATGGGCTGCCCAGGGAGGTGGTGGAGTCGCCGTCCCTGGAGCTGTTCAAGGCAAGATTGGGCGTGGCACTTGGTGCCATGGTCTAGCCTTGAGCTCTGTGGTAAAGGGTTGGACTTGATGATCTGTGAGGTCTCTTCCAACCCTGATAATACTGTGGTACTGTGTGTGATACTGTGGCTGTCCCACTTGGTCTTAGACAGGATTTTATCCAACTGTTCTTCATTAGCGGGCCAAAATGTCTGGGGAAAAGCAACCTGTGGCCGGAGTAGTTCCTTCTTCCCTTCCCAAACACAAACACTCTGCATTAGAACTTTTGTAATTCAGTGACATTGGAAATGCATATTCCTCTCCCCAGTGAAACATTAAAAATCTCCATTGTGCATTTATCATTGTTAGAAATATTCACAGAACTGACAGTTACCCCCAAAATCAGTGTCCTCCTTTTCTCACTGTTTTAGAAAGCATGAACTAAATGATTTCGCAGAGTTTAAAGTAGAGAGTCCTGAGTGGTGCCAGAGGCTATTAAAGGCTGTAAAAGTTAATGGTCTGATTGCACAAACCTTAGGAAGTAAACGGTTTTGATTTGTTCACCTACTATAAAGCCCTGCCAGAAACAGGAGTTGTAAAGCAGCAATATGTATGTTGGTTTACGACTTCCCGGGGCTGTGTAATAACCACAAGGAGGACGATAATGCCATCGACCAAAACAAAAAGTGAGGGAACGGCACCTTGACTTTGACGTGACCTCGGCAGCCTCTGTTTCGCAGGACAGAAAAGTGTACACAATGAGCTGGCATCAAACGACGCTCTCAGCAGCGCCACCAAGAGCGCCTGGGAAAGCCCTTTCCGGACGCACGCAGGAGCTGGGTTTTTGGACATCACTCACCTTGATGAGCGTAATCATTTTGCTCAAGGCCTTGTCCACCTCCTTCAGAGCGTTCTTCCGCTGCTGGGACGAAGGGCCGTAGTGGTGCCCTTCCACGTCAATGCGCTCGTAGTACACTGCGGCCATCTCGGCGCTGCCGTTGCTGGAGGTGGGAGGAGGGGAGGCGGTGAGAGGCTGCCGCACACGGGGACCACCCAGGCGCCTTGCCCCCCGGCCGCTGCCGGTGTTGTCCTCACCAGCGAGCAGAGCCACAACCCCCCAGAGGAGCACTGCCCGCTAAAGCCTGGGCTTTCCTGGCCGCTGCTGCACAGCAGGGCTTGTTAGTCCTGCCCGCAGTCCCCTGAGTGTGCTTGAGAGAATGCCATGTGCCTTCTACTACCTCTTCGAAGGTGGCTTTCCTTTTTTGTGACAAAGAATGACCCAGAATGAAGACTGATTTCTGTGCTAGATGTCCTGATTAAAAGGACCGTGGGAATTATCTGTCAGATGTGCTTTAATTAAAGTTTGGCACTTCTGGCTTTCTCCTGTGTGAGGTCTTCCAAACCTCTAAGATCAACTTAGGACAGGCTCTTTCATGACCTTGCAAACTCCTGAGTGGTAGCAACTGGGGTGAGGTTTTAGATGGGGCTTTTGTTCAGGAATATGATGAAAAGAAACTGAAGTAATCTGAGGGCTGCACAAGTTTAGCTGATCATACATTTCTGCACTGAACGTCTTCAGCCTAACTAGCAAGGACCACACATATATCAGTGCTTAATTATGTTCCATGACCACTTCACAGCTCACTGTAAAGCTCCCTGAGAGAAGTTGTGTGGGTAAAAATCACACAACTGTACTCATCAATGTTCAGACCCAGCATTTTTCTACCATACTTAAATATGCCAGGGTGTGGCATCCGTAGTACCT
Organism: Pogoniulus pusillus; assembly: GCF_015220805.1. Lineage (NCBI taxonomy): Eukaryota > Metazoa > Chordata > Aves > Piciformes > Lybiidae > Pogoniulus > Pogoniulus pusillus. The sequence continues at coordinate 26,328,181 of NC_087272.1, forward strand.
GCTCTCATCCAGAGCCCTACAAAAAGCCTGGGTGATGTCCTGACAGGTCAAGCTTCTTTGAATAAAGACACCTGAGTAGTCTGGTGTCATGAACAAGACAGAAGAGGAAAAACCAGAGGTGAGGGCCTGACTGACTGAGTCTGTCATTTTCACTTGTAGGCTTCCTGACAGCCTCAAGAAGCAGTGCTATAGGAAGCTAAAGGTCTTTGCTGTAGTGGGAGTTTCTCCACAGCTGTCCCTGCAGAGCACTTTTCATGATTCTAGAATCATTCACATGAAGCAGCTCTTCCCTTCCACAGTTTCATTTGAAGCATTACTTTCCATCTATATTACACATCATTTCTAAACTTTAGCCTTATATAGAATCAACCAGGTTGGAAAGAGACCTCCAAGATCATCCAGTCCAACCTAGCACCCAGCCTTAGCCAGTCAACTAGACCATGGCACTAAGTGCCTCATCCAGTCTTTTCTTGAACAGCTCCAGGGATGGTGACTCCACCACCTCCCTGGGCAGCCCATTCCAATGCCAATCACTCTCTCTGGGAAGAACTTCCTCCTAACATCCAGCCTATACTTCCCCTGGCACAACTTGAGCCTTGTAATTTGCACGTTGCATACACACTCACTGAACCTACTGAAACACTTTTCTGCTGCAGTGCCTCTATTAATTAGCTACTTAGGCTGCTTTGTGTCTTCTCACCTGTAACTAAATGATCCTTTTGATCAAGGTAAAAAAGAGATTTACTGTGTAAAACCAATGGTCTTTTTTTTAGGCTGCGGTCATATTCCTCAGTGAAGGCCCAGTGCTGTAAGGATGAACATTCAAATTTGGACATGACTTCAATGGGACAAGCCTCAGTTATGTGGCATGCTTGGGAGCTTACAGGATGGAGCACACCACTTCCAGAACTTGTAAGATTGAGTTTGAATTAGTTTCCTTTTTTTTTTTTCCCTAGGAAAACTAGGCATCTCTGATCATGGCTTGCCTGGGAGTAGCAATCAATCTTTCTAACTGTGTCCTGTCTTCTCCCACCCCCAGTACCTTTCAGAAGAAATGGCTGTGGAAGACTTGCTGAGGAAAGCTGGACTGCATCAATGGCAATACCAAAAAAAAAGATTTACATCTTGTCAGTGCATTTTGCAAGTACTACATAAACTTCACAACACCTGTCCAGGTAAATGACAACAGCCCTTAAATTACAGTTGTGGAAAACACATAAGGGAGGTTTTAGTTCTACTTGCCAAAAAATGGGTGCATGGTTTAGTTTTGAATGTTTTCTGTCTGTACAGAATCATAGAATGGTTTAGGTTGGAAGGGACCTCAAAGATCATCCAGTTCCAACCCTCCATCATAGGCAGGGACACCTCCCACTAGAACGGGTCACTCAAGGCCTCATCCAACCTGGCCTTGAACACCTCCAGGGAGGGAGCAGCCACAACCTCCCTGTGCAACCTGTGCCAGTGTCTCACCACTCTCACTGTAAAGAACCCTTTCCTAACACCTAGTTTGAATCTCCCCTCTGCCAGTTTAAACCCATTCCCCCTCATCCTGTCATTACAAGACCTTGTAAGTAGCCCCTCCCCAGCCTTCCTGTAGGTCCCCTTCAGATACTAAAAGGCCACTATAAGGTCTCTTGAAGCCTTCTCTTCTCCAGGCTGAAGAGCCCCAGCTCTTGTAGCCTGTCCTCGGGGCTCACTCCAACTGTTCAATGTCCTTCTTGTGTTGGGGGTTCCAGACCTGCACTCAGTCCTCCAGGTGGAGTCTGACAAGAGCAGAGAATCCCCTCCCTTGCCCTGCTGGCCATGCTTCTTTTGATGCAGCCCAGGACACAGTTGCTGTCCTGGTGTGTAATGGGCACCAGAGACTTGACTTCCCACAGCTCCAGCATGATCTGTAGGATTTAGGCTCTTTAGCAGGCTGTGGCTGGTGTTTGCAGCAGACCCTGTAGTGGCAGGATTTGCTCTTTTCTTGAAATCACCTCCTTTCACAATCTGCCCTAACACTGTTGTGGCCCTGTCCTTTACTTCCACTGAAGGCAACAGCAAGGAGCCTTGTGACTTGGGCAGAATTAGCTATTGAAACTTTTTCAGTGGGCTCCAGCTCCCAAAAGATGGGAGAGCTTTTAACAGTTTGTGCCTTGCTTTTAATCATGTTGACAATTACAAAGCTGCAATGCATCCTGAGCAATCTTATGCACCTTGCTTCATTGAAACCAGACAGGAACCTTCAAGCACATCCTGACCCATCCCCAAATGATATTCAACCAAAAATCTGCTCCCTGGTAATTCTGTGTTTTCACAAGAAGTCACAGCTGGTGTCTGTATTCAGTTTTCCATTCCCTTCTTTATTCACTGAACTAAAAGTGTTGCAGAAGTTTCAGGAAACCTGCTATGGCACACATGAACTCCTCACGTCACATGCAGATAAACTCTCTTAAAATACAAGCTAAATCATTTTGGGATCAAATGTCTCATCTGTTTGGAGACAATTTCTCTCCCAGCCCTGTGCTGTAAACAACGCTGATTTGTAAGCATCTGTGTAGCAAGATCCAGTGCGCAACTGGGAGCAACACCTCCAGTGACTCTGTCATCATTTTGGAGCCTTTGTTTCAAGCAGAAGCAACACTCAGTGTTTGAACATGAAACTCTCCAGATACAAATTGGTATGGCAGTTTGCAAGTAGCAAGTTGGAGTTTCCCAGGATTGGAACCAACAAGGTTTTAGAAGAGGAAGCCCAGTTATAGCTAAGGCATAAGCACTGGCTCTGCACATGGTGGTGCAATCTTCTCTGACTTTACAAGGTACATGGAGTTGTCCCTTGTTAATATTTGTATGAGACATGGTGGAACTAGAAAGCTGGAGGGGGGGTGTGTGTTTTTCCTAGAAGCTGGCTGAGAAATACATTCCCATCATTTCTATTACTTAGGCTAGATGATCACTGTAGGTCCCATCCAACTCTCTGCCTCTTCTCCTCTCTCCTCTCCCACAAAATTCAGAATTTCCAGATTTCCAGGTCCACTTTCTAAATTTAACCATTTCAAAGGCTGCTCTTGTTTGAAATGGCAGATTTTAAACTTAGTGTTAGGATGTATTGTCTGTGTGGCAACCTACACATGCAAAGATGAGCACATCTTCCCCTCTAATCTTAGTGTAAGGGCCTAGTTCTGTTATGGTCATGTTTCTATGACAGTACCATAAAGCAACCTTAGCCCCCACCTTCTTAACTGAGAGACAGTCCTCAACATTTCCCCAGAGGAAGGCTGATAGTAAACCCAAATGCTCAGTGTGGGGAAACCCCACACTGCAGAAGTCTGCTGACATACCCCAAAGACTCAAGAGCATCGTTGATGGCATCCGCAAAGTGTTTGTCTGTCGGGACGCTGAAGTACTCACGGCAGTAACTTGGTCTGACGCCAAGAATTTCGACCTCACAACCTACAAGCAAAAAGCAGGGTAAGCTCTGCTGTTTCACCTTGATCACAGACCCCACACCACGTGTGTTCAAATTCGGGTTTGTAAATTCCATGTGACATTACTTACCTTGCACCTTCCCTGCAGGAAACCTTGTGGTCAGAAAGTGAAGAGGAGAAGGAGGTTGTTTTGACAAGTGCTTGTAGCAAGTCATACATTAGATCCTTTTATTTCCCTCTCTAAAAGGAAGGTCTCTGTGTGACCTTCCCACAATAAAATTCTCGATTCCCTTGTGGCAGAGAGTTTCCACCTAAATTGCTAGCTTGTTTTCATTTTAATGCCTGTGGCCACATAGCCTCATTTCTAGGCTTCAAACATAACAGATTTAGATATCGTTCCCTGGAAGTTCAGCAAATACTTCCCAGTTAGACATGATGTATCTTACGTGGCAATATCCTCTATAAACTCTATTTTATTATGTGATACTAGCATTCCACTATTAAATCTGTTTCCCACGAGGCCTTATTAAATCAGTATAAATCAATTAGCTTTCTTGGTAACATACAGCCTTGCAAAACAGAGGCTGTTTTGTGGTCCAGAAATTTATGGCAACAAATCCTATAGGAGGGCATGGCCCTGAACACACAAAACCTTGGTTTTGTGGGATTTTTTGCCCTTTTGCTCTCTGGTTACTATGCTGCTGAATAAAAATATTCAAAACAAGTGTGCTTTCAGAAACTCTGAATCCATGCAAATTATCTTTCAAGAGCCCCAGAGCCCTCCCATCACAGTTTGGGATTTTCTGGTGTGCTCCTGGGAAAAACATCCACCCACCCAACCAACAACACGAAGAACAAACCAACCAAAACAAAGAAACAAAAATACCAACCAAACAGAAAAAAAACTAACAAGCCCAAAACAACAAAAGGGATCTTTTACAAGTCTGCAGGAATACAGACAAGTCGAAAAGACAGCTCTTGGCCATAGCTTCAATCTGCCAGCATGTGGGTCCCTTTGCTTTTCCTTTGAGATTAAAGAAACAGATATCAAGGACTGTCATAGGTGGACTTGTTGCTTTTAGGGGGAAAAGCTAGCATAGGTATAAGGTATAAACACAGAGAGGGCACTGAGCAAGTGGAGCTGCTTTCTGAGGTGCTTTGCAGTGATTTGCTAACATCCACACTCAGTAAAGAGAATTTGCCAGTGTCTTGCATCCAAACCAGCATGAGCTGAAAGACAGGCTAAGCTGGTTATGACACTTCTGAGTGTGACTTCTCAGGACTAACAAGAAAGGTTAGAAAAGTGCAAATGGTTAAGCTTAGGAATTTGTTTTAATCTTCACTGAGTTGCAGAAAGCCAGATAAATCAGATGGACCCTTTCTCAAAGTTTAGAGAGCCCTAGCACACATAACAGATTTAGCTCTTCACCTTATGCTCCATGGCAGCATCTCCCAGGTTGCTACATCCTTCATGTGTTTCAAGGGACCCCCATCTATTTTGATTGTTTATAATAATTAATTAGGACTAGTGCAACAAAGAAAAAAAATGAGAGTGATAGTTGTAGGGGATTCACATCTGAGAGGAACACAGGGACTAATATTTTAGACAGGCCCCTCTCAGAGGGAGGTGTGCTGCCTACCTGGAGCCCGGGTTAGGGATGTTGCTAGGAACATTCCTAGCATGGTGTGCTCTATGGACTACCACCCATTATTGATCTTCCATGTAGGAAGAGAAGAAATAATGACTGTTAGTCCCAGAACAATCAAAAAATACTTTGGGGCTCTGGGACAAGTGGTACAAGACTCAGGGGCACAAATCATCTTCTATTATTCCAACAGATGGCAGAGACACTGGATTAAGCAGCTGCATACAGTCTTTTAATACATGGCTCCATGCATGGTGTCACCACCATCAATTTGGGTTTTTTTCTTACAATGGCATGATCTAAACAGCACCAGGGTTGTTGACACCAAGCAGGAGACAGCTCTTTCAAAGGGGGAGGAGGGTCATTGTAGAGGAGATTGGAGGGCTAGTTGACATGGCTTTAAATGGGGTGTGAAGGGGGAGGATGGTAAAGTCATCGGGCTTCCACATGGCAAGGTGTGGGAGGACACACTGGTGTGGGGGCAATGGCAGACTACTGAGGGCTCTCAATCTACTGCTCAGAAGCATGCTGGGGACAAAATGATACAGTCAAAGTCTTGCAGAGATGAGCCAGATCCCCTTCAGGTAGTAGCTGCCAACAGGAAAACATCAGGTGGTAGTGAGGACATGAGGGGTAGAGATAGGTTGCCCAGCAAGGTTGTGGATGCTCCCTTCCTGGAGATGTTCCAGGCCAGATTGGATGAGGCCTTGAGTGACCTGTTCTAGTGGGAGGTGTCCCTGCCTATGATGGAGGGTTGGAACTGGATGATCTTTGAGGTCCCTTCCAACCTAAACCATTCTATGAATTATTTGCAATAATAAGCAGAAAGTGTAGTAAAAAAAAACACATTTACATAGTTTTTAACCTCTGGAGAGTGGGAAAGTGAGAACAACTCTAAGAGTGTGTGCTCACTTTTGAGGCAACTGGGGAAGAATGACATTTATATGACTTAATTTTCCACTTGCTTTATGGAGAAACTCTAGAGTCTTATCTGTCCACCACATAAATGATCTGCCACCTGAATGAACAGCTTAAGATGACTTCACAGGAGCTGACTCTCCATACCATTCTACAGTGACCCTTCGATACATTCACATGCAGCACGTCAGAGAAATTAGGTTGTGCAACAGGGACAGGTCTGAGCTGCTACCTAACTAAATTATTAAAAAAATGTATTCCATGGATGAGTGAAATTATCTCCAGGAAGCAGGAGCCCCTGCTCCCTGCCCTGTGGGCATGCAGCTTGTTTTCTGTACAATGCGCTGGGTGCTACCAGCAGCAAAACATGGCCTTTCTGCTCCCTCAGATGCCAGAGGTGCTGCAGTAGTCCTCTGTGGGCTTTGTAAGTATTTCAGGACTAAAATACATCTTTGGAGCCAGTTTCTCCTCTGACACTCAATTTTGGAGCCCTTGGCTCCAAAGGCAGGCAGTAGTTAAGGGGATGTTTCGAAATGTGTTGGAAATGCCTAGTGGTTTAGTTCAGCTGGATGAATGCTCATAGCCAATGACTAGTAAGATGATTTTCATAGAATCATAGAATCAGGTTGGAAGAGACCTACAATATCATCCAGTCCAACCTAGCACCCAGCCCTATCCAGTCATCTAGACCATGGCACTAAGTGCCTCACCCAGGCTTTTTTTGAAGGCCTCCAGGGACAGTGCCTCCACCACCTCCCTGGGCAGCCCATTCCCATGCCAATCACTCTCTCTGGCAAGAACTTCCTCCTAACATCCAGCCTATACTTCCCCTGGCACAACTTGAGACTGTATCCCCTTGTTCTGTTGCTGGTTGCCTGGGAGAAGAGACCAACCCCCACCTGGCTATTTGCTTCTTTCTGCCTTTTCATATACTGACATCAGATGATCATTTTCTCAAATAACGTTCCTCAGAATGACTCAGAAGACTGCTTTAACTAGAAGCATTAACCTCTTGGGGATTTGGGGTATTTTAGCTGCTGTGGTATCTTTGCTGTTTCTAGATTGTCAAGTGATGAGCATATTACAAAAGACTACAGTCAGTAACATTTGGAAATAATTTTTTTAATGGGATGTGAAGGGGAAGGGTGATAAAGTCATTGGGCTTCCATGTGGCAAGGTGTGGGAGGACACACCAGGGTGGGGGCAATGGCAGACTACTAAGGACTCTCAATCTACTGCTCAGAAGCATGCTGGGGACAAAATGATGCAGTCAAAGTCTTGCAGAGATGAGCCAGATCCCCTTCAGGTAGTAGCTTGATGTGTGCAATTCATTGGCAGTAACCCTGAAAATTCAGACTGCTTAGGTATCAAGAGCTTGCTTTCTCCTTTTTAGCCTCTGTCATGCACAGAATTGAATATCTGATATTAAGGCTTGTTGCAATTCCAAAACACTGGCCCGGGAGACTCCTTAATATTAACATTTCTTTTTGGTCAATGCCAGGACAGACTGTAAATTTTCTCACTGAAAACTTATGGGAAAGGAAATTTGAAAGACTTGGAGGCAGACAAAGGGAACGCTAAGTTTTGCTTTGTTGAACTGCAAATAGATGGGCTGTACTCGCTAAGATGCACTGATGGGTATCTCCCTGCACAGTTTTGCATGACACTGAATCTTTATTTAAAAACCTGGCCTCCTGGAGCAGGAATAAGGACTTCTTTCACAGTGATATACAGGCTCTTCTTTATCTATCTGACATGGAGACCCCAACCCCTGCCAACTTTAAATTGCATTTCTAAACATTGATTTAACAGTTGGACACTTCATGTCATAACAGAAGGTTTTGACAATTTTCCAGACTAGCCCCATGGTCTGGTAAATGTTGTGTTTAAATGGGAAGAAGTTTGGTTTAGAGTAATTTTTTTTCCTCCCCCATTCTCTCAGCTCAGTGTTTAGAAAAGATGTGACTGCACTTCAGCTGAAGCAGCTGCACAGGCCACAGAAAATGAAGGAGTTTGATGGTGTGGGATGACATTGCCCACTGGGCTGAGCACAAGAAGCACAAGAAAGCTTTGCCTTGAGTGGTACCAGCAGGATGCTTTCACACTCTTCTAGGGCTTCTGCAGTCACTGGAACAGCAGTGCTTCAGACAGGCAACCTGGGCATGAGTTTGTGAGTTTCACCCCACATACAGTGTTAGATGTTGTGTTTTACTTAGCAATGAGTCAGAGGATATATGACATTTTCCCCAGGAATGCCTTGAAGAGCAGAGACTGTCTAATAAGCACAGTGAAGAAGGAAGAAAAATGTCCCTTCATGCAATGTGCATATATTTTGGCAGAAACAGTGGCTGGGACCCTTGGCATGGTGTTTTTTTAACTACTCCACTTCTAGAGGCAAGAGAGTCCAGATGAGTTGTTTCTGCTGTATTTATGTTGGGCTCACAGATAAAGCTGTGATGGATGGGTGTTCACATTTAACAGCCCTCCTGCTCCGTGTCCCTGTTTGCTAGGGTCTGGAATTTCTTCCTTTAGGCATTGACCACACATGAGAGAAGAATATAAGGAATAATACGAAGCAGCAGATTTTGGGTTCAGACTTAGAACTGGCTCTGAGGAGGAAATGGCACTGGTGTAAGTTAACCTTCTCTGATATTCACAACTCTTTTCTGCTAAGCTTGGTGGGACTCATTTGTCTTCACTATTGGCTAGAAAGAAAGTAGCATCTTCCAGAACAAGGTGTCATGAATTTAGCAGTATGCTGCTGTTCCTATTAAGTGTTTCCCTTTTTTTTTCCCTGGTTTGGATCTTTACCAGATTTGAAGATTGAATTACTAAGAAGCAGTGTACCCTCAGGATGGGAAGTTAACCACTAATAGTGGATCATATGCAGTGCAAGTGTCTATGTGACCTCTACTCAACTTGGTTATTAAACCCTTGTTTTTTCTTTAATTTTTGTTTGGTATCATAGAATCATAGAATCACTCTCCAGTCAAGTATTAAAGCTTTAAAATAACAGGACTGGACCCTTTAGAAAGGATTACAACAGTTCTAAGGAACTAGAAAAACTTTTAAAACCACATATGAAAAATGTAATAGTTACTACTGCACTGGGGAGACTTTGGTTTACTCCAGTTACACCTGGAGTCCTACTGCAGTTCAACTGCTCTGTGTTTTAGTTCAATAGTTCTTTGTTTCACCTCATCTCCTGCCCTGTGCCTGACCCTGCATGGCCAATGTGTCCTTTGAGACCATGAACACCCTTAAAATAAGCATGTGCTTAAGTGTTTCCTGAACTGAGGCACTGGCACCTTTGCCAAAGGTTGTCTGTCACAGATAAATAGTTAATGACAGATAGATGTACACATCACAGTCCATGCTAAAATGCCAGATCCATGCAAAAAAAAAATATCCCTCTCTGCTTCCCAAGAGGTCAATGTACCCACTGGGCAGCATAGGCACTGGGAATAGGCAAACTTTGTTGTCCCTTGCAATATTCCACTGGAAATAGCATGAAGGGTATAGGTATGTATGCAGAGAAACATACCTATATATAGCCCTCATGTGTCTCTTTCCTGGGGGACACTGCTCAGAAGGCAACAGGAAAGAGCTAGGTGAAGTCCAAAGACATTTAGTGGAAAGTGTTCTTCTGGATTGCAGTAGCTGTCTGTAGACTATTACACCTACTCAGTAAATAATTATACCTATCCAGTGCAGTTACATTGGTAGTTAAAAATTAAGAGTCTATAGAAACAGGTGGGGTTTTTTGTAAATCTTTAGAAGCATTTCAATATCCTGCTGTGATTTCTCTGTCCTGCTACTGCTCTTTGGGGACTTGGGTGATCTCCAGTAAGAAGAAACCTTTTATTTCTTGAGGCCTGATCCAAGTCATTATATCTAGCCTGAAATGCCAGTCCCTTGAATTCTGTCACTCTCAGATCTCTTCTCCCTTCAGTACTGTAGAAACACTCTGGATGGCTTTTCAGTGTTTTTTTCATCTTGGTTCACTCTTTCTTCCCTTTCCTAAGAACTGAGGCCTTTTTTTTGGGATGCTATTAGCCACGTTGCATGGAAAGACTATGGCCAGGCATATGTGTGTTGAGATGCAGAAGACGAGCTGGCTGAGAGCCCATGGCATGAGTCACCTGCCACTGACACTGGCTGTGTTCAGTATAGTTTTGCTAACGTGTGACCTTCTAGCCTGCAGTTACAGATAGGATATCTGCACACTGTTCAGGTAGCAGAGTCAGAAGGTCTGAGAAGGTTGAGAAGCTGGGTGCCTGACAAGGGATTTGGTCTGGCTGCACAGCCGGAATTTTTATTACCTTGTGGGTCCCTAAATGGACAGTCTAAAGGTCTACTCCGATTCAGTAACAAAGACACATTATTACACACTGCTAATGGTTTGGGTGGTCCAGTATTGGCCAAAGGCCAATCCTCTCCAAATTAATGGTTCAGACTCAGAGCAGCTGGGACCTCAGCACAGTTAAAGATGGAGGACAAGAACGCTCATGCCAGCTCACCAAAAGATACTTTGCTTTCAACTGACTTTTGCTGTCCCCAGAGTGGAAATTAATAGCTGAGAGCTGAAGATCCAAGTTAAAATCAAACAAGCATTTGGGAAGGATGGTTAAAGTTTAACCTTGATGAGTGACTAAGAATCATTCATGGAGCAACCATTTAGTGCAGCAGAAGCTGCAGGTGGGCATGAGCACCAAGCAGTTGGTGGAGAAGAGGATGCTCTGCAAGCTGGCACCCCCCTATAGGTACTGTTTGGTGGAAGCTACTTGCAGTGGCACTTCAGTCTTCTCCTTTCTAAGCACATGCATATTGTCACAGCCCAAGAAAAGATAATTCACTTCTAGGAGTGGTTAGTAAAGTACTCCTAATCTTGTCTGTATTTCAGAATTGTATCCTGTAGTACATGGAGTTCATAGATATAAAGCTGAACTGTTAGGAGGGTAGCAGTGTCTGACATACTAACCTGGCCAGTAGTACATGGAAACATTCTTTTTCATTTTGGTCATTGTAACCCACAAAGGCTCTGATCCATTCCACCAGAGAGGCAGCAGGCTTTCCTTATTCACTCCAATATCAAAAGATACATTTGTCTTTTCATCCCACATGTAGTTTCCAATCATCTGATGGACCTCACAGTGGCGACCTTCAGGAGCAGAAAAAACAAACGAAAAACCACAGAATGATGACACCAGCAACACCACTGCCACATCCAGCAAAGCAGCTGAAAAACCTTGATTTGAATGCTGGGACTCTTACCTTGCAACTGCTCATACAAGTTCATTCTTCTATGGACTCCAACTCTCTTTTTATATTAGAAAAAGAGACCTAGAGGACTATAAGGAATGCATTTTCTTTGCAGATATTCCTGGTTCCCAGAGACAGAAGGGAAGGTGAGAGGGGCATCCAGACCAAAAGGCAGGACCATTTAATGCTGCCTGGAGCCTTTCATTTCTGCTTGCCTGAAGCTTATGACCCAGAAAGACCCTGAAGCTCCTTAGGAGACGTCAGTAACCAACTAGTCAATCTCTTCCTGGGGTTCCCAATATTGATCTTGAGTACTGTGTCCAGTTCTGGGCCCCTCAATTCAAGAAAGATGTTGAGGTGCTGGAACATGTCCAGAGAAGGGCAACAAAGCTGGTGAGGGGCCTGGAACACAAATCCTATGAGGAGAGGTTGAGGGAACTGGGCCTGTTTAGCCTGGAGAAGAGGAGGCTCAGGGGTGATCTTATTACTGTCTACAACTACCTGAAGGGACATTGTAGCCAGGTGGGGGTTGGCCTCTTCTCCCAGGTAACCAGCAATAGAACAAGGGGACACAGTCTCAAGTTGTGCCAGGGTAGGTATAGGCTGGATGTTAGGAAGAAGTTTTTCACAGAGAGAGTGATTTCCCATTGGAATGGGCTGCCCAGGGAGGTGGTGGAGGCACCGTCCCTGGGGGTGTTCAAGAAAAGACTGGATGAGGCACTCAGTGCCATGGTCTAGTTGACTGGCTAGGGCTGGGTGATAGGTTGGACTGGATGATCTTGGAGGTCTCTTCCAACCTGGTTGATTCTATGATTCTATGATCGTCAGTAAACCCTGTTCAAAACTTATGCCTCATATCTAATTTTTTTTTGTCCTTTGTTAATCTTCAGTCATGGCTATTCTGTGCCTTGCCTTAGCTGGCATTTCTGCCCCCAAAAGACACTCATATACAGAACCAAGGTCACTTCTCAGATTTCTTTTGGGTCACCTGTACAATCCCAGTTCTCTGCATCCCGTCTTGTAGCTTATTTTCTTGAGTCTGAGAAAATGACTTCTGGTAATCTCCTTTTTAGTGATTATCAAAATAGCAATATGGTGTTAGACAGTTACCATAACACACTGGATTTGTTATTGCCTCCACCACTGCAGCTTTGCTCTGTAATCAGACATTATCTTAGGAGTTTCAAAAGTAGAACCTAGGCTAAAAGCACTTTCAGCATACAGAAGTCATTGTTTAAATTCACAGCAATTGTAGTTAAAAGCACCCCCACCCCCCTTCCTAAACCAACAGAGGAAAACAAAGAGGGTACAGTTTCCAGGAATATGATAACTGCTGTTATCTGGAAAAGAGCCAGCAAAAGCATTTGCAGGTCTGTGTGTCACAGCTTTCTTGGACACTACGTTTCTTACAGCACTGGCTTTGTCTGAAGCACACTCCCATGTCTCCAGGCACTTATGTCAGCACTAAAATGATTTTATGCAAAACAAAGATAAAGACTAAAACAAACAAACAAAAACTCAAACCAAAACACCAACAAAACACACAATGACTTAGCCACACGCAACAACAGCACCGTAACGTTGTGCACAGACTACATGTGAGCTTTGGCAACCAGATTGCGTGCTCCTGTAGCATTTGCTGCAGGAATGACCTCTTCTTTCTTTGGTGGTCTTTCACTGACTACAGAGATAGCATGTAGGATCACCAGCAGACATGATATATCATGCAAGGACCATCTGCATTTAAGTCTACAAGAGAAAATGCCCTTCGGAGACACTCAATGACTGTTTTTTGAAAGGCAGGAAGCATGTGGCAGATGTGCAATGCCATGCTTGGTGCATCAGGCAACAAAGCAGAAGTAAAACATCTCTGCACCGAGCAAATCAGGCTTATCAAAGCACCCATGGTGTGTTTGTTAGCCAATGCTGTGAAGGTGCCACAGTCTACCCACACAGGATCTGCCTGATGACAAATGTAAGCATGCAGATGTAGCTAAAACGTACAGCACTATGTAATATTATATGCATGGTTCCCACTATAGGGACACCTTTTCTCCCACATGCCACCATGATGTCCCCCCTCTGTGAGAATAGTCAGGAGGGCAGATGCAAACATAGGCTGCTGCAGGGCTACATAGGCTGAGGAAGAGCTAAGTTCTCCCACAGAAAACAGCTTCATACACATAAAGTAGGTAGGTTTTAAGAGCCCAGGTGAAACATGCAGTTCCCTCTCTCCGCTTCCTTCCCCACAATGTTTTTCCTCTGCTATTGCCATGTTTGAAGAGTCGTCTAAATGCTGACCCAGACCTGTTCAGTTATCAGCTCTTCAGCCTACTTCCAACTCCTCTGGATACCTGCTGGATGACTTGGTCTGGGAAATGCTCTGCTCTTACAGAAGTGGACAGCAAGACTTTAAAGTTGCCAGCACCATATTCCCACTCCAGAGCAGATATCATGGTGTTGCCACCCCCAAAGACTGAGTGGAACATCCTGAAAGGGCCAGCTCTACCTGCTTTGATAAATGCCCTGTTCTGCTCGTTGCCTGCTAGGTCTCATCTGCCCTGCTTTGAAAAGAAAGACTGCAGGGAAAAAGTGAAACATCTGTGCTACATCTTAAGTGACCTGGAGAAGAGCAGGGCTCATGAGAAGTCAGAGAGAGATTGCTGGTCTGGGCAAAGTGCTCCCAAGCAAAAGTAGTACCTGCAAGGTGTGCACAGAAAATCTGTATTCCTGGGTAATCTTGCTGGCAAAATCTTTCCAAATTTTGATGACCTCCAATACCAGACAGATGATGATTTGCAATCCAAGTAGGATCACATCCAAAGGCACAGAAAAGTCTCTGTGATATATAGAGCATTTTTTTTTCTTCTTCCTGAAGAGGATTCATTCAATAAGAGTGTGTGAAACTCTTCATTTGATGCGTTCATGATGGGGTAGAGCTAGGATGAACACAAAATTGCTTCCAGAGCTTAGACTTTGCAGATGCTTGCTTGTGCAGGAAGGCAGATCATGTCCCTGGAGAGCAGGTGCTCCAAACTGTCAGCTGGTCTCCCAAAATGAGTAGCAGTGGTGGGCTGAGGGACCACACGGGGATACAGCTCAAGGGCACTGCAGATCCAAGCAATACAAAAGGGCCAACAAAACAAGGGGCAATGCACAACCCTCTGGTGGCTTTCTGTTCTGGGCAAAGAAATAGCCTGACATGCTGCTGCTGGTAGCAGGTACACGGTTTGTCAGCTGTGAGAGCACAGCTAGTAAGAAGGAAAAAAGGTGCTTCAATTTGCAGCATATCAACTTGTGTTAGAGAAAAGTCTCTGTTCTCCAAAAGTATTTCCATTTTTCTAACTGGTAGAAAGCAAACACAGATTTTTTTAACAGCATTGTGTGTGTGTGTGAAAGAGAAAAATCTTGGCACTTGATGTTGCAGACTTCCTGGAGGCAGCGAGTAAGCAAAGCAAGACAAAGAATGTGAAAATGAAAAACTCTCCACATTCCCAATCTCCTCTCCAGCCTGTCCTTGCTAGTATAGTACTCCTTCCCTCTCACTTAACACTGTTAGCACAGACTTTGTTCTTCTCCTTTGCTTCTCAATACAGAATTTTAGAACTGGAGAGAAAAGAATATTGATTTTAAAGTGTCACAAACAGAATCCTTCAAATCTTTGCTGTTGCTGGCACATGGTGGTGGAAAGAGGAGCAAGAATCAAAAATGCTATTCCCTTGTCACTCATCATGCTCTTTATGTCCTGCCTGTTTGGGGGTTTTTGTTCTGGTTTTTTTTTTTTCTTCCAGCTTGGGCAGTGGAGTTGGCATAGTTTCAGTTCATGTGTACCAATAATGTTTCCCTGTTTCCTATCCTTCCAATTTGATACCTCAGACAATAGGCAGATATTGTTTATCTAGTTAATTACTTGCTTAATTGCTAAACAGAAATTAACGTCCTTCCTGGACCAGACTGGAGCCTGGATGCTGTTAACTGGGTAGCAGAAAAGAGGCATCTACTAGAACCATCACCAGGTGGGGCTTCCTCTGGGCACCAAGCAGATGTGGAGTGGAGATGCTGTGCTGTAAACCAGAGGGTCTCTCACAGCCAAGAATATACATGTGCCTGTCAGCCAGACCACAGAGGACTCTGGATGAGGCACTTAGTGGCATGGTCTAGTTGACTGAATAGGGCTGGGGGATAGGTTGGACTGGATGATCTTGGAGGTCTCTTCCAGCCTGGTTGATTCTATGATTATGGGTTGCAGCATACACTGAGGCACAGGAGGTGTGGGAGGCTCCCTTGTTCCCTTTGCCAAGCCCAGCACTGGTGTGTGACAGTGGTGACAGCCACTTGGGTACCTCTTGAGTCTCTGATTAGAGCCAACAAGAGGCCAACCAATGGGTCTAGTTGGCTGATGTGGAGGTTTGGAGGAACCAAGAGGTAAGGCCCCTTTATGGTTTTCAGGAGGGAAAGGAATGCATCAAGGCTCTGTTGTTACAAGGCGCTGGTTACAAGGCTCTGGTTGTTTTCCAGCCCTTGATGTGTTTGCTCTCCCGGTGATGCTCTGCTTGAGCTTATTTGCATTCCTTTGTGTAAAGAAATACTGGAACAAGCTCCCCAGAGAGGTTGTAGAGTCTCCTTCTCAGAGACTTTGAAGACCCGCCTGGGTGTGTTCCTGTGTGATCTGCACTAGATTATGGTCCTGCTCTGGCAGAGGGGTTGGACTCTGATCTCCAGAGGTCACTTCCAACCCCTAACATCCTGTGATACCACATAAAAGTCACAGGTGCAGGAAATGTCCTTGGCTGCTCAACTTGCTGGCTTGGACAACCTTGCATTGTCCTTCAAGGATGAGAGTGAGGAGTACAGGGTACTTATGGAACAAGCACAGCCCCTGCCTTCAAATTCACCCCACCATCCTGTCTTCCAACCACTCCAGCCTAAACCAGTCCCTGAAAACAAGACAGGTTGCCCAGGGAGGTTGTGGTTTTCCGCTCCATGGAGGTGTTCAAAGCCAGGTTGGACACCTAGTAGATGGTGTCCCTACTGATGGAATTAGATGCTCTTTAAGGTTCCTTCAAACCCAAACCAGCCTATGATTTGCTGTGCTCAGCAAATGAGATGTACACATCAGAATGCAGCATCATCCACCAAAGCCTCTCCTCAGTAGTCAAGTATGCCAGCGCTGAGGGTGAGGAGTGAAGGAAGGACAGTGTCACAGCTGCACAGGTTAGGGCCTTCCATCAGGGATGGGCTAGGTTGGCACTCACAGCTCAACAGGATGGCAAAGCACTGCTCTGAATTAGCTGGACGGCAATGCTACTTGCACGAAGCAGCACCAAACACTAGCCAAGTCACTACTCAAGGTTCGAGATTCCATACCAGAGGCTGAAAGATTCCTCCTCACCAAGGTGGAGAGACCCCTTATTCACAACAGAGCCTCACTAATTCATCATGATAGCATGATCAGCTAGTATCAATGAAGTCCATGTACCTAATCCCATTGGACATAAACCATTCACCAAGTCTGAGACCAAGACTGGATTTTGCCCCATCTTACCTGAGAAAGCAAGAGGCTCCACTCTGAACCTCGTAATTCAATGAGTCTGTCTCCCTCACCCTTTCATGCCTCCTGTTTCTGTGTGAATCACTCTAGCTCTGCTCTAACTTGTTTTTCCTTTGTATGCTTCTTCCACATAGCAAGTAGTAGATGAGCCTTCCCACAGAACTTTAAGCCACACTTTTAGTAATTCACACTAAAATCACCTTTGCTAATACCTTTGACTGTGACTCTTGAAGCAATCTAAACCACTCATCCATAGCAATCCGTTGTGGTTGTGTTTACTCAGCTGTAGCTTTGAAAAGCTCAGTAAACTTGCAATTCCTTGGGAATATTAATTCAGTTAGACTGCCCTCCTGAAAACACACATAAAATTGAATGACTGAAAGATCCTGCAGGTAATCAGGCAGGTGTACTACATGCTACTGCTTGCTAGTTGCTTGTTACAGAGGACAGCTACCTTCTGGCAGGGCTGATGGGTACAGTTTAATACCTGCACTGAGAAGCAGCAGGGCAGATGCTCCTCCATAACCTCAGCCTGCAGCTTTGGACAGGAAGAGGCAAGTTCAGATTTGAGAGGACTGACCTATCCCAATGATGATTGTGTCTTAGGAACGGAGTCCACTGTCCTCCTTCTAAGCCTGAAAGGAGGAAGAAGATCCTCCTTCTCCCTGGAAGGAGGGAGAAGATCCTCCAGAACAGCTACCCTCTTTCAGAGTCTTGAAGCTTGTAGAAACACTAGGTGTAGGACAGTATGCTCACACTAGTAGACAGAGCAAAAAGACAAATGCATCCCAACAACAGCATTTTCATATGTGCACTGTCCTTACCTAGCCATGCAAGCTCCTGAATGAATGCTAAGCCACTAGACCTTGTGAACCAGCAGATAAAGAAAGGATGAGAATGTTTATCAGAAAAAGTGGTGGGATGTAATGACCAAATCAGACGTGAGAGGGTGCACAGAAAATGGTTTCAGAAATTTCTTAAGCTGATTTAGCTAAAAAAAAAAAAAGCCAAAACGTTATGAAACTGCACTCACCAGTGCTAAAATACAACAATTTGGAGAGTAAAATATGAGTTTGTTAACAACTCCTGACATGGCAGTTCAGGACAAGATATAAAGGTCTGTATTGGAACCAATGCTGTTCAATATCTTCATCAATGACATTGACAATGAGATTGAATGCACCCTCAGCGAATTTGCAGATGCTACCAACCTAAGTGATGAGGTTGATAAGTCTGAAGGACAGGATGCCATCCAGAGGGAGCTGAACAAGCTGGAGAGGTGTACTGAGGACAATCTCATGAGGTTCAATAAGGCAAAGTGCTTACACCTAGGTCAGGACAATCCTAGATATCTATACAGGTTGGGGGATGACAAAAATGAGAGCAGCCCTGTAGAAAAGGACTTGAGGATGCTGGTGGATGAAAAGCTGGACATGAGTCAACAGGGTGCACTTGCAGCCCAGAAGGCAAATAGCATCCTAGGCTACATCAGAAGAAGCACTGCCAGCAGGTAGAGAGAGGTAATCCTGCCACTATGCTCTGTTGAGACCTCACCTGGAGTACTGTGTCCAACTCTGGAGTCCTCAACAGAATAAGGACATGGACCTGATGGAGAAGGTCCAGAGAAGGGCCATGAAAATGGCTGTGGGACTGGAACACCTCTTCTGTGAGGACAGGCTGAGGGAGCAGGGGTTGTTCAACCTGAAGAGAAGGCTTCAAGGAGACCTTGTAGTGGTCTTCCAGAACCTGAAGGGGGGCTACAAGAAGGCTGGAGAGATACTGTTCACAAAGGCCTGCAGTAATAGGACAAGGGGCAATGGTTTGAAGTTAAAGAACAGCACATTTAGATTGCATGTTAGGAACAAATTATTTAACAAAAGGGTGGTGGAACACTGGGACAGGTTGCTCAGAGAGGTGGTTGAGGCCCCATCCCTGGAGATATTCAAGGCCAGACTTCACATGGCGCTGAGTGACCTGATCTAGTGCTCCCTGCAGGGGAGTTGGACTAGAGGATCTCTGGAGGTCACTTCCAACCCAACCCATTCTGTGATTTCATGAAGAACAGCCTGTCCTTGTAGCTCCTGATTTCCAAGAAAAAAACCTGTTGCAGTGTTTAAGTCCCACATGCCCCATTTGCAAGTTGAAGTAAATGCACTTACACCCCCCCCTCAGTGGAGATGCAGGAATGGTGGGATGCGATGTAAGCTTTCCCATGCCCATACAGCAGCGATGGGGACACAGACAGTAACTCACCTGTCCTTCAGCAGGTTGCTACAGTGAGATGCTACATGGCCAAGCCACATTGATAGCCACAAGCTATCCAAATTGAACATGCACAGGCCGAACACAGGTAATTCTACTATCTTCTGCTTGATCCAAACTCTTAATCCTGCCACTGCCTCAAATGTGACATCTCTTTTCTATGGAGACTATACTGCAGCGTTGGTAGTAAAATCAGTGCAGATGCAAGATGCACTCTGTTGTCAGGTCAGGTCACAGTCATATGGCACACTACCACCCAAAGGGATGAAGGGCAGTCTTGGATCTTTCTTTGGCCATGTTTATCATCCAAACTTTGTTCTTCCTGGCCTATTTAAGACTCCTGTGACTCATGATATGAAGCTGTTCGCATTTAAGCTGCATTTGTCTTGAGATCTTCATCATGAAGGTCAGGAGTCTTGCAAGAAGAGCTCAGTTTGTTCTTATACATGGTCTCATTACTCCAAGCTGGGGTGTTGAAATTTGGTACTATGAAAAACTGTGAAGAGTGCAGTAGTGGCATTTCATCATTCAAAACAAAACTCCTTTGTGAGAGAAAAATGGGATATTTTCAAAACCCAAAAGACTTCACTCCACATGTGTGCACTTAATGGGAGTGATGATTAGATGTCATAAGGAGTAAAAGCAGTCATTTTCCTTCTCTTTAAGACCACCATCCAAAGTGGGGTTTTTTTTGTGTGTGCAGGAAGCATTAAGCCAGTTTGCCCATGTACACCTAAACAACATGGTCGGGAGTGATTAAACACCTGTGTTTTCAGTCATGACCCTTGCTCTGTGCTCATGCATTTGCACCAAGTCATGAAAAAAAAACCTCTGGTGGTTTTGTACTCTTTTCTCTTCACAGATGAGTAAAAGAAAGGCATTTCTCCCAGCAGGGAGGAAAGTGTTAAGCTGTTTCATAACAAGCTGGGTACAACAGATGCCAGATTTCTGTCTTACAATGGCATCTCTTTGCTTTCCCAGCAAGCCAATGGACATTGTATTGTTCTGAGGACAGCAGAATATACTACATATCCTAGAAGAGATTTTCCCACTGCTCCTCACTAGATGAGATGGTCTTGTTTGTTATATAATTCCAGAGAAAAATCCAATTGGGAAGTCCAGGGGAAAAAAAATCTGGGTTTTGTTTTTTATAACTTAGCTGTTGTTTTCAGTGTGTGGTCTCTGATGGTAACAGCCCATCACCTTCTCTGTGCACCTTCCTAGAATCACTGTAATCATCTCTCCCTCCACTTAGATTAAGTGCAAAAGAGCATAATTAAAGCCAGCAATCAGAAAAACTTAAGCAAAAGTAAAACTCCTGAATGTTCTTCTATGTGGCTATTTCATATCGTTATAGATATGAAGACTTAGGAAAAGTTAAGGCAAGGGTCTATCCAAACAGAAAGCTTAAAAAGAAATTTAACACCAAACTTGCCAAAGCAAACCTACTGAATGAAAATAAGTTTTCATCTTTTATACCCTCGGTTTAGAAGCCTTTTTATGTGCTGGAAAGGCTTTGAGCAGGCTCAGTATTCATCTTCTGGGCATTTCCCACTAGTTTTTGTGTTCCATATGCAGCATCCCCCTCAGTGCTTCCAACCAGAATGCCCTAGGTGGCCAAGCTGGTAGCAGGGCATAAGGACTCGGTGGCACTCTGGGAGAACAAAGGGCAACTTCAGAAGTCACCCCCAAGCAGCACTTCCAAGTGAAAGCAGGATTTAGGAAAACAATACCGAGTTATAACGCCACAGTGTTTTTCGGCTAAAAGCACGAGTGGTGTTGGTTTTACGACATCTTCAGAGGGAAACTCAGGGGCCGCTGCCCTCCACGTCTGGCTCTAGGTGCTGACAGCTCTGCGGAGCATCCCGGCGCAGAAACACAAGTACTCACCCGTCATCAGCGTGTAGTAGTTCGGGTAGGAGAGGCTGGGGAAGTCTGGGGTCATGTAATCCACCTTCACCCCTATGTTCACAATGTGCCGAAAACCCGGCAGACCCTCTAGCTCGCTGTCGTCGATGTAATCGAAGCGAAAACCATCGAGCAAGAACACCAAAAGCTTGCGGTGGGCCGAGAGGGCGGCGGGGGGCAGCAGGAAGGCAGCGAGGGCTGCGACGAGGAGGCGGAGGCTGCCCATGGCAGGTACGGCTAGGGGTCTGCCGCGGCCAGCAGCCGGCTCGGCACTGCTGCCCTCTCGCTCCCACTGCCCTGTAACGCTGCGGCTCTGCCCCGCGCTCCGGGGGCGTGGGAGGTCACAGGTTGATTGCAAGCAGATAATTAACCTCGGCTGGGGGGGGAGAGATCGGTACTGCCCGGCCAGAGAGAAGAAGCTTCGCGGCGATCAGGAAAACGCGGCGCAAAAGTAAGTGGAGCCTGTCAGGAGGCCCTCAAGGGAGGGTGAGAGGGGGAAGGAAGGATGAGGAGGGACCAGTGCTCAGCCCGCTCCCGGAGCTGCGGAGAGCGACGAGCAGAGCCCGCCCGCCCGCCGGTCCGCCCAGCCCTGCGCCCGGGCTCCGGCTTGCGGAGGTGCCGCAGGGGGCTGCTGTCTGTCACCCTGTAAGATTTCCAGCCACGGTAATGTACTCTTTCTAATGATCTTCCTGGCGGTGGCTTGCGACCGAGCTTAAGGCAAAGCATCTCGCCAGCACATTCGGGCTCCACACCTCGGTGGCATGGCTGTGCTGACTGACCTTGCCTCCACATGGACCAGAGCACCTGCAAAGGGCCCTGTCTTCTCCACTTGCACTGTGCTGCAGTGGGGACTAACTAGTCCAGCTCCTGATGCCCGAGTAGAAAAATCTAGTGTTCAGCATTATACGGGACAAATTACACCTTGTACGCTGCTGATATTATTAAGATGTGAAGAGCTGGGTGATGCCAAATTTCATATTAGAAGTGAAAGAAATGTCACATTTTTTTTGTCATGGATCTCCACCAGCTTTTCCTGCCTGCCACAGGAGCCTAGCTATTCCTGTAATGCAGTGTCAGCACCTGTTGTACACCACAATTACATATTAACTCACTTTATTTGAATTATGTTTGACTTTCTAAATTAAAGAAGTTCATAGCAGATGTTCTTACTCATCATAGGACCAGCCCTTCACAGATGCTTACAGCTGGGGCAGGTTGCACTAATTGACCACCACCCTGAGGTGAACATCTGAATCCCTTTTAGCTCATCACAAAGCTCCCAACTGCATGTCCAGCATGGTTAATTACCTGTTACCAAACACTGGGGTGGTGTAAGTTCAGCAAGATAACTTTCAGTCTCCCTTGCCCCAAACTTTCATTTACCCCTGTGCAAACCCCTCTCACGTCCTGGCTTGCCTTTTGCACAGCTTTGTACCAGCCAGTGCCCGTGGTTTGCAGTTGACTGGATAGGGCTGGGTGCTAGGTTGGACTGGATGATCTTGGAGGTCTCTTCCAACCTGGTTGATTCTATGATTCCTGAGACATGCCTAGAGGAGTGCTGTCCCTGCCTTTCTCTCACAAGACTTCCAGCACAAAAAAGAAGATGCCACAGCAGAAGGAGAGGTGCTGGGATATTCTGTAGGAGGCAGTTGTTTAAAGTAGATAAAAAAGAACAGTGTGGAAGCCTTCATCTGAGAAGGGCTGCTTGGGCTTTTCAACTGGCTAGTCTCCTGTTCACCTTCTCAGTGAAGCTTGTCATGCTTCTGTCATGACAGCAGATTAAATGCACTTCTCACAGGTATCTCCCCCTCTACTACTTGCCTAGACACTCTTTTCCTTCCTCCTGGTTTGTTTTCCATGTGCCTGTTCCCCCTCTCTGAGCCCAGCACTAGGGAGGTACCTTACCTTAGAATTACACCTGAGCCAAGAACTTGGAGCATTTCTAAGCTCCAGCCCAGAGATCTTTAGAGCAAGACAACGACTGAACCAGCCCACCAACAGTTTATGCCTTTTCACACAGCACTGACATTTGGAATGTTGCAGCTAGCCATTGCCATCTTGACAAGTTCAGTGCTGTTTGTGTTTTGACTTATCTTGCTTGGCTTTGGTGTGTGTATTTCCTCATAGCACAGCAGTTTTCTCAGCAAAATCAGCCCAGGGTTACACAGCTGTGCTGTGCCTCTAATCGGAGACAGCTGAGCCTTGGAGTCACTTGTGCTGCTCTATGCCCAGACAAGGATAGGCAGGCTGCAATCTTAAATCTGTGGGAATGATAGCAGACATTGTGTGGGAGAGCTGGACTGTACCACCAAGCTGTAGCCTGAACTTTGAAGGAAAACACCCAAATCCTGCAGTGCAAGGGGAAAGCCCCACGGCTGTGTGACCTGGGCAGCCAGGCTGTGCTTCACTGGTGTCCCAGCCAGTGCAAGGCTGCTGCTGCCCTGCCCACCCCAGATGAGGCTGCAGCTGCATGCCAGGCTGGTGGGAGACGTGACAGCCTGGGCACCAGTGTGGGCAGCTGCCTGCCTGTGGGACAGCACGTTCTGTATGTCAGGCCTATGGAGAACCACCGCTCTTCTCAGCCACCTCCAGGCTTGATAGGATCTCAGCTGTGGATCTGCCCCTTTACTTACTTCCCAAAGAGAATATACACGTCCTCCTCCTGCCACCTCCTCCTGCCAGACTTTCATGATGGGGGAGAATCTGTACTCAGAGTTCTTCTAACAGTGCTTACTGAGGATTTTCACTAAGCAAAAACTCTATGTAATGGCTTGGAGCCACCTGTAGTGTTGTGTCTTGGCTGTGTCACTGTGGTAATTTAATATGTCCATACCCACATTGAGCAAACTCAGAAACATGTCCAGAAGTAGGGAGGCCAATATGGTTATATACCTTTTGGCAACCCATGAGGACATTCGCACTGATATCTTGGCATGCCCTTTAATTAGCAGCCTCTGGCTCTGCCAGCAGGCTTGGCAGGAGCAGCAGCTGCTGCTCCTGAAGACATGGGAAAATCAGGAGTCAATCAAGTGTCCAAGGTGGACTCCCACCTTGAAAGCATGGCAAGGCTTTTGACATAATTAAGCCAAGAAGCCAGGCTTCATGACATGATACAAAGGTATGCCTTCTTATCCTTTAATGGCAGTAAGAAATGATGCCTGCCTTTAAAGCGTGCTGCAGTCTACTGGTTGACAGCTTCTCAGGGAAAGCTCTGCCTGAACCAACACAGCAGCACAAGGGGCGGTTGGTGCACGGTAGCAGAGCCTGAGGTCCGCTTTAAGAATTGGAGATTGCCTCTTAGCAAATAACAAGAGTGCAAGGCCTGAGAGGGGTTAAAGGAGTAAAGAGCCATGTAACCATGACACTGTACAATACCAAATTGTGTTTTGACAGACAATCCCCCTGAAGAGTGGGACTGGAGCCAAACAGTCTAGCTTGGCAGAGACAGACCCTAGCAATACATTTCATCCCTGCCAAGCAATGTTGGTTTGCTTTGGTTCACATTCATTTGTAAGCACTCTGTCTGCATAAAGCCCCAGATGGCCTTGGAGACTCCAGCACAACAATATTTTCATACAAATGCTCTTACAAAACCTATCAGAGCCTGAGCTGGTGTCCAAGGACAACAGTCTTCACTAGTTGGCTGAAAGAAAATCCCTCAGCCTAACTTGTGCATGAGGACATACACCACTGATCCCAATTTTATTTGAAACAAGATACTCAACCACTTAGGTTGCTCAGGAAATCCTCTTGGCAAAAACTGCCTCCAGTGCCCTTGATGTTTTGGTTTTTTTTTGTCCTGCAGAAAACACAAGCATGATGAAAGCAAATTCTCTGGGCTCACTAGTGGCTGGGTCTGGCTTGTCAGATATATCAAGCCTCCCTGGCAGCACAGTTCTGTCCGTGCCCTTAGATCCAGGAGCATATGCAAGAACAAAAGCTGCTAAAGGTAAAACATGCTTTCCCTTTCCCCCAGTGAATTAGAGAATCTAAAGGAGAAAGTCATCCTTCTTTCTCTTCTGGAAGATAAGGAGGCATAGCATGACTCATTGTCAGCTTGTAATTCCTCTTCAGTTCTTGTTCTCCTTCACACACAATGGTAGTGGAACACTTTGGCCAATACAGCCTGACTCACTTGTTTGGTTGTCTCTTTTCTTTCATTGGAGAAGGAGGTATGGCCACCTCCAGACATAAAAACACTGAGGGGAGTAAGTTGCTTATATATATTTGAGAAGAGGAAGAGGATTTGTGTGAGCAACAAGTTTTAAAGGTCAGAACTCTGCTGGACCGAGGTCCATCTTCCGTTTCTCTGCACCAACCCAAGCTGAAAACACTGTAGGTGGTACCAGCCCCTCTGAAGGTGTCTGCATAAAACCTATGACAATGAATCTGTCTGCCTTCTGAGCTGACAGTAGGTCTTACTTTGATAGAGATTGCTGGCTGCAGAAGTTTGTTATCTACTTCTTTGCTCCTGCACTGTGCATTCTCGTTAATGTTTCTGCATGGAGGGGCACATTACACAAGGCATCTGCTGCTCTGCCAAATCTTTCTAGATTATATTTAGCATAAAGAGAGTTATTTCTCTGATCTCGTGGTGTGAAGTAGTTCAGTCATGAGGAATTCAAGACAAAGGAAAGACACGAGTTGTTCTTTTTGTTAGTCATATACAGATGCAGATTATTAAGTCATGTACTTGTTAGGTACAGAGCATTTCAAAGCTAGGAACTTCAGCTTTCCTGGAGAAAAATGCTGAGCTTTCCCAACTTCTTGAGGTACAGTTATCCTCTGACCTACTTGGCTGATATGAGACTTGTCTATCTGGAAGCATCCACATGCTGGATAAAGAGTATATCCAAGCAGGACCAATGTGGCCCTAATGGATGGCCAGGGACTGGTTAAATGCTCTTTAAAGTGTCTCTCATCCAAGCAACTGTAATGCTTTAAGAGCAATTCTCCAGACCTCTTACTCCATTCTTCACTACAACAGTCATGAGTCCTATTAATAAATTTTCTATTTGACAAAAGCCTAATGAAAGTGAAGCAACTTGTTGCAGAAACCTGATTAGCTTGCTGCGGGAACGTGGTCAAGGCCCCCACAGATCAGTGTGATCAAAGGACTCCAGAGGATTCAATGTGAATTATGCCAGAGATGTTTATTGATCACTTCAGCTCTCATTATATACCCTGAGGGCATAAAGCATATGCCTGCACATTAGCATAATTAGCCAGACAACCCACTCCATCAGCCTAAACCACACCTTGTTTTCCTCTTAGCCAGGTGTCCATTATCTATCCCTTCTGAGATAAGGCACCCAGCTGCTTGTGAGAACCAAGGTCAGCTTCGCTCCCTTCCCACAGAAACTTAATGAACCTGTGGAGTCCTCTCAGTGTCTGCCAGTTTCCTTGCATGGAGACACACAGGCTTGGTGCCCTTCCCTATGAATTCTCCAATATAATGTTTCCCTTGGGCAAGGGGCTGTGCTTCCATTAAATGAAACTAAATCAGGTTCAGAATGACCAGAGGAGGTAGCTCTTCACACCAAAGTGCCATTCATGTGTGCAATGCCTTATTCCTGAAGACCATGACTTAAAAATGTAGATGGGACAAATTCAGAGTTAAAAAATGCAGCCAGGGATGGGCTGGGAACCAGAAAGAGCACTGGCTCCAAATATCCTAACACTTAATGTTCTTGCAGAGGGTGAAAACCAGTATTATTCATTCAGGAGAGAACCTTAACCTCTGTCATATGACCAGCACCCAGGCTTCTTAAAGCATCTTGATGTTTTCTCTTGCGCAGTAATTACAGCTCATTCTGCCCCCTTCAAGTCCACATGAATTGCCTGAACTGCCACAGTGGACATTCATAGTGGAGAAGAACAAAGTTGGGGGAATGTCAGCAGTGGGTGACAAGTCACCAATGGGACTGAACACAGTCAACAATGCCCTTAATTTGTCAGCTGCTGCTGTCCCCTAAAAGATGCTCCCAGGGAAAAGCAAGTTTCACGTAGCCAGTGTGGACTGGAATAACAACTTTAACAACCTCACAGAGCCACTTCCTACTGGTTATGAGGACAGTTGAGAAAAACAAACTGTTTACCAGAGGCTTAAACTCACTATGCAGTGAGCCTCTGCCACTGGAAAATGTGTGGGAGCTCAGGTCAGGAAAGACTGGAAAGCCTGCACCAGGTGATGGCATCTCGTGGCTGTGTGCAGCAGAAGACTGCTTCCTCTCTCACTCCATGGTGTGTCAGCCACAGGACCATCCAGCTCAGGAAGAGGGTGCCACTGTCTTGAACTGAAACCAGTCTTCACTCCTTTCAAAAGGTTTGGATCTCAACCCATCTCCATTACCTTCCCAACACTTCTAACTCATGTTACTGCAAAGTTACTACTTAATTAGCCCAAGACCAAGCTTGCCTGGACATCAGTGTCCAGTGATGCAGGAGTTTTCACCTCACTGAGGAAACCTTGCACAATGCACTTCTCTGTTGAAATCACCTAGTCAGGTTTGATAGATTGAAAAACCTGATAGCTCTAAGCAAATAGGTACTGCATTTTCTGCTTCACCTCTACTCTCTGGTCATTCTCCTGTATAATGAAGACAGTGGTGAAGGATTTTACTGCTATTCTAGAAACAGAGGTCAACATGCAGCAGTGTGAGTGGGGATGGAAACCTGGCAAGCTAAAAAAGTTGACTGAGAGTGGAAGAAAATAATAAAACCACAATCAACAAAATAAAGTAGGTGTTACTAATTCTGCTGTGCTGTGACACTAAGGTTCTTCAGGACACTGAGTTAAACACATCTATTCATAGGCCAGTGACTTCTCCAAGAGAACACCACAGTATTCTGCACGTCCACCAGTGCCTTGCGCTGCAGTTTCTGCCAGCTTACTACCTTGCTTGAGCAACAGTCTTAAAAGATGAAAGTATGATCTTAAAGTCTAACAATCTTGCAGTCATCTAGTACTAGCCAAATGTAGACCTATTTTAGCAAAGTTTTCAGATTTTCCCATTAAATGAAGGGTAATTTGAGAGGCTAAATATGTGGTGAATCAGTGCCCATGCACTTACTCTCCAGGAATAAAATAATATTCTATGTTTGATGTTTCTGCTACACTTCTACGTGGAGCACAAGAGAGTTACAACATTGACCTGAACTTAGTATAGGGACAAAGTAAACTAACCAGAGCTGGCACAAAAATAGTCATTTTAAAACTCCCAAATATTTTGCTTTTGGCAACCTTTATAGTCATGAGGTTATACAGAGTTCAGCTTTAACATCTGACATTAGTGCTTAAGGACTGTGGGAGTTGGGCTTGCAGGATGACCTAATGAGGAAAAAGGCCTTTATTTTGGCAGTAGTTATTTAAGCTAACCTCAGAACATTTATAATTAGGCCCCAAAGGCTGGTCTCTGCCAGGCTGCCTGAAGCAAGCATGCTCTGTATTGGAGAGAGTTTCTGGTTTGCTGTTTACAGTTACCATTGGTTTTGTCACGTGCCACTGCACTTTGTCCTTTCATATATTTGATGCCATGGATCCTGGCTTTTAGTTGCCAGATCCCATTCATCCATAATGCTGTGATGGATGAAAACTGAAGCCCTCACCTGGAGGACACAGATTAAAATCTCAGCTTCGCCCATTGTGCAACAAAAGTGAGTGTCTGGTTCTCATCCCATTGACTGCTGAGTCACCTCTGGAGAATTTGTGCTCACAGAGAGGAGACTGTTGTTTTACAATCCAAACCCTGCTCTGAGTAGAGCAATATTCAATATGTACTTAACATTTGTTTCCCAGCTTTTGGGGTCTCTCCATCAGCAAGCTACAACTTCTCAAGCAGAGCTGGATCTGCATCAGATATTCTTACAGGTAAGGTCCCATCTCTGTCTAAGTGCCACCAGTGATGTCCTTCCCTATAGGAGAGCAAGGTCATGTCTTTACATCAGGGTCAGCATTGCTTTCTCTCCCTATCTGAGTGCTCAGGTTAGGAAATCCTAACATATTATTTATGGCTTGAGCCAATCTTAGTGACTCCAACAGGTTTTTATCTGAAGACACAATCTAGGACAGCACTCAGCCCTGGGGGAAATGGTCTGACTTTTCCATCTGGGTTCTTCACAGATCTTTATCTGAGATTAATTGCCTTGATTTCTGTCCCTTTAATCTTTGATTCCCAAATCAGGCTTCATCAGCACTTCAATTGCACACCTGGCATAGCAACTGTACTACTCTGAATTCACTAAGACACATCCACATCCTTTATGAGTTGCCTTAACTTAGGGGCTTTAGACCTTCTGCCGCAGTCCTGAGATTTATAATCACATCTTCCAGTTCCAGTAGGAGAGACTATCTGTTGTCTGGCATCCTGCTGCTCTTGTCCAAGCAGCTTATTGTACACCTGAGAGAAATCATGCCTTTGATTTCCCTGAAAGCTGTCCCCACTGTGGAGGCACCTTTTTAACACTCTAGCCTTAGCCAACATAAAAATGCTCTTCTAATCCTATGAACATACTCAAGCCAATATGTTTGCCACTGGCCCCACCTTTCCTAGAAAGGCTAAAGCTCCCTCCCACACCTTCGTGTTACCAGGTGAAGCTGGAGGCCTGGAGAACCTCTGCTCCCTATGCTCTCCTTTTCCTCTTGCGTTGTGAATAGCTCTGGGCTGCTGGAGCCATCTCCTGCCTGTGGAGAGAGCTCACTGCCTCCTGCAAAGAGGATCCTGCTTATGCGGCTGTTGGCACATCTTTTCCTCTAACCCAGCTCTCCCATCTGTGCTGTGCTGACCACCAACGAGAGGTAAGTGGTAATGTGCTCTGTCCAATGCTCAGGCTAACCAGGAAGAACTTTCCTCTTTTGTCATTCCTTTTTTCACACCAAAACAGATAGCACTTGGAAGCAGCAACAGCCAAAATGATGTGCTGTTCCTTCTCAGCAGCCACCATAGAAAAGCATGGCAAAGGGATGGTTGTCCTGTGCTGAATACAGAACCTCTGCTGCCTGATTAACTAAAATCTTGTAGCTGGAGGCTTCACTTTGAGGCATGCTTCCCCAAATTCATTTTCATCTTCTTTCTAGGGAAGCCAGATTGCACCTGAGAGTGCTGGAGGCTACCATTGTCTCTTCTGGTGCTGCCACATCAGAAGTAGCTCTGGCTTCTCAACACTTTTTAAGTCCCAACCGATTGGAAAGAATGGCTTCTTGCTTGTCCTAGGCCAGGGCTGACCAGAACTGTGGTACTGGGCCCTGAGCTGCATCCCATCTAGCATGTCTGAGGCTACCCCTCGTGGAGTGGAGTGGGAAAGATGGCTGAGGCCACAGGAGAACAGAGGCAGCTAGTGGCCCCAGGTGGAGAGCATGGGCTGTTCCTGCAGCACCAGTCCCTTGGGGCAGCCCGACGCCAGCAAAGCTCTCCACTTAATCTGCTTTAATAGCACATGAGCTGTATTTTCTGTTTTCCCTTCTGACGTTATGCTGACATGCTAATCCACTGCATGGCAGGGAAAAAAACCCGCTCTGAAATTTCATACGGCGCTGGCAGCTGCTGGAACTAGACACCCTGCAGTAACCTCCAGGGCCGAGGGCCCACTGCCTCCAGTTCTGAGGAAGAGCTTACTTTCCTTGGCATGGCCAACACATGTAA
Source organism: Pogoniulus pusillus (assembly GCF_015220805.1). Taxonomy (NCBI): domain Eukaryota; kingdom Metazoa; phylum Chordata; class Aves; order Piciformes; family Lybiidae; genus Pogoniulus; species Pogoniulus pusillus. The sequence goes on from NC_087272.1 coordinate 26,358,779, forward strand.
AAGCCTGCTCCATCAGCTTTTCAAAAGAGAAAATAGGTGGCAAAGTACTTAGCTCTTTCAAGGAAGTCTGGAAACAATGGAAAGCAACCTCATGCCATGTGAGTGCTGAGTGCAGCTGCCCAGCTTCCAGCACAGAGCAGTAAACCATCTCCTGAATGGCTGTCACAAGAGCACCAGATCACCACAAAGAAGCTATTTTTCTTTCACCACCACTACCCAGTCAAGATACAGCACTGCTGCTAAAGCATTTAGCAGATGCAAGAAAGATTTGAAAATGGATATAATTTTTTCCAAAGAAATAAGGTTAAGAGCTTGTTTGCTGCCTTTGTTTGGGGCAGGGCTTATTTTGCTACTATGCACAGCTGTAGGTTCCTCCACAAGCTGGAAATGGTTGCACCTGCTCAAAGTCAGCAGTCTCAGGGCAAACAGGAATACTCCCAGTACTCCACAGAGGGCTTTACAAGGTGCTTTAATGGGACGTTCCATACTGTGTCCAAGTGTCACTGCCTCCACCCTGGTTGGACTAGAGGCACACTGAGAGAGTCATTGGACACTGGAATGGGTTGCCCAAGGAGGTGGTGGAGTCGCCGTCCCTGGGGCACTTCAAGGCAAGGTTGGACGTGGCACTTGGTGCCATGGTCTAGCCTTGAGCTCTGTGGTAAAGGGTTGGACTTGATGATCTGTGAGGTCTCTTCCAACCCTAATGATACTGTGATACTGTGTGATACTGTGATCCCCATGCCTGGGCACCAGACTCAAATCTAAAAGGTGACCCTCTGCTGTGGAAGCACAGCCTGAGTTATCCACTCCTTTCCCTGGGAAAAAGAATGAATGCCACTGTGGGCAACATCAGCTCAGGTCTGCCTGTGTGGTGCCAGGAGCCCACATAGCCCCTTGCTGGTTGCCATGTGGTCCCCCACCTGGTCTTGCCCCCAGCATATGCAGCATCCCTCATGGCTCTGCCTCCATAGCAAATGGGAAAGGTGAGTTCCAGTGTCTGTTCTCACTTAGGAATTAGTACTGTGTGAGGGGTGGGTACATGCCTTAGGAGTGCCAGGGAATCAGGCACCACTCCCCACTCCTTCAGTCGTTGCCTGCAATAGCGCTGCCACTGCAGTGGAATATGCCACAGGAATAACCTGTGAGTGGAAAAGTGAACCACTGCTTCCTAAAGATGAACTACAAATGTGGTTCTTCTTGAAATGTGTGACATGAGGATTTGTCAGGAAGAGACTAGATGAATAGTAGTTAAGAGATTGTGCTAGTTTGAGGCTAACTGGAATATTTTAGTGAGAAAAAATAGGTTATATGCTGTGAAAAGGAAACAATGTTGATGTCTGCTTCACTCATAGGCTTGCTGAGATGTATAAAAACAAGAACAAAAATATAGGTAAGTCAGTGTGTGTGTGTGTCTCTGTCACAGTCAGTGCCTGTGCTTTTTCTTCCTGTGTAACCCAACTAATTCTGCTTCTAACCCCCCTTGCCAATCCTCCAAACTCACCTTGCACGTAAAACAAACTCTGGGATAAGGTAGAGGGGTGGAAAGATGGTGGAAGGGTGGTTGGGAGCCCCTCCTGGGGACTCTGATTTCTGGGAGTGGTGTTGTGGTTCTGTATTACTTTTACCTTGTATATTTCTGTATATAGCTGTAAATGTTGTAAATATCTGCTTGTATGTTGTGCTAAGCTGCAAATACAGCTTCATTCCTTAACCTCCAGCCAGCTGAGGCTAGTCTGGGTGATTTTGTAAGTGTGTGTGTGGGGAACTCCCAAACTGTCACATCAGCTATTAAACACTCTCCTTGTGACAGCAGTTTGAGCACATCTGAGGAAAAACAATGGTAAAGTGGGGGGAAAGGCTTCTCAGAGCCCACCATAAGATGGTTTCTTTAGAAACTATCCAGCTGGAAGGCAAGAGTTGAAAGTGCTCTGGGAGGAACTTACCACCTCCCAGCAGCCAAAGCAGTGGGCTGAGCAACTTCATGGGAAACTAAGTAGAAGAGCTCAGGAAAGCTCTTTTGAAGGATAGAAGGGAAGCAATAGTTTCTGAACCCAGTTTCACGCTGGGCCACCCACAGGCAGAAGCTCATCATTGTTTCTCCAAAGCTGTTGCGTTTTATGTGTCACTTCTGCAGCTCTTAGTATCCCTTTCTGCAAGACAGAAGCATTGTATGGTTTTATGGCATTTGAAGCCAGTGGTAGCAACTGCTCTAAATGCATATACTGTATCAGAGCAGTGGGGTTTGTCTTCTGAGCCAATGCAGCTTTTAGAGTTGAGGCTTTCAGGATAACGCCTTGTGCTGTGGCAGAGGCAGTGGTTGCCCATGTGGGCACCCCCATCAGCAGCTTGCCTGGTAAGAGGGCTCTTCAGGAAGAAAGTGCAGAACACAGCAGCAGGCTGCCTGGAGATTACTGGAGACATTCAAAACCTGCCTGGACACGTTTCTGTGTGACCTGCTCTGAGTGATTCTGCTCTGGTAGGAAGGTTGCACTAGATCATCTCTCAAGGTCTCTTCTAACCCCTGATGTTCTGTGATTCTGTGAAAGTACTTGGCTTTAATTCTTCAAGTGCTAAGGTATCCTTCATGTGATGGAAGAAGATTATGAAATCCCAAATCCTTGATACTACCCTTTGTGTCTATTGTTCACGCTATGTCAGACCTTTTTTTACCCAGGAGATGCAGCCTCATACTAATGTACCCCTTAACATCAGGGCTTAACCAGGGGAAGGTCTGTTGATAATGGATGCTTTTAATAACTGAGCAGTTTGTGGAGGGCTTGTTTCTCTCTAGACTTTTATTTGCAGTGGTCATTTCTATGTGTCAAGATCAATTCTCTGCTATTTTGGTTTTATATTGGAGAGGGCAGCAAAGAATAGCATCACCAAAGGAAAATAAAAGGACTGTATCAAAGACAAAGAGTGGCCATAGATGCAGACATGTAAATAACTGAACGTTACATGAAGTAAAATATACTACAGATAAAACAATATGAGGGAATACTTCTTCCTTAAATGGTTCAAAGTTATATAAAATAGCTCCATGTATTCTCTGGAGTTCTACTGTATGTACAGAGCAAATACTTTCTGCTTGGGCACGATGTCCTGCACTGTCTGAGCTTAAGTATCAGTTCCTTGATTGTCTGAAACACTTATTTGATGCAAAATCTGAAAAGAAAGACTGAGTATTTAAAGGCTAAGGCAGTAGCAGGAAACTTCCTGAGCTCAAAACTTCAATAGCAGGGTGCCTGTGGTGTCATGATGCTAAGAGCTGCTCCCAGACTCCATCTGCACCCTATCAGAGCGCCAAAAAGCTGATTCCTGTGCAAACAGCATTAGCTTTGATCAGCTGCTCTTTGGGAGCCCTCTTGCACCAGGCTGCCTCCCAGTTACATTGGGAAAGCAGAGCACAAACATGTTTTTGTCTCCCTTTCACATATTCCTGAGTCTGAAGCCTGTTTCTACAGCCTGTTTATCTTTGGATAAAATGGTGTTACAACTGGAAGAAAACTTGCCCAACAAAAAGGAAGGTGAGGAGCAGAGATGGGGTCCAGGTTTTGGAAACTTCCAGGTGGGATGTGATTATCATTCCTCTGAAGCTGCCACTGGGATCTTCACACCTCTGCACCAGGTAGGTGGGGTAACCATAAAGAAAGTATGGCCTGCATCTCCTAAAGCGATAATGAGGGCAGTCAGGGTGGCACTTGTGCACCTCATTTCTCCATGAGGGCTGCAGAAGGCTGATGTCACCCCTGAAAGGGCATGCAGGGAATCAGGCAAAACTGAAGCCAGGTAATCTGTTGGTGCTCAGGGCATGGGGACAGGATGTGACTTTCTGCATAAAATGGTGATATTCCTGCTAATAGCATTAAGGCAAAATGTAAAATTGAGTTCCTAAGCATACTGCAAGCACCTTTGTTCTATGCCCCTCTCCTTTTCCCACTTCTGCCAATTTTCACAGTCCCAAAGATCCTATCCAGCTTTTGGTGCATGAACACGAGAAAGGAGAGAGCCCAAACTGCTTTGGTTTTGCAAAACTAGTTGTTTTTTTTTCTGTCTGTGCCATGTGGAAAGGTTAGAGCAGACCCAAGTTAAAACTAAAAGAGCACTGGTAAATGGTGATACAGAGTGATACCAGCACAGCCAGCCTGGGCCCAACCAGAGGGTTGTCTGTAACCCATCACTCTCCCTCAGACAGGGACCAAAGCCACATGTCTACGGGGCAGTGTCAACACAGGGCAAGCACTTGACTTTTTTCCTAGACACTTTCCCAGCCTCTAGCAATTTAGGGATTGTTTGAGCCCCATTCTACACTTGCTTATTCTTGGTTAGTGTCTCAGGTTGTGCCAGAGTAGGTATAGGCTGGATATTAGGAAGAAGTTCTTCACAGAGAGAGTGATTGGCATTGGAATGGGCTGCCCAGGGAGGTGGTGGAGGCACCGTCCCTGGGGGTCTTCAAGAAAAGCCTGGATGAGGCACTTAGTGCCATGGTCTAGTTGATTGGATAGGGCTGGGTACTAGGTTGGACTGGATGATCTTGGAGGTCTCTTCCAACCTGGTTGATTCTATGATTCCTCCATATGGTTCAGTCAGGCTTGTCAGCTTGAATTGTTGGGTGAACTTGAGCACCTAAACCATCTTTCAGGAAATACTTTCACCACTGAGCTGCATGCTTTTTTTCCCCAGTTCATCCTTGGATAGGCAATTTGGAGAAGAATTGAATAACCAAATGAGCAGCTTTTCTCTTTCTCCTTGTGCCAGCTAAGCAGTGTCCATCCCTGTCACACTCCACGTGTCTTCTGTGGAGCCCCAGTCCATAAATGGCTTCTGACTAGCACTGCAGGTCTCTGAGGAAAGTGTCTCAGGAGCGAGTCAGTGTGACAGTGAACTGACTTGAACTTGTGTGCTTGCTTTTGTGGAAGGACCTTGCAGTGGTTAGTGGAGGATGAGGAAAATGAGGCCACATGAGATGTGGCTGGCAAACGAACAATGACACATGAAGGCAACAGCAGTGTGGTTTCCTGAAGTTTGTCATACCGAGTCCTTTTGGTGGGATAAGTCCCTTGAAATTGTACCCAACCGTTCAAGTCAGTCATCATGTGTCTTGCTCCCTGTAAATCATAGAATCATAGAATCAACCAGGTTGGAAGAGACCTCCAAGATCATCCAGTCCAACCTAGCACCCAGCCCTATCCAGTCACCTAGACCATGGCACTAAGTGCCTCATCCAGTCTTTTCTTGAACACCCCCAGGGACGGTGGGGGTAAACAACCTCTACTTCTCAAAAGCAATGGCTGACCTTAATGATGATGCAAATAAGGAGACAACAGCAATGTGAGCTGTTTTTCTGATTTGTAGACCTACAAATTATTCGTGTATTTTTTAAGTGCCCTGTTACTATTATTACTATTGTTTTCTTTGTTGGTTCGTGGAACAAAGATACTCACGAGCCTCTAAACAAATTAGAAGCGCTAAGCCAAAGAAATGTTAACATCTTTCTTCCCTGCAAGTCGTCACTGACACACTAGGAGAAATGAGTCAGCTGTTTTCTCTGCCCTCGTCCTCACCAACACTAGATGTCAGCCCAAACCCACAAGTGCTTCTGCTCTAAAAATACAAACCAGTGCTGATAATCTTCATCTCTGAAGGAGATTTGTTGCGTTGCAATGGCAAGGGGGAAAAGGAAGGGCAGGTTCCCACATCTTTGCACAGAATCCGTTTTATAGTAAATATGTTTTTACAGAAGCTGAAGGGAGCCACATTTTATCAGATGAAAACTGCCACCTGAAGTTCCTGTCCTTGTCTCAGAAGTGCTGGAAAGAGGACCATTAGCAGTGGTGTCCCTGTTCCCTGTGCATGGCTCTTTGGGCAGGGCCATGCCACCCCAGTGGACCCTGCTGGGGACAACCATACAGCTCAGGAGCTTCTATTGCTAATAAAACAGAAAACAGCTGTGAACATTACTTCTAAGAAGCTGTGGGCTGTTCTAGCTCAGATGGCAAGGCAGAGCAGGTGCTTCTGGTTTTAGGGTGAAGTAAAACAGGAAACCAGGACTGACCAGGGTACTTTTTGCAATTAGTTAAGAGGTCCATTAACGTGTTGACTCCTTGCAGCACTGTTGCTCCAGAGCATTTAGGTCATAAACCCTGGTAACCAAGACCCATGCTGACCAAAAGCCCTGCAAAGGTGACAGAAGCTGCTCAGGGGAAAGTAGCATTTCCTCTTATTTCCACTCTGGCTGGGGACAGAGGCAGTTTCCCTTCCCCTTGTTCAGAAAACAGCCTTCCTCCCTCATTTCCCCCCTCATTCTCCTCAACTCCCACCGTGGCGAGCCAGCCTGGCAAGGGCTTCAGGTTGCTGAGGTGAGGCACCCTCATGGGAACAGGGGATTAAGGATTAAAGGTTAGCAGTGAGCACTTGCTCCTGCACCTCTGTTCATTCTCCCCCCACCTTCTGATTTTACAGCATGAATGTATTTGTTTCCATGTCCAGTCCCTGCCTTTTCTTGTGCTGCCCCTGCGGCTGCATGCACAGGGGCTGGGCAGAAATCACCCAGCCCAACTCAGCCGAGCCGCAGCTCCGGTGTGCTTGCCTGGGACACCTCTGGCCCAGCAAGGGCTTCGCTGGGGCAGGGACACGGGTACTGGGAATGAGCTGGCTGTCTCAGAACGGGCTCGGGCTTCCTCGCATCCAGCTTCCTCGGTGAATTTTCCCCTCGTGAAGACAAGCTGAGGGACACCTTTAAGACGTGTCACTTTAAAAAATACCTCTGTCTTTCAGGGCAAAGGAATGCAAACAAGCCTGGATCAAAATCGCAAGTATTAAACCGCTCCAGCCTGGCATCCTGCAATGCACAGCCTGCTCTGTGGGTTAGCTGCTGAGTGCTGCTGGTTTCATTGTTCGAGGCACTTCCTTAAACAGCAGCTCGATGAGCAGCGGATGCAGTTTGCTCTTGTTTACGGCGAGGGACGAGGGAAACGGCGGCGCAACCAAGCACCCGAGCTGCTCCCAGCGGTAACCCTTCAGCTGCTGGACCGAGGGCGGAGCTGATGGGACTGGCTTGCAAGGGGCATTGCTCGGACATGCAAGTGATGGCAGGCAGGAGGGGTACTTGGACTTTGATGGCCCGATGTCATGCTTCCCCCTGATTTGCCCGTTTGGGTTGTTTGGTGGGTTTTGTGTGTTTGGGGGTTTCCCCTTGGTTTGTTTGTTTGTTTTGGTTGGTTGTTTGTTGTTTTCTTTTCTCTTCTTCCTATTACAAGGCTCTGCTCCTGGCCCAGATCCTGGCAACACTTGGTTACACAACGGCAGTTGCCATGGCTGCTAAAGGGGAGGCAGCAAACAGCACTGCTGCAGCACTGGTAGGAGTGCATGGGTGCACAGGTGCATGGATGTGGGAGTGCATGAGTACAAGGCTGTGTGGTCAGGCATCCCACCAGGGTGCTAGCATCTCTCTCTTCACTTGCAAGCATGAGCATGCTGCAGACTGCCTCCAGCCCTCAGCCATGCATGCATCAGAGAAAAGCTCTGGTGTGAACTTGGTAAAATATTTCACCTGGGCTCAGTGTGGGCATCTGAAATTTTATGTCTGGTTTGGAAATGGTCACAAGTGTCAGAAAGGGAGAAAGTGGAGCTTCAAGGGTGCTCCATGTGCTGCCAGCTCTCCGTGCACATGCACATCACAAAAGGCAGCACACAGCAATTCATGGAAGAGTGGGCTTTCTTGCAAAGGCAGCCCATCATTCCTGCTGGCCAGGTATCCTGCTGTGCACAAGGCTTGTGAGAGAATGGGGGGGAGATCAGCTGAAGCTGTTGGAGCCCACATGATCTGTCAACACACTACGGGTAGCAAAGAGGAAAGAGATGCCCAGCAGCTGCTGGCCAGGCAGCCACAAGGAACAATTGAAGTCATGTACAGTAGGTACCGGAGTCAGCTGTACTGAAAAAGGGATTTTGTTTGTGGGACATGCACCCAAGGAAGGTGTTTGTTCCAGTTACCTCACGTCTGAATGGATTTATTATGGTCCCCAGCAAAGAAGCTGCGACTGGAGGTTGCTCATAACCACAAGAATTTCTGGCTGGGGTCGACACCTACTGTTCTCTCTTCCTGCACTCCTGGAGAGAAGACTAGGGCAGGAGCAACGCTAGCAGACCAGTGCTGCCACCCAAGCTCACGGTTTGATGGGCACTTTTAGCCTGGAAGTGGTGAGGATTTAAATCTGCCACACAAGGAATTATCAGTGAAGGGGAGGCTGCACTGCCTACCTTGCTGCTGGTCCTGGTTGTAGTGAAGGTGCAAGAGGGCTGGCAACTTAAGTAAGTGCAGCAAGATCAGCCAGGATTAATTTCCCAAAACCCTTGGTTACTCATGGTATGTTCACTTTGTTTACATTTTGTTCTGTGAAACTAAACAGTTCCCCTCTCTTGGTGGTTTTATATTCTCTAAATAGCTGTAGCACATTTCCTATCCCTAGTTTTACATTTGCTTGCTTGTTTCTCAAGCCAATTCTTCCAGTGTCTCTTAAATCATCTCTACTGCTGTTTGAATCCCTTGCAGTTTCCTGCCATCTGTTCAATGCCAAACTGAACAAAATGTTCATGGTTCATAGCAATACCCACTACGACACAGAAACAGGAGCCTTGTGCATCTCAAGTTTCAGGCCTCCCCATTCAAGTAACATCAATATTAATGCACTGATCTTTGTCACTCTAGGGACTGCACCTTTCTTCTTAGGCCCTCTCCTACTTCAAACCTTAACCCTATAACTAATAACCCTAAACGTAACTCTAACCCAATTCTAACCCTAATCCCTAAATGTAACCCTAACCCCTAATCCTAATGCCCAATCCTAACCGAATAAGGGTGCTGAACTTGTTCTCTTCTAGCCTCTGCAAGCAACTTGAACATCTTGCAGCTGTCAGGGTGCATTTCACACACCATCTGCAAACCTTTACCTGTGGGTGAGTATGGAAGGTACAGAGAACAGGCTGTACCTGCAAGTTGTGCTCATCAAACCATATGATTCAAGCCTGTGTCTGATGCAAACTGCAATTTTTCCAACTGATTACCAGTTTTGCTGTATGTCAGCAGCTCACTGGTTAGTCTGAAGCTCATATGGCAAGAACAAGTAGTTGATGATTAGTTTTCCTTGAAGAACATGCATTGTAAGAATGATCTTAACACTTGCTGGCTGCATGCTAAAAGCATGGCCTACCAGGTAACAGTAAGAAGTCCTTGTACTCCTGGCCAGTGACTTTATTTTCTGTGTAAGCCTGACCATCACAGACTGAAATCTTAGAAATGATGAAAACATTTTGTTATGCAAGGGAGATGGAAATGCCCTCACCTCGGGATGGCCATACCAGTTTCTTCCTTGCACCAATGGGCCATTGGAGGGGTGCTGCCACTGCTGAGGTTGTCTCTGTTGATCACTGTCACACAACCCATTTCTGCATCTTCTGGCCCAGGAAGCTCACAGCAGCACAATTTCCAGTATTTCTTCTTCTCTACCCTTTCATAACAGATGAATTTCAATTCCAGAATATGGTCAAACCAACCCACAGCAATGCCTTCACTGGACATCCTCAAAATATCTGCAGCAACTGGTTAGAAACAGTTGCTCTGCTCTGTTCACGTCCTGCTGGGTCCTGCTCTTGCCAACGTGCCCATCATGGCCAAGCTCAGGCACACAGCCTTGCACAGCCCCCTGCACGTGGCAGAAGGGACAAGGAGTTGGGCTCACACCCAGATCCCTATGCTTAAACTGTCTCTGCTGCATAGCATAATACATGATGAAGCTGCGTGGTGATTACTCACTGATTGCTTACAGTGAGGCCATGGGAGGACAAAGGGGTGGGATTGGGGTGCACTGCCACCTCTATTCACCTACTGCTTGCCCAGGGATGTGGAGTGCCTCCATTGCCTCCAGTCTTTCACAGCGCACTGCTAACAGACGGACTTTCAGGACCTACCCAAGCACAGGTTCTTCACTTTCTAAGGCATGAGGCGACTTTTCAGCAAGCTTTTCAGTGTGGCTTGTAATTTCTAAGAAGTGAGCTGAAGTGAAGCCCAACAGCCAGCCAGCTGAGCTGCCTGAGCACAGCAGGCACTGCATACACACCGGAGAAAAAGTCCCCGCAGGTCAGAAGAAGATGCAAAAACCCTGTCAAACCACTCAAGAGAGGGAGTGGGAAGCTGATACTTTGCAAGAACAGCTTGGATGAGATCTCTTTTAAACCTCAGTTGAAATAAAAGGAAGGTTGGGTATTCATTTTTTGTTGCTACTAGAAATGTTTTTCAGTCTGACCTAAAAAATGACTTGAAACTCCAACCTCAAAGTAGATTTATTTACAAGCTTGGGTCTAAAGAAATCCCTGCTTATATAGGAGGTTAGTGGCTGCGCTTGATGAACTGAAAGGTCTCTTCCAACTGAAGTGATTCTATGATTTGGTGGACTGGGATGAAGTTTGGTGGAAGGGATATGCAATGCTTTAGTTTCATAGACACACTATTTTGCTAGACAGCTTAGCAATTATATATTGAATCTTGATAACCTTTTTTTTGGTAGTGAGTAGCTAATTTTAAGACTTTGCCATGTTTTTCTGCTGCTGCTTTTTTTTTTTTACATTGGACCACATAAATGAAGAGATGATTTAAGTGGTTTCAGTTCCTCTATAAGATGCTGTAGATTACCTTGTTTACTATAGAACTAATCATAAATTAGAGGATTTGGGTGGACATACTCCAATGTCTGCACCAGCTAAGATAGAGGAGTGTGATGGTTTGGGTGTTACCCACCCCCCCATTTTGTTAAATCACCCAGACTAGACTCAGCTGGCTCTGGAAATTGAATGAAGCTTATTATTTAGCACAAGATACAGGCAGATATTTACAGTATATACAGAAATACACAAGATAGAAGCTAATACAGAAACACCACAGCCCTCCCAGAAAATGGAGTCCCCAGGAGGGGCTTCCAAGCACCCTTCCACCTTCCCCCTACCCCTCTCAACCTTACCCCAGTCCCAATGAAGAATGGAGGTTTGGCCAGGGGGTTAGGAAGCAAAGTGGATTAGTCAGAGAGGCTAGAGAGAGAGATGCAGCTTGGAGCTCCCCAGCAGGAGTAGTGGCTTATCTATGTTTTGATTCTTGTTCTTATACATCTCAGCAAGCCTGTGAGGGAAGTAGACATCACCATTGTTTTCCTTTCACAGCCTGTGATCTAGTCCTTCTCACCAAAACATTCTAGCTGGCTTCAAACAAGTGCAAGGAGCTCCAGGATAGCATTAAGTGCTTCACAGAGAGAGTGATTTGCCATGGGAATGGGCTGCCCAGGGAGGTGGTGGAGGCACCATCCCTGGAGGTGTTCAAACAAAGCCTGGATGAGGCTCTTAGTGCCATGGTCTAGTTGACTGGATAGGGCTGGGTGCTAGGTTGGACTGGATGATCTTGGAGGTCTCTTCCAACCTGGTTGGTTCTGTGATTCTATGAGCTACTCCTGATGAAAATAAACCAGCACCATTTTTCACACATACTTTCATTTAAGGAGTGGGAAAACCATGGAAAAACAAGGCCTCAGGGCCATCACCTGAACACAGAGCAGACAAAGCAGGGATGTCCCATGAGGTGTTTCCCCAAAATAGTGGCACCAGACTGCCAACACGCTCACAGAGGCACTGTCATCCCTGCCACACTCGGCTGCCCATGCCTCGCTGTGTTCACGTGCTTACACTTCCATTTAAGTTTGCTTGCAAGTCTGATTTTCCCAACATTTTGGCCTGCTTGGTTCCTGTAGTATGTTTTATGTGGAGTTTATTCATCTGATCCCAGCTGTAATTCCATCTTAGCCTCGTTTTGTTTAAGGAACATGAAATGTTCTCTTATTGCCAGAGCAACAGATGCAAATATCATTCTGAGGGTGGGAAGCCTATTAGCTGCCCAGTACAACACTTTCAGCTTGCATTTCAGTAAGTGCCTTTCCCTGAGAGGAGCTGCTGGTTTCTGACCTCTGGATCACACAAGTTTTAGCATATGGAACCTGTAGGGCAGCATGTCAGAGTTTTCACTTGTTTTCCTAAAGAAATTGTAACTCAGTGCACCTGTATTGATCTGATTTAAGCTTCCCAGAGACTCAAAACCTAACAGAACAGTACAATAATAGGATGCCTTCCCTTCTCCTCTCCTTTGGATGTAGAGAGAGAAAAGGGGTAAAACACCCAGAGAATAGTCTTGCTTTCATTTGGAAGTTAAAAGGAAAACTTTAACAATGAATGTAAGGTATTTAAAATAGGGGACTTACAAAAAAGGTATAGGGAAGGGAAACAAGATACAAAAGTGTATGTACGACCAGACTGATGGCAGGGGATGGAGGCAGGTTCAGGAAGTGGTGCTCCCAGCATGTGGTAGGGTGGCCAGTGGCAAAACAGGAGCAGCAGAAACAAGGGTGATGCTGTCAAACAGGCAGGGAGGGCAAAGAGGGAAAGAACCAGGAAGATCCTCTGTTTTCACAGGGGGCCTAGACGAGAAGTGGGAGTGGGCTAACCACTACACCTGGGGTCAGGTTCAGACCACCTCCAGAAGGGTTAATCCTTTGCAGCATCCTTTTATGGATTAGTCATAGACACTACAGATCAAGACTTGGCTTTATCTCAGTTTTTCCCTTTTACAGTCTGCAAACAGGGTTTCCTCTTTTGATCAAAATTGGTTTTGACCACACCTGGGAGATGAAACCAGAGGCTCAGGGTCCACTTCCCATTGGAGCAGTGCTGGCAAGTGTGCAGCAACTGGTGTGAGTTCACAAGTACCTGCTAGCAGGTTCTCTCCCTAGAGCTTAATAAGGATTTCAGGCCAGATTTACACTACAGTGGATGCCAAAATCTTGCCATTTGGTCTCACCACCCACCCACTTCTGAAAGCCTTGGTGAGTGCAAGTTCCTACTGTGCTGCTGTTGGCCTTTGTAAGCAAAAATTGTATGAACTGTTGGTCTGAAAATCAGCTCCATGTTCCTCTTGTGCAAGAGGTTTCTGAGGGAATGTCCAGCAGCAAAATGTGACTTTACAGCCATATAAGGACAGCATTTATACCTTTTCCTCCTTCTCTTTCTTTCAGTGTTGGTTTCTTTTTCTGATGCTATTGCAAAAGCAGAAACAATAATAAATCTCTTCTTCTTACATTTGTGATACATCCCAGTAACCACAGTGGCTATACAAAGCTGCACCTTTTTTCATGCAATGCTTTACTAACAACTCAGAAACTGAGGCTCAAGTGGGTTTCTTCAGCTCAGTTCCATTTCATAGGCAGTCTGAGACTTCCCTGCACGTTGGAAGATACCAAGGGAATGTTTCATCTGACACCAGCTGATATTTAATACAGATCAGTGGCTGGCGATGAGGAGCTGAAACTTCATTGAATCCCACCATTCCTCCACAGGCCACAGCACAGGGACTGCTTACTTTAAGGTTGTCAAACTCACTGTCCTTTACTAAAACCAGTCTTTTTTTGGTTTAAATTTCACTTCTTCTCTCAGTTTTGTGATGATACAACTAAAAAAAAAAAGAAGTTCCCATTTCTTTTCTTCTCTCCCTTCCGTTTGGCAGAGCCTATCCAAGGCATCACTTAAGGAGGCAGGGGCCAGAGGTGCTGCCTCCTCACCTACTCCTGCCCAGGCAGCCTCACCTAGGAAAACACCAGACATCTGGGGGGGAAGGGGAGCCACAGACAGCAAACACTGAACAGCAAGAGCTTTGAAAAGTCTTCATGGATTACGTACCAAAATGGTGCAAGTTGGTTGCTTTCTGCCTAGTGCATGGGATTTGCAGAGCAAACAGAAGCTTCTTTTGGTGTGCTAGAGCTGCTCCTGCCTGTGAACAGAGCAAGCTGTACCAGCATGACCAAGCAAGCTGCTTGAGACCTTACCTGACTATTCATTGCACAAGACTTAAGGGAAATGACAAACCTTCATGGGCTGCAGTAACCCCCTCCTGAAGTACAAAGAAAATGCATGCCTTCTCCTCAGAGAGGTAAACCAGGCTTAAAGCAGGTGATTGCATGCATAACACTCATCAGAGACTGCCATGTGCCCAGCTCCTGTCTTAGCACCGTCCTGGTAAAATGGGGATGATGTCTGATATGTGTGTATCATGTTCTGATGCATTTGGAAATTGCCTCCCTGCTGCTGCAAAAAGTGAATCAGTTCAGATCTCAGCATAAGCTCACGAACTCTGTAGGGCTCTGGCAAAGCCGAAATAAGGAACTAGCTCAAGGTATGACAATTTCAACCCCAGCCTGACACTGAGCATGGTTTCCTGCTGGGTCAGCTTTATACAGGAGATAAGTGCACTTGTGTGGTGTCAAGATGGAGCTTACCTGAGCTCCTCAGCTCCAGGCTGGCCTTCCCCTGAGGGTCAGGTTTCAGTGAACAGCTTGGAAGTCATACTGTCAGTAGTGTGGCATCTCTCGCTGCTGGTCCTCAGGGATCACATGGAGCATCAGCCTGGGCACAGACACCGCGGATGTGGGGGGGGGGGGGTGGTGGTATCCAGCCAGTTTCAGCACACGTGCAAACTGCTGTCAGAGAAGTGAAGTAAGGGTGATTAGTGGGACCTGTCCCTAGGTTTGTATTGAAACAGTATTTTGTCCACAGCTGCTGTGAATAATCCAAATATTTATGAAAAACAAGACAAAACAGATCTGTGGGTGAAACTGAGTACCTGTGTTTAGTTCTTTGAAAGGCTGTGAATTAGGAGGAAAAGAAATCTGGTTTCAGCAGCAGTGCCAGTTGCTTCTTCAACGAGTAAATATTATCAAAAACCTTCTCAGCCCAGTGGCCACTTTCATCCAAGTTGGAAGGTAAGAGTTGAAGAAGCTTGCAGAGAGAGAGAGAGGGGTAAAGAAACAGTTGTTATTGCCTTTCTTTCCTCTCGCCTTCCTAGGCATTGTAGCTAAAATATGCAAGACTCCTAAAAAGTACAGAGTGCTTTCTGCAGCCCTGACTGTCAGTGACACTTGGGTTTAACCTCCGTTTTTGTTACCTTAGACACTTGCTTTTTATCTCTGCATTTTGTAAGACAGGAAAAGTAGAGGCAGCCTGCAGCCCTTCACACCATGGGGACAGCCCATGCGGGCACATGTGTGCGCAGACCTGAGCGTGCCTGCAGCCTGGCTCAGCCTGGGAGGCTACGGCTGGCTGCAGACCCTCACCTCACAGGCTGGGCTGCGGAGGGATGTGCAGCTCAGCTGAGAGCAAGGCTTTCTGAACCAGGCAAACTGGGGCTGAACTAAGCCCACGCATCCTGCTTTGCCTCCCCCCCTCCAACCCCAACCATCACCACCACTACCCCTGCAGAAACAAATCCTTTCTAAGCATCTGCTTCCTCTTCGAGAGAAAGATACTTCACTGAAAACCAAATAACGGTCTGAAGGCTTTACAAGGGAAGAAAAGTCAGCACTAGGTTTATTCATTGACCATAATGGGCTTTTTTCTTTACCTGGTCAAACGTGCAGATGTGCAAGGCGTTTGCATGTGCCTCCTCTTCAGGGATTGCTATATCACAGAATCAGTGGTAGCGGTTGGAAGGACCTTCAGAGATGCTTGGCTCCTACCCCCCCTGCCAAAGCAGCATTGCCTAGGTCAGATCACACAAGATCACGTTCAGATTGGCTTTGAAATTCTCATTTATCTTTTTTTTTTTTTCTTTATCAGCCAGGTTGGAAGAGACCTCCAAGATCATCCAGTCCAACCTAGCACCCAGCCCTGTCCAGTCCTCTAGACCATGGCACTAAGTGCCTCATCCAGGATTTGCTTCAACACCTCCAGGGATGGTGACTCCACCACCTCCCCGGGCAGCCCATTCCAATGCCAATCACTCTCTCTGCCAACAGCTTCCTCCTAACATCCAGCCTATACTTCCCCCAGCACAACTTAAGACTGTGTCCCCTTGTTCTATTGGTGGTTGCCTGGGAGAAGAGACCAACCCCCACCTGGCTGCAGCCTCCCTTCAGGTAGTTGTAGACAGCAGTGAGGTCCCCCCTGAGCCTCCTCTTCTCCAGGCTAAACACCCCCAGCTCCCTCAGCCTCTCCTCATAGGGTTTGTGTTCCAGGCCCCTCACCAGCTTTGTCACACTTCTCTGGACACATTCCAGCACCTCAACATCTCTCTTGAATTGAGGGGCTCAGAACTGGACACAGTACTCAAGGTGTGGCCTGACCAGTGCCGAGTACAGGGGAAGAATAACCTCTCTTGTCCTGCTGGCCACACTGTTCCTGATACAGTCCAAGATGCTTGTCCAAAATCCTGAAGACAGGATACTGGTCCAATCGGGTCAGTGATCTGACGCATGTCCCTGTCCTTATGTTGTAAAAAATATGTTGTGGCCATAGTAATTAATCAGTTGGAAACAGCCCAAACCCAAAGAACAATGCCACAGCACTAAGTACATATTTACTCAGGGGAAGCAATGAGAAAACAAGTTTTGCTCCAAGCAGAGCAGCAACACCTACCAGAGATGCACAGAGTGCAGTGCCTGTGCATGATAGGGTTGGACTTCCCCAAAACTGCTGCCTAGAGCCATGAAGAAAATGGATGTGAACCCAAAGCTCTTGGGCAGTGCTGCCTATCTGGTAGTAAATGCACAGAGGTTGGAGGGGAATGAGGTCTATTTTTAAAACAGTTTTCCAATTACTTATACTATTTTATTTATAAGCATGAAGGTAGGCAGCTTGGAAACAAGGCAGCCTGGAGAGCAGCAGTGATGGACAGTGTGGAGTTTCTGGAGGACAAAGCATCACACATGAATTTCTAGGGCAATGCTGCTGAAAAAACTACTACTGGTATTTGTTGATGTGTAAGGAAGTGTGCAGATTGCCAGGTGAAGCACAGGTCTGACTGGCTGACTCCTGACTTTATGAAAGGTGCTGCTGCTGCTACAATAAGGGACATATAAGAGCTCACCAGCCTGAGCTATGAGGATGTCAGGGCATGGCCATATAGGCCCTGCACTCCTGATGCAGAAGTACTCTGGATAACAGCATCCAAGTTGGTGTGGGTAGTGATCCTGGAGAATATCATTCTTAACTACTTCTGCCCTAACAAGAGTTACTTAACACAGGCTTAAGGGATGTTGTAGCTCTGAGGGATAAAGCCACATTTCTCCAGATTGGCCAAAACCATCAGAAAAAGCAGGAGACCTGCTGGGGGGTGATGTCCTTCCCCAGACTCTGTGGAAGCTCGCTCTTCTGCTCTCTCTCTCTCCTTCCCTCCCTCCTTCCCTCCCTCCTTCCCTCCCTCCTTCCCTCCCTCCTTCCCTCCCTCCTTCCCTCCCTCCTTCCCTCCCTCCTTCCCTCCCTCCTTCCTTCCTTCCTTCCTTCCTTCCTTCTTCCTTCCTTCCTTCTTCCTTCCTTCCTTCCTTCCTTCCTTCCTTCCTTCCTTCCTTCCTTCCTTCCTTCCCTCCCTCCTTTCTTTCTTTCTTTCTTTCTTTCTTTCTTTCTTTCTTTCTTTCTTTCTTTCTTTCTTTCTTTCTTTCTTTCTTTCTTTCTTTCTTTCTTTCTTTCTTTCTTTCTTCTTTCTTCCTTTCTTCCTTTCTTCCTTTCTTCCTTTCTTCCTTTCTTCCTTTCTTCCTTTCTTCCTTTCTTCCTTTCTTCCTTTCTTCCTTTCTTCCTTTCTTCCTTTCTTTCTTTCTTTCTTCCTTTCTTCCTTTCTTCCTTTCTTCCTTTCTTCCTTTCTTCCTTTCTTTCTTTTTCTTCCTTTCTTTCTTTCTTTCTTCTTTTTTCCTTCCCCTTAGCCCCACTTTCCTCCATCCTTGGGATCCAGCAATGTTCAAGTCCATTTCTGGACTTTGAAGGCCAACCTCGTGCCTGATGGCCTTCTGTCCCTTCCACTAGAGGCAACTGGCTTGGGGTGGGCAGCTTGCTTTTCCTTACGTTGCTCTTTAACACCGAAGCCTACCTTCGTAATAAGTTCCTTGAAGTCAACACACGAAGAACTATCCAAAGTCCGACAGAAATAAGCCAGGCAGCTGCACCCCTGCCGAGCCTGGGCTTTCCTTTGTAAGGCAATGGAGGAGCCCGGCGCTGCGCGTCGTTCCGCAGGGGGAGGGCAAAAGGGCTCTTGTTCGGAGGGTGCCAGGCGCAGCTGCTGCCGGACAGCCTGCCTCTGGCCGCCAGGAGCGGCTCCCAGCGGGGCACGGCGCTGTTTGTGCTGCTGCCGCCGGGGAAGGGAAGTCCACACATCCTGCTGGCTTCACCTGGAGTGACCCAGCCGGGACGTCGCTTTAGCTTGGCAGGTCTGTGATGTTTACGCGCACAGAGAGCGAGAGGGTAACGATCCCAACGAAGCGGCCGCGAATACAGCTGTTCTGTGCCTGAACACCCTCCCCTGAAAGAGTGAGAAGCTGCTTACACAAGGACATTGTGTTTGGTTAATTAAAGCATCTAAACAAAAAACTTCATCCCTTTGACTCGCTGTAACAGATGTTCCTTTAGCTAATTCAATTTACACCTCCCTTGCTTCAGGGATACGTTACCTCAAATTGCCATTCGCTGCAGACAGAGCACATCGGTGGCGTGGGGTGAGTTGTTCCTGTAGCTAAACCCACAGTGAACTTGTTTTGGTATCATCTGTCAGCTTTTAAAGACCTTAGTCAGATGTAAACTTCAAATACTTAAGTAAAAAGTTAATCAGACTGCCATGAATAAACATGCACTTCCCATAAATTCCTTGCTATCCATCATGCCACTCTGGTTTTGCTCCGCTTCCAGCCCATCTGGAGCCCGACGCTGTGTAAAACCATGGAATGAACAGGCTCTGGTGAGCGTAACTTCATCGGAGAATGCTTCACGGCTGTGGGAAGGGAGACTCGCTGTTACAGGCTTGCGAATTCCCCAGCTCACATTTACCAGCTGCTGTCTTGGCGTGGAGCAGCACGCTGCCACTCTCCAGCTGTGGCAGGAGCTGATTGGGATGCCTGGCTGCATTCTAGTCCCCAGGGGAGACTGCCACAGGGCATGTGGGTGCTCAGGCAGCCTCCCCAGGAGGGCGGAGGGGACTGGGCATGGCAGAGGAGATCACTGACGGGCATTGATCTCTTGGTAACTGATCCTAAACTGACCTTCGGGGCTTTTTCAGGCAGTTTGCACTGACAATTGATGCATTTGAGATGAGCTCTCTTAAATGCTCACAAAGTTTTTCTATCGGCTTTGCTCACGTTTTCTCTGCAAATTTTCTTCCACTAAACAAAAAAAATGCTTATAAAATCTCTCTTTAGTACCATGAAACTCACATCTCCAAACCTCAGTCAGTGGACACAATATTGTCCTAAAATGTGCCATGCCGTGGCACTGTAAAACAGGAATCATCTCATTTTCTCCAGCAAAGTATGGCAGGTGCCAAAGAAAGCTGCAAAAAAGTGCAAACTGAAGGATGAGTCACATTGCATGTGCTAGGACAGTAGAAACTGTTTTTAGTGAAAGGCATCTTGAACAGCGTTGTCTGTGGGGTTCTCTGCCCTCACGGCAGCAGTGAGGCTCCTGTGCAGAGCAGGGTATGGCAGCACTCCACTGAAAGGTGCAGCATCCTGTGAGGGCAGCCAGGGTGCTTGGGTGCATAGGTGTATGGCATAGCCCTGCTTGCATATCCCACATTGTGCCGGGAGCGGCAAAGCAGTGTTTTGGGGCAGGGGAGGGCCCCGCACTGCTGACTCGGAGCTGCTCTATGCCATGTTTTGTACAATCCATGTGAATGGTTGGTCCTTTTCCATCGCTTGGCTGATGGAGGCAGCAGGATGGGTGATGCTGCTCACTGCCACAGGAATGGAACAGCATCTGTGGTCCCTACCGACCCCCAGAGCACTCCTGGAGGCTACTTCTGAGAAAGTGAAAGCAGCAAGGCATACAACTTTTCGTTTACTGACTGGAGAAAACTGAGAGCTGGAGTGGCAGGGAACAGTGGGGCTCTGCAAACTTATAGGGGAGCATGCAAGGGAAGGTGATCAGGAAGGAGGGGCAAAGGAAAGCCTGAAAGGGCTACAAAGCAGCAGACTCCAGCTGTGAGAGTGAAACGGTTAAGCTTGGCCAAAGAAAGCAAGAAGGGGAAACGAAATGGGAAAAGAAAATGAATGCGAGAGAAGCCTGGGCTCTGGACACCTCGGCAGCCCAGCGTGAATGCAGTTAGCTCCTGCAAGCTGGACATAGCCTGCCCCAGGCTGACCGACCCCACCAGCACAGGCATTGAATGTGTGTCAATAGCCATTGCTGGGTGGCTGAACCAGAAACAAACTCATTACCCTCCTTAAGTGTCTGTATCTTCTTGCTCTTGAAAGAACTGCACTGAGAAAAGTATGCCAGCTACTGCAGCTGACAGACCTGTGTATTGCTACCTGTGACAGGAGCAGAAAAATGGCCTTTCAAACGTTACAGTGAGCCGGGTGGTGTTCTCCTCCTCCCCTCCCCCCCTATTTTAGTTATTTGGAAAAAAGGAAAAGGAAAAACCAAACCAAAATACAAATTTGCCTGAGAGTAAAAAATACTCCTGAAAACTGAAACTCTACAAGGTTGACTGTGAGAGATAACATCTCTAAACAAGCACATGCAAAAGCAAATGCTACAGCAAACGTCCTCAGCACCCGCCCCGTTTCCTGCTGCACACAAACACACACACCCCCCTTTCAGGGCAGAAATTGTGTGTGAGGACTTAGTAATGCTGCACCCTGACAAATCCCCAGCCTGCCGCCTGGGTTTGGACACCTTAAAAGTTCACCTGCCCCTAAAAGTCAGTCTGGAAAAAATATATGCAAAATACTAATTTTACAGGGCCTGATGAGTGCATCAATTAGCTGAGAAACCCTACAGCAAAGGAGCAGAGGAAACAAAGCAGCACCAAGTGTCCTTTGGAGAGGAGCTACAGCCCCAGGGGCTCAAAGAGGTAGTCTTTACGAAATCAAAACTGGTAGGTCTGATTCCCCTCCACCTGCTCTACACAGCATTAGCCTGTATAAAACCAGGAGCCTTTTCCACTGATGCTTTAGCTTCTGATACCGGTCCAAAATGAGGTCTGAACACAAATTCCCCAAGGTCAGGCAGTGCTTGGAGCTGCAGCTGCAGAAGGCTGGACAGCACACCTGGTAGTGCTGCTGAAGTATTTAGTCTACAGGCATGGAACCGCGAGCAGAACCAGCCCGACGGAGCCATCATCAGCTACTCAACAGAAAATAATGCAGTGAACTTGGAAAGGGCTTCCTCTGCCTTTGCTGGTTTATTTACAGCTGCCACACACAGAGAAAAGCTTGTTCAACGAGCAGTAACATCCAGTAGCTGGATTTTGTGCGTCCCAAGCCTTACTGCAACTGCCCTCACCTCCTCAGAAAGCCACGGTCCCAGAGAACGCACCGACTGCGGCGGCAGTTGCCGTTGGCCCCTGTGGTTTCCTTCCTCCCCACCATTATTTTCATTGCTGCTGACAGAAAAATCCTGCACCTGCTGCTCTTACTGCAGGGGAGGAAAGCCTCCAGGCACTAGCTGAAAAGGTCGCCAGGCTGTTTCTTCTGCCACGGCACTGGCAGGAGGCAGCTCAGCCTGCCTGGCAGGAGCAATGCCCTAAGCCTAACCCCAGCCCCTCTCCATGACATCCAGCCAGCAAAGGTGGTTAACAGACAGTAAGGACAATGGAGGTGAGACAGCGCGGCCGAAGCTAACCACCCTGCTGCCTATGTTACCAAGCCACAATAGCGGGTGGGGCAGGGAGCGCAGCCCAGGCACCTGAGGATGCCAGCCGGTGGTCCTGGCCCACTCCCAAGGTTACCACTGCACAGCCTCATGCTGCATCTACCCCCCAGTTCTGCCAGGCAGCTGACCCCAGCCAGCGACTGGAGGGGAGAGACCAGAGAAAAGAGCAGGTACCAGCGCCATTCCCCCTCTGGGGCAGAGTCCCCAGCTGGAAGCAAGATGGGAGAGGTGGAGAGGAGACACATCTCAGGGAGGAAGCAACCGATTCAAAGATGAAGCCAGTTTCTGATGGCCCAGACAGAAGCCCTGTAGCAAAGCTGCTGGCTCTAAAGAGCCCTGAGGAAGCCTGTCTAACCCGCTGCAGAGTGAACGCATTTAGCAGCCCTGTGGCAGAGGTGTGCAGGCTACCTACAGCTACTTCCAGCAGAACTGCATCAAGAGGTAAACCAAGCTTCACTTGCCCCAAACCAATGCATGCAGGCAAGGGACGGGGCCTGCCAGGTGGCTATACACCAGCAAGAACAGAGGCCATTGCTACCAGCTGGGGAGAAAACCAGAGCAGGCCTGGGAAATTCTGAGGTGACTCACCTGTTGTCATTTTGGGTGGCATCTGAGTATCTTTGCATGAGAGGACATTGCTGGGCTCCAGCAGGATGTCAGGAGTGGCAGCCTTAGACAGCAGTGGGAACCTGGGTTGCAACATTAAGTGACTCATAAGCACACCTGGATAAATTTCTGCTTGGGGCCATTATTTCTTTTTTTTTTCATTCCCCCACCCCCCCCACCATGTTTTCCCTCCTTTTTTTTTCTTTCCCCCACATTATCACAGAAAGGATATGAGCCCTCTAGCATGTGTCTTGGCCCCTGCCAAACCCAAAGGAAAAAACAATGTTTGTTTTTTAATTCCTCTGGGGAGAAAAAAAAAAGGCATTCCTGGACTCAGCTTTCCTAGGCAGGGGAGCAAATCCCCTTCGAACAGATCTAACCCAGCTTCTCTTAACCCAGCTTTGTCTGTAAGGTCACCTCCTACACACAGGTATGTATGTATTGCTCCTAAGGAAATACCATCTACCTCAAGGCACCATCTGCCTAGCAAACATGTTCAGGATGGGAGCAGAAGAGCATGTAAAGTTACCCTTGTGGCAAGTCTCAGACTTGCACTTTTTTAATCTCTTAGACCCTGTGCTTGACCTCTTTTTCTCTTGGGTGCTACAGAAATATTTATACTTCGTTGTCTTCTCCAAATGAGAGTAAGCTGCTTCCAGATGACTTTCAAAAACACAGGCCTGGGTGATGGATGTCAGCGATAGCCAAGGGCAAAGGCAGCTGTAGTAAAAGTGGGGTGGTTCCCCTCCTGGTAAATCTGCCAACGCAGGAGGAGCCTGTGCTCTCTAATCTTTTTTTTTCCACTAAATATCACCTCTCCTCACTTCTAGACTTCAAAGCAGCTCTCACTGCAGCTGCAGCACCTCATGCAGCCAGGTCCTTGGCTGATATCATCCTGAGCCTTCAGCACTACTGACTAAACCTCTGATTTCTCAGCAATCCAAGACGTGTTGCTATGCTGAACTCCATCAGCCTGGGTCCCCCAATACACTTCACACCCTGCCCAAAGAGGCAGGAGTTTGCATCTGTGGGGATGCTCCAAACTTGACCAAATAAGGCTCTGAGCAACCTGGCCTAGCTCTGAAGCTTTGGAGCAGGGGTTGGGCCAGGTAATCCCCCAAGGTCCTGCCTGACACAAGTTGTGCCAACATTTAACACTGCCAACCTGAACAGTGAGAACAGGTCATCATGGATGTAAACAGCAGCCCTGCTTCCAGACAAGCAAAAGCCTTGAGTTAGCTCTGTTTACTTCAGAAGAAGCTCTCCAGGCCCCACACAACCTCACCTCTAGCCTTGCTCTTAAACTTAACTCAGTGCTAAACCCAAGCTGCATGAGAGGCAAGAGCCTGTCCTGGAAGGCTAATAGGCTTAAAACATGTCCTGGCTTGCCCCACCCCTTGGCTGATGGGGGAAGCAAGGGCAGGAGGAAAACAAAGGCTTGGGCTATTATGTCTGGTCCCATCCCAAAGTGATAAACAGGTACTCACAGGTGTTCAGGTACGTGTGTCTTGCCCAAATAAGGGTGAGCAAGCCCTGGTTTCACCCAATATGGTCAGTTTTGCAAATGCCACTCTGATTGATCAATCTCTGTGGCCAAAGGAGCCATTACACTCGGGCAAATAATATAAATGGAGCTAAGTTGCAAGCAGTTGCGCTGCCTCTGCCTCACTGCTCTTGGCTTGGAGATGCTCTGCCTTGTGTGCCAGATCAGCTTAGCTCTGATGTTTTGGGCTTGGACTACCTGGAAACTTCAGTGCCTCAAGTTTACCAGGAGAAGGCATTAAGTGCCTCATGATGTCATGAGGAGTGCCACCAACATTGTGCTCTGTGCACATCTCCAAGAGATCCTGCCTGCACCTCTGCAAACCTCTGTGCCAAGAGGAACCAGGATCGGGTCAGAGATTGTCTGCCTCTTCCCAGCACCCTGCTAGAACCTGGGAAAATCTCGAAGCCTCTCAAAGGCCATCAAGATGCCGAGCAGTTCCAACACTGCTGCAAAGGAGCCAGTGGCTATCTTGAAATTCCTGCTCCACTGCCATGAGTAGCACAGATGTTCCCTAGGGCTCCAGGCTGCCTTTTAAGTGGAGCAAAGCCATTTTGTACCTAAACTTTCCCAATTTTCTGATTCTCCTAAGTTAATGAATTGCCTATAAGCATCCTTGTCAAGATTTTCCCGACCAAATTAGAACCCAAATTTAACTAGCTTGTGGACTAGGCTTTTGGGAAATAAAATAGCTACATACTTTATAATTCCTGCCTTGTTAATTGCCACAACTAAATCATTTATGGCACAGCGACTGCAGGGTAGTTAAATTGTGGAATTTCTTCATAAGAAAGGCTGCATTACCACAGGAGTCAATTTAATCTGAGGTGTAGGAAAGCTGCAAACCTCCAGAGAATATCACAGCAAAATTAGCTGAGAGTTTTGACCCTGCGAGTCTACAGCAGAGTACTATGCTTTAGTCTTGGGTTCAGTAATGGCCTGGGCATAGGTCAAATTTGAAAGTTAGGAAAGAAAAAATTGGCTGCTAGAGGAAAGAAATCAGATCTTGAGAAAGGAATTAAAAGAGGAAAAGGCAGGAAGCCAAGACCTATGGAAAACACTGCATGAGCAGTCCAAAGCCTTTACAAATGCCTTAAAGCCCACTGGGCTGGTTTCCTCAGATGCACCTATTCACATAAAAGAGTGTGAATGGCCAGCAAATGCAAATAAACCGGTTCCACCAGTTCCTGGTCAAGAAGTTGTAGCCTCGGGCAAGGAAGCATTAAGCTCCTATTCTGCCAAGAAGAGTCTCAATTCAGCTCAATTCCGGACAGAGCCTCTCTCCATCCAGAGGCTAGCTACTCCTTGGACAAAAGCACCAGCACTTTATTTACATTGCACTATGCTTTCCACCTCTATGAGCATTCTCCAGCCCCACTGCTGCAGTCTCTTTAGGCCACCAGTTCCAGTATGTCACCACTCTCACACTGAAGAGTTTCTTCCTAATATCTAATCTGAATCTGCCCTCTTTCAGTTGTAACCATCATCCTACCACTGTACTGATAAAGATTGCCTCCCTGTCTTTCCTGTAGGCCCCCTTGACGTACTGGAAGGCTACTGTAAGGTCTCACCAGAGCCTTCTCATCTCCAGGCTAAACAATCTCAACTCTCTGTCTGCCTCACAGGGGAGGTGCTCCAGTCTGCTGATCATCTTTGTGGCCCTCCCCCTTTGACTTCTGATTCATTCCACTAATAAGGAACCCCTCATTAGTGGGATTGCTTAAAGAGATTTTTCAGGAAAGGAAACTGTGAGGAAGCTAAACAGAGATCTGTGAGGAATGGAGCAAGCACAGCTGACCCTGTGCTGGGCAGTGGATGGACCTTCACCAGATCCCTTTCATGAATGCCTTGTTCAAAGCGCAACTGCCGAACAACAGCAGAAGAGCTGCCGCAACTCCCAGGCTCTGCCCATGAGAGTAAACTTGAGTACAGCCACCTTTAAACTGCAGTTCTTTCTACCTCACTCCACCTCAAGCACAGCACTTCCAATACTGGGAGATGGGTACTAGTGTCCAATACTAATTGCCGTGGCTGAGAAGCTGCATTCACCTATCAAACCCATGCCATCTGGGGCTTCTGAAAGATTAAAAGAGACAAACAAGAGCATTATTAAAAATTTAACTATATACCATATTTATTATCAATCCACAGGATAATCTGATTGCTACATGAGCTCATAAAAGCTATTTCACCTTTACAAAATTAAAAAAAAAAAGAAAAATGTGCCACAAGGATGTAATAACTGCTGATAACCAAGGACTGACTCTTAAAATTATAAATTTGCTGTAGAAAAGATTAAAAAAAATTATATTCATTTTAGAATTTTATTTTGAATAAAATATTCCCCTGTATAAAAAATAAAAAAGCTTGCTCTGGTTAGAATTAGAGTATTTTTCTTCTTCTTCTCTCTTTTTTTTTTTTCTTTTAAATCTGGGAATTTGCATAATATCTCTGTAATAGGTTTCTTTTTTCTTTTTCTCTATTGTACCACGCAGCGTTCAAGCATAGCTGATTAGAAACAAACATGAGAAAAGCAGTCTTAAAACATATGAAATCCACATGGAAGTTTTTACTTCCTTTCCTTTCCTCTATTCTTTAAAGACACTTTAGCAAGAATAGCCTTGGAAAAGAATACAGGTGGGGAGGGACCTTCAATGTGCCATTAAGTAGAGCAAGGTAATAAAAGGCCTTTTGTAAGTGCTTTCTTAATAAGGTGCAGAAGCAGACTGCAACGTTGCTAGTACTGCACTATGTACAATATTCACAATAGATTTTTTTCTTTATTTAAAAATATTCCAGCTAGTTCACATTTTCTCTTCCATTCTGAGGCTTTCAGTTCCATCACAGCCTTGACAGCAAGAAGCGCAGCAGCACCACTTCCCTTGTGGTTGGTTGGTCCTCTTATGAAACACTGGAACCTGCAAGTGGGCCAAAGTTCTCTGGTTGTTTGCCTGCACAGCAACCGTGGAGATCCGCCTGGGTTCAGGTGTAAGTACTGACGGCTGGAGTCCTGAGTTAGAAACACTGTGGCACTGGGGGCGGACACAGCAATGGTTTATATTGCCAAGGCTTTACCTTAGATTTGTCTCGTGTGCGTCAAGGGATGAACCTCTCCTAGAGAAACATAAAATACAAACCCAAACAAAACGAAGCTAAAACCCCACGCCATCAAAGGCTTAGTAGCTCTTGACTCTTGACTGGGTGATGTCTGATGTTTTCTTGATGACGCTGGCCCGTGTCTCGCGGTCTGGCCGGCCGCTGCTAGTGGAGGCTGTAGACACTACTTGTGGCAGAGGGATGTCTGGGAAAGGGGGCCAGGAGCTGTTGTAAGGCAGTGGGCAGCTTTCTTCCTTGATGGTGACTTGGAGGTCAGGCTTGTTGGCTACAAAAGTTGCCATGCTGGGAAGCATATGAGAAGTGTTCCTCATACCCAGATTGCTGAGATACTGTTTGCCTTCAATGTTTTTCTTCTGCCAATGAAGCCGTCCCTAAAAGGTGGGGGGGGAGGGGAAGAGGGGAAAGTGGATGAGCAAACGAGGCTTTCAGAAGTGCTACGAGTAACAAGATGAAGACAGAAACATTCACCAACTGCACAGGAATTACCCCATCTCTAAGCCTAAGCCTCTAGCCCCTGGCTTTTAATGGCTCTCAGCCACTTTCTTTCTGAACTTGCATGCCTAAACCCTGATGGAAGGTAAAGGCCTTATTTCCAGTATGTTGGAGACAAAAATGGACACAGACAATCAGCCATTCAGAGCTCCAAATAGAAGCATCTTCTCTTTTACCAGAGAGAGCCCCCAGTGAGCTTCCCTTTTACCTAAGTACTAATGCAGATCACTAAGTCTGGTCACTTGATGGCAGCCCCAAAAGAAAACATCAGTGCTGGTTTTGCGTAGGGGCAGAGCAAGAAACATTTGCAGGGTGGGTATTTCCCCCATGGATTCCTTTCATCCAGCAATACCCAACTGACTGTTTGGGAAGGCTCAAACATTCAAGCTGCATTTCTATCATACGTGTCAGCATTTCCTCCAATTGTATGAGTTCAGGTGTCATTTAAGGAGAACAGAGTGAGCACGTTTTCAACCAAGACAAAATACTCACTACCCAACAATGTCAGTGCATCATATTAACAAACTAGCTGGCACTGTTGATGGCTCTCCAGAACATCTTATCACACTAATTAATCTCCTTGTAGTTTGGACAGACAATAAGGAAAGAACTTGCAGAGATAGCCATTCTGTAACAATAACCCAAATGCCTGTTACCCTTGAACCTTGCTGGTTTAATTCCCCAGCTGTTATTAAAATGAATATTCTACAGGTAGACAGAATTGCAAATGCAAAAGGGGGCAGAACAATTCGGAGCCTTGCTCCTGAGAACTTGCCCTGCAGTGCTAAAAATCCAGAAGATACTTACCTCTGCATTTTCTTCATCGCTTGGAACGCTGTCGGTCGTTTCACTTTCTGTCAAACAAAACAGAACAAAAAATGAAACTCAGGCTGTTCTGCCTGCAGCAGCAGAATTCCAGCTCAAGCAGCCTGATCCAGTTCTAACGAGCGGAAACAGAGTCAAGACAAACTACAAGAAAACAATGGAGAAGCATGGACCTTGTGTCACAGTAACAGCAACCCAAGGGCTAGATAGTACAGCTGCATTGAACAACTCAGGTAAATCCATGTGGTTGTCACAGTTAACATGGGTTATACCCTGCAACAGACAGCAATGGAGAGGAAAGAAGTAGATTTGTGATTTCTGGGCAGAGGGAAAAGCCTCCCACAAGTAGTGGACACTCCCCCACCCTCTCTCAGCAGCTCCAAGTCTGGAAAAGGGCAAAATTCTGTCCAAGTCCTTATTTTTATCTCCCTGAAAAAAACAGCAACAACTCCACCCCAGGGGAGTTAAGTGTGGTTTTGTTTCATAAACTGTTATCTCAGCCTGCTACCTCAAGCGCTTGTTGTCACTTCTGGTGCTTTATTACTGTTGTTATACTTTGCATCTTGTTTCACTTTTCCCACTGTGCTGGTTTGAGGCCTTTGCCACAGTGAGCAGTAAGCACGGGCACGGTCAGAAACATTAAATCTATCTGCAAAGTCCTATGAAGTTAGCTCTCTGCATGGCTTCTCATTCACTGACCCAGGCAGACAGGTGTTCCAAGACAATTAAACTAATTAATCCATACTGAGGCAGGAGAGACAGAAATTAAAACTGTGCAAAGCCATAGGAGGAATCCATATAGAGACAAGAAACAGATACTCCTTGACATGAAGAAACATGTGGCAACAGAAAAAAAGAGTGATGCAGCTGAGAAGGAATCCATCCTTGGTGTTTATACATAACAAAATGCTGAGCAAGAGATAGCACTATAGTTAGCAAAGCCAGGGAAGCTAGCCACTTAGGCATGCAAAGTTAGAGGGGTTATTTCAACCAGGAAGGTTATTTGAATCAGTATCCAGCACAAGAGGAGGTTGACAACACTAATGGCATTAAAAAAAATGGATTTCATAGATGGTTCAATGGAACCATGAGAAAACTCACAAGGGCCACTCGTATCATTTGCCTGAGTAACCTCAGAAAGGATCTAGAAGTGGGTTTGAAATAAAGCAGATTTTTGTAGGACAGTTGATACTTCAGGCTGCTTTGTTTTGTTGCTGTTTCAGAAGAGCTAGACTGTTCCTGCACAGGTGTCAGGGCATTCAGCAGTTGCACCTGACAGAGCAGGCAGCTCTACCTAGTAACACATAAGCATAGGCCAGGGCTCTGGTGGTTCTCCCATATGAGGTTGTGTGGAGCAAGACAAAGCCATAAATAGTCACAAGATCAACCTAAAAGTTTCAGGGCTCTAATAAACCACAGACTCCTGTCCTGACTCCTGCCTCAAAGGCAAACACATGATCTTTTTTTAAAAAGAGATTCACACAATGATTCATGCAGAAAGGGACCTCAAAAGGTCCACAGCCCAACCTTCTGCTCAAAGCAGGACCAGCTACAAGACTGGATCAGGTTGTCTGGGGTCTTATCCAGTTAGCTCTTCAAAACCAAGGACGTAAGCAGCACAATCTTCCTTGGCATCCTGCTCCACTGCCTGACTGGCCTTGAGGTGAAAATGACAGTAATTTTTCTTGTATCCACCTAGACCAAATTCTCTTGTTCCAGCTTATGCCTGCTGTTTCGCAACCTTCTAGCCTGCACATTTGTAAAGAGTCTGTCTCTGCCTTCTACACTGACAACCTTGCAGGTAGGAGCAGGCTGCTCAAAGCCATCTCTTCTCCAGGCTGAACAAGCCCCAGTTTCTCAGTATTTCCTGACAGAATAAGTGTCCTAGCCCTTGATCATCCTGCCAGCTCTTCCCTGTATTTGCTCCCATTTGTTTGTATCTTTCTTGGACTGGGAAGCTTGAGGCTGGACCAAATACTCTGCTGGTGTAACTAGTGCTGAGGTGGAGGGGGATGAAAGGTGGTGGCCATCTGTCTGGCCAGGGTGCGCTGCTGTCTCACATTCTGCTCACAGTACACCCCCCTTTCTGCAGAGCTGATCCCCATCTCTACCACTACAAAGGGCTCTTCATTCCCAAGCACGGGACTTGGCACCTGCCCTTGCTGAATTTCATGTTTCTGCTGGCCCATTCCTGCAGTCTCTCCATGTCTCTTTGGATGGTGGCCCTGCCCTCAAGCACATCAACAGCTGTCCCTATTTGATGTCACCTGTAACCTTTGCAAGTGTGTACTCCAACACCTCTTCTGCTCATTGATACATTAAATAGGACTTCTCCCAGACTCTCGCAGTACTCCACTTCTCATTAGTCTCTAGTTAGAGTAACTAGATGAAACTGTTATCTGCAGTACAAGCTAGCAGGTCCTGGACAGATAAAGGCAATCAGAATACCAAGACAACAAAGATACAGCAGAATTTATTCAGTTATGCTTTCTTCCTTCTGCAGTCTTGTTGCCTTGAGTTCTAGGGAGGTAGCTCGTGACTTGATCTTGTCAGGATAGTTCTCCTGTCATCAGACCACCCCTCACCATCATTCCAGTCCAAGGAACCACCATGACTTTCAGACCAAGACAGTGACTTGTGTTTGCATTCCAAGAACTTAGATCCTGTAGCTGAGATTAAAAGAATGCATCACTGATGTTTTCACTGGGACTGAAGAAGTTTTGCAAGAAGTATTTGGAAAGGAGACAAATTTTTCAAAGGCCCCATGTCCCAGCTGCTAGTAACTCAAAGTCCTCTCATTCCTCTGCCTTATGCTTTGCAAAGCCCTTCTAAATGTTTTGGCCATTAGACTAAACACATTGGGAAGCATAATCATTTATCAACATGTGTAAGGCTAACATTGGAGGCTATTCAAAAGAACATCATACTATTCACCTGGACCTGAAGACAAAAATTACTAAGTACATATCTTATAAAACAAGTGTCTGGAACCAATCTCAGCCAAATGAGTCAAAGACAAAACCACATGTAAAGTAACAAACTGCAGAGGGAACAGTTAATACAGAAGTTTACCTAAAAAGATGACATTTGTGTTTCTACTCATCGTCTCCTGAAGCTTGCATGTTAGCAACATGTTAAAAAAGCAAGGACAGGTTGGATCTGAAACTTTTTCCACTTTCAAATGTGGCTTTGACCTGTGTCCTATGGAAAGGCCTGTATGATTGCAGGAACTTTATAGTGTGTCCACATGTGCATTTGCTGTTTCTCCACTAAGAACTTTTGGACACACTGCTAGGCTTCGATAAGGGATAAATGAGTACCAAAGACCTAACTTCCTACTAGTTTAAAGAAAACAAGGAATAAGCCAAAAAAGCGAAACCACAAGCACCCTGACTTGGGGAAAAGCTTGTTATCTCACCCCTTTCTATCCATCACAGAATCCAGATGGAAGACAGATGTTGGAAGTCAGAAGTACACAGCTATGCTGCTTGCAGGACCACTTGATGTCTGTTGCTACATGGCTCTTGTAGTGTGCAGACTGTAACAAGACAGATCTACTGCCCCAGGGCCTGTAGCTCCATGTTTGCATTACATGTACCATTAGTGCAGCCCTCAATACTCTATGCCCACTGTGCTAGGTAGGTGCTGAGGAAACATAATAGAGAAGAGCTTTAATCCTTAGTAACTCAGAAGCAAGAGGGGACACAGTATTTGCAGAAGATGAAAGGACCTCTCTTTTTTCCATTAGTCACAGGCTAAAATCTGCAGCTTACATTTCCAGTCTTGGATCTGCTGAGTTGTTTCCCAAAGCAGAATGAGTAGAGGACTGCGAGTTTTCCAGTTTCATTAAAAATGCACAAACCAAGTGAACAGGCATTTCTGGACCTCTGCCAGCTACCCCTCTTCCCTAGTGACTTCTAAACATTTCCAAAACCAGAGTGTAAAGGAAGGCCAGAATGCTTACCTGCATAAGATGAGACAGGGGAGATCTGGAGCGGGTACAGCTGGCTCAGGCTGAGGGGCTTTTCATCGCTTTCTGTTGTCACCTCTACTACTTGGCAAATGTCAGGAGGATTGGCAACTATCACTTGCTCCTCGCTGCAGCCATCAAGGTGAGACTGTCCTACAACTTGGGGTTAGAAAAAGAAATAATTACTTGTAACACCTTGACCCTTCTGGATTGCTAAAAGCCTGTCCTCGGAGCCTGCTTGGTATCTGAGTTCTGAACATTGTCTCTGAGCTTCCTTCCATGCCCACCACCTGCTTTCAACAGAACTTCTAAAGGAAATTGTGTGATTTATTCAGTTTCCATCACATTCAGAAACATTTTTTCCCCACTTGTGGCAACTGAAAATGCCTAAATCTCCACTGGCTTCTTGCACATAGTACCCTTGAGCCCTCCTTGACATGCCAGCTGTCCAGAGGCTTTCCCAGGGAGGACCACAACCACAGTTCTCCTCCACCCAGAAACATAGTCTTACCATGACATATGGACCACAACATTCTTTCCTAATGTGGGAAAGCATCCTCACTCAGCAAGCTGCCAATATCCCAAGTGACCTCTGGAGGCTCACATGAAAATTATGCACCAGAAAACCAGACCTGGCATGCAAAAAACTGGCCACATGGTCACATAAAACATGGTGGGACTCTAACTTATATATGACATCAATCTGTGAAAAATTTATCCTCTAATTA
The DNA here is from genome assembly GCF_015220805.1 of Pogoniulus pusillus. Taxonomy (NCBI): domain Eukaryota; kingdom Metazoa; phylum Chordata; class Aves; order Piciformes; family Lybiidae; genus Pogoniulus; species Pogoniulus pusillus. The sequence goes on from NC_087272.1 coordinate 26,391,774, forward strand.
GATGCTTATTCTTACTGATCCTTGCAATGCCATTAATAGTATGAAGAAAACATGGTTGTACCTGTAGTCTGTAATCCTCATGGTCTGTGACAGAAAGCTACAGTCTGGTTAGTTATTAACAGTGAGCTTTCCTACTCCCCCAGGCACATGATATTTAATACCAAAGTAGAAATGAATAATGTTCCTAAGTGAAGGCACGATGAATGCTTTACAAATGTTCTGAAAGGCTTGGAAGACATTAATTATGCTACACAACACCCTTCTGAAACTGGGGAATAAACCAGGGTACTAAGAGAAGTTATTGAGCAACACAAAAGTGTGGTGAAAGCCAGAATCTCACTTCTCTGGAGGTGTTTGAGACAACTCCCTCTGTCTCATACAACTCCCCAGCTGATCCCAGCAGCAGGCACAGATGACAACTGCATTAATCCAGCACAGAGCTGAAAGCCTCCATCTGGATCAGAAGAACATCTCAGTGGATGGCTAATGTGAATTCACAGCTGTCCCAAGAGATAGGGGAAGGACTATAGACATTCATTGGAACATAAAGCTTCAAAAGGAACAATCTCATATAGACAGTTTCTGTACAAATATGGTGCTGTGTTAGAAATTCAGAGTGTACTTTTTTCTAGACCCATGGAGGCAACGAAAAGCAGCAGATCCTGAAACTCTTCTATTAACTGCCCTAAGTAATCTAACTACTAATTTCAAAAAAGGCAAAAGATAGCACCTAATCCAGGGTGAACTAAGATGAATGCACATGTATATACAAAGAACCCACTCCTGCCTTCTACCTTTAGACAAGGATAGAGCAGAGCTTTTTGAAAAAATGGTATTTTTTTTCTCCCAGAGAAAAGCTGCCTGCCATTTTGCTTTGGGAAGTATCAGGTAACCACTGGTAAATCCCCCCAAACCTAGATGTGTATTTCATCAAACAATTCCAGCTTAAAGGACATTACACACATACTGGAGAGTCCTCTTTTTAAAAACTCAACCACTACAATTACTGAGATTTTGTTTCAGGTATTTAATGCCCATTGAATTGCACCTTTCCTCATTCTGAAACAACCAGTTTTTTACTGAGTGGGGTGTGGGGAGAAGAGCACACATACAGAGTTTTTATCTGTGAGAAACCAATATTATGCAACTCTGTCAGGGTATGAGCAGGCCATCTGCACTGTTTTATCTGTCTCCTCAGCACCCTACAAATTCTTACCCACCCTGAGAGATAACATGCACAGCAAAAATGATTGCTCGCTTGGGCAATATGCCACAACTTTCCCATGAGCTCCACGTACATCAGAAACACTGCAGGTGCTGTCTGTCTTTCCTCTCCTCCAGCTGACTTCCATCTTTTCTGCAGGACAGATCTATTTTAACCTTTTCCCTCTTTACTTTAAAATCCTACTTGCAGTCCTAAATAAGGGCTTCTCTCTCCAGTCTGGATAAGCAGCACACTTCACAAGCCATTAAACAAACAACACTGGGTGACAGTTATCCATCCAAGCCCTGCTGTCCTAGCCCTGAAAATAGATTCTGTGAGTCCAGAAAAATGAAAGCCCTTAAAAAGGTGCAAATTCAGTTCTGTTCCTCTGAACATCTTGCTTGGTTTCTACGACAGACCTTTGACTGCTCATAGATGTTGATGTTGCCACCATAGGTCCTATCCTGTAAATTACTGAGATCTTCTAAGGTGCAACATGCTTTCATCTCACCATAAAATCAAACAGGAGTTCAGGATACATTGCACTGTAGGAAACCAAAATGTATGCAGCTAAATTACTCTTCCTGATGCTAGTGGATTTTGGGGAACACCAGGTATATTCCAAAGACTGGTATTAATTGACCTCTGGCTGACTTTCGGGCTGTAAAATAAAGCAAAAGTGTACACAGCTTCTTCCTTAGGAGCATATATCAGCCTGGGGTGTTTCACATTAGTTTAAGAGTCAAACAGTAAGTAGGAAGCATGAGCAGTACCACTCTGCTATTCCTTCAAGTTATAAAAATCCTCTGTAATCGTAGGAACAATGCTGATGTTCTAACACTCTTACAAAGTAACAGCTGATTAAAATGAACTGCCATAAAGAGAGGAAAACTACTCACAAACTCCTCAGCCACAGAAGTACTTGAGAGGAATGATTATGCAAAGCCCTGCGACCTAAGAAACAGGCATCAAAAATAGTCACTGCACATAATTTCTGCCATCTCTCCAAGCAGAAGAATAATATATCCTTCAAACACTTTTTCATCACATAAGAGTGGAATTGTAGACAAAATGGTATATGGGTCACATTTCTAGGAACCCTCATTGCAGTGACAACCTCAGCCAAAAGACAGCTGTCAAAAATCAGCCCAATTATTCTACTGAGAACCAACTATTCACATGCTGAGATACAGCCAATTCCTAATGTACCTGTTTCTAAACGCAGTCTCTGCTGATCCTTGTTAACTTAGTGATGTTAAGAACTAACTCTGCTACTAAGGTGCCAGTAAAATAAAGACATTTCTCCATCTCATCTGCAAGTTTAAACTCCCAAATAAAACAGTAACCTACACAAACCTCTGATTTGAGTAATGGGAAACCTCCATCCAACTGCAGTTTACTCCTGTGTGACACTAGATACAGTCTCCTGTGTGGAGTAAGCTTGTGTCAGGAAAAACCATCTGAGCATGTCAGTATGTATTTTGCTCTCAGGAGAACTACCACGCTGCTGCAGTGTTGCTTTCTTACTCTGCAAGGTGGTGGGGCTGGCTTGCAACCAGGAACTTGTGTTGCTTGGGTCAGTGAAAAATGGGTCAATCTGACTGGAACTGTGGCAGCAAAATGCTGATGAAGAACTGATTTTGGCCAAGTCAAAAGGTTTTTTTTAAAGTCATCTGTATGGTTTGTGTATAAGAAAAGCATTGAAGTACTTACCTACAAAGTTCACCGTACTGTCAACTTCATTTTTTATACTGGAGGACAGGAAATAGTCAGAAGTGACATCATTTAGCCCATTAATCCCAAAAGATGATTCGACTGGCTCTTGCTAGAATGGAAACAGCACAGTTGGGTCAGGTTTGATTTATTTTAGGACTGGACACAGTTCATCTCTTTGTTCTGAGACAGTAATAAATCATATTGCTTCTGCCTGCCACATACCCCCTGCTGTCTGCTAGGCACAGTCTTAGAATGAATATTTTGGTTCTCAGAGAAGAAGCCAGAGTCTACTCCATTTCCAAATCTTCTGCTTTGAAATGAAAACTATTTTTGATCTTCGGAATTACAGTGAGCCTTTAGAGAGCAAGAAACTAGTGTGTTATTTACTACAAGAGGCTAACATTTGGAATAAACAAGGAAGAAACACTGGTTTAAAACAACATGCTATTTAATATTCATCCTCATTCCCTTTCAAACATGCTGTATCTTTTAGCACCCTCTGAAAGGAAGTTTCAGCTTCTGTACAGCAGCTACTAAATTCTACCTTTAATTTTTCCCTATAGCAAGCCTGAAAGCAAATCAAAGTGTTTACACCACATACATGCTTTTAGATCACATCATAAACATTACCACAGGGCAACAGTGTTGGGAAAACACCACCTGTTCTACACAGACTGAGCTTTCCACAAGAGGCACTTCTGTAGGTCTGGTACACTTGAGTGGGAATCCAAAAAACATCCCTTCAGAATAGACACCAAAAAGTTTAATTCCATAAACTCAAGATTTCTTTTAAAAGCTATAAACACATTTAAAGGATAGGTCCAACCTCTTCCCCAGTACTGCCTCCCTTACAGGATTATCAGTTGCAAAGTCTAAAGTCTTCTCGTTTTACTCTCGGCTGGCCATGCCAGCCCTGCAAGGTATGTTCTACCTCACTGCAAGGGATGTTTTACCTCCCTATCAGAAGTCATCGACAGAGAGATGCAGACCTACAAGTTGGATCTGATTCCACACCATGCTCATTCTCACTGCTCTAAAGCTTTTTGGTAAGGGCAGGACAAGACTTGTGGTGTCAGCCCTTCACAGTGCTAGCTATATGAACTGTCGTCATGGGGGCAGAAAACTGAGGACAGTGTGACAGAGGTCATTCCTGAATGCCACATGCTGTGATTGTGATGCACTCAAAGAGTTGTCATTTTGACACAGATCTGCACCTTTCCAGACATTAAGGCAGGCAAACATGCACCCTGTTCCATGGCCCCTCAGAAGGGTGCAAAGGTAGTGTTAATGGCAATTAGGTCTTTGATTGTGCCGACACAGAGGTCAAAGACCCAGAGAACCAGAAAAGATAAAACTAGCCACTACTGATTCATTGAGGATCCACGACTGCACACCAGAGACCTGAGCCTCTGCTGTTGTGCAATGCCTCATTGAAAAAACACCCAAAATGCATCTGCATGGGAATGCTGCACATGCAGCATCTTGCTCAGCTTTACTGAGGCTTGGTTATAGAGAACCTTCTCTGTGCTAGCCTCTTTTGAACTGCAGAAACAAAACTGCATCTTGGAACTTGGGTGATGATGCCAAATCAAAGAGACTTGGACACTGGCGCAGTTGGTGTTAAAACATCTACATTTTCAGCATCCAGATGTTTAGCCTAAGCTAAATGCATGGGGAACAGTGTCACTTAGATTTAAAAAAAGTCTCAAGGAGGACCTGCATGCACAGTCAAAAGGATACATCTAAGATAAGGCAGAAATGAATCATCAGGCAGGTTACCAGTTCAGCCCTTTGTTTCAAACAACCTAAATTATGGGGGCTGCTCTGAAACTTATAGCTTCTTCCCAAGCTGAGAACTCATTTTTTTAATGGAGAGACCAAAATGCCCAGTGATAGGAGACCTGTTCGTGATAGGGGAGACCTACGTGCAGCCTTCCTTACTCAACACAGAACAGAGCTTTGGTAAGGCTCAGGTCTCTCACAATCACAGGACCAAGCAGTGAGTACCCTGAGCACATTGCTCAAGCTCAGCAAAGTCTGTCAGGGCTTGTTCCCCCCACAAGTGGTTGCTGTGGGTGCTCACAGGGTCTGGCAGTGGCAAAAGAGAGGAGCCCAATGCAAAACTCTTGCTATGCTGAGGTCTCGCAGATCTGCAGTTCCTCCTTCTGCTGAAATCACCCTGTTGCATTTCCTAGGCAGATCATGGAGCAGCCTCTCACTTACCTCCACGAAAGACAGGCTTTCAGGGTAACTGCAAGGTGTTCAATGCAGAACACACAACTCATCAGCAACTCACACAACTTAGCAATTCACATCACCAAGCAAAACAATCATGAGCAGCTTTCAGTGCTCAGCAACATGCATTTGCATTAATCCTCCTCTATCATAGCCTTCAGTTCAATAGTCAGGCAACAGCAGCTGAGCACGGAAGGAGCATCTATTTTAAAATCCAGCCATGTCTGGAGGCTGGCTCATGTACACATTTTTCAGACTAAGGGGAAACAGACAGGAATAGTGTCTGGACCCAGCTCAAAGCCTGCAAGAGGCTAAATGGCCATACCATAGTTGATGGCTCTTTGTGGGTATCACTGGTAAAGGCACATCCAGCTCAGCTCACTGCTCCTGCATCACCTCTGCAGTTCTGGGCAGCTGAAATGGAGGCAAGTCATCTCACAAGCTGCAAGCACTGCCTCACCAGCACCTAATCCACACGTACTAATCTGCCAGCCATCATTTGGGCACTCTCAGCAACAACCATTTGCGAAATTAACCTTAATGGAGAGGACAAGATTGTTCAAGCACCACCACAGCTCTTCAGGCACTTAACACTTTGAGTAAAAGATTATGAAGGAGAGGAATGGCAAAGTGGTGGAGCATTTGACAGGCATTAGAAGATGCTCTGCTCTGACCAAATTTACTGGCTTCCTCTGAACACAGGTTACCATCACAGCCATGTTACAGTAAGTACATGTGCCTGTGTGATCCAGATAAAGGAATCACTTTTTAGCCATTCTAAGACTATTTAAAAATCACAACACTCTGACAGGTAACTCCACAAATCACAACCACTGGGACAGCATCTGCCTCCCAAACTAGATTTCAGGGGAGGAGTTTTCCAAGACCTCCATGTTTACCTGGCCAGCAGGTGCAGAATTTGTGCCTAGGCAGAAGTGGCACAGCCCTTCACAAGTAAGCAGCAGGGGACCAGGCTGCAGACATGGCTGCTGTGTGCAACCATGAGAGCCTGAAATCTTTGTGATTTAGCTTTTTTTGAAAAGTAGCAGGCAGACCAAATGCTGCCCGTGTATAATTCTGACCATCTCATAAAGACCCCCAACAGAGGTGTGAAAGCTAGGGAATACCATGCTTAGTAGGGAAAGCTAACCTCAATCTGAGCAGGAATCTCAGGCAGTGACTGAGGAGCTCCACAAGTGAGGCCTTTAACTGACAATACATAAAGCAGAAGGTGCAGCTCTGACAGAACTTCTCCCCCTTGCCCGAACAAAAATGAATTTCCAATGCCTTACGCACACAAATTAACTGTTCCAAAAGGTAGCTCTATTGTTCAGAAACATTCCTTCCATAATTACTGTATTTCTACTTACACAGACAAACAAATGGCAAATGTATTGTCAAGGCTGCCAGTTTTCCAACCTCCAGGCATTGTAACACAAGGGCTGTGTTAACTGCTGACGTCAGTCACAGCTCTAACAGCCTTCACGTTTTTAACCCCCCCGCAAACATCCCATGTAACTGTAGCTACTTAACCAAACCATGGGAGATCTGCAAATACCCACCACAATATGCTACTGAGGCCATTAAAAAAAAATAGGCAACAGATTGTTTTCACAAGCTCTTCCACTATTAAACAGCCACTTCTTACCTTAATTTGTTTAAATTTGTCATCTTTCTCGGACTTTGTTTTTTTCCCTGCAACAACAGAAGGAAAATTTCTTAAAACCCTGTGTGATATGAGTTATTGTTCACACTTTCTATATTCACCAACAAATAGCCACAAAATGTGCCTCAAAATGGCAGCACCTCCTAGGAAAGGGAGAGCACATTTTGCTTACTTTTAAAATACTATTAGACCTGGGCAGTAAAATATTCACCTCAAACACTCTGATTTTGTGTTTGGTTTTGTTTTTTTTTTTAAGAGCTACAAAAAGAACCACAATGGGACTGATGAAAGCAATTGCAGTAAAAAAAATCAAGGTGAAAAAGGTGGAAGTGGCAAATTAAGCAAAGTAAAGCCTGTTGAAAAATAAAGAAGAGGAAGAAAAATACTCTTCAAGGAAAAAAAAATTATCTCATTGCATTTGTGACACTCTCACTGTAGCTATAGGAAAAGGGAGATTACTCACTGATTTAATATGAAAAGAGATCACAATAAACTTCAACAAACATTTTTGTAAATATTTGCAACCTGAGAGGGGGTAAATATACAACATAATTCACACAGAAGTGTCTCATGCCATCATACTGGACTCGAGAATGCAAAGACCACAAAACATATAACCCTCACGAAATGTCATGTGCCTTGGCAGACCTCTGCTTTGACCTGACAAGACCTTGATGTGGAACCTCAGACTTGCTGGTGCAGCTCAGCTCTAACCCACTGTTTGCACAGATGTGTCCAAGGAATTTCTCCCATTTCTACTACAAGGTAGCACTTAGAAATATTTGCAGCCTAAGCCTTTTACTCTCCCTCACACAAAACTTCAGCCACATAGAAAGGGTATGTCAGAATGTATATGAGGTCCAAAATATGTTAGTTTTATAGTAACTGGACTTGTTGCAGAATCTTCTCTTGCTACAAGCTCCATCTCCAGAATCTCAGCTTTTGTGATGAACATTCCCAGTTCTTACAGTTGTGAGAGGAATATATCACAACGTGACAGGTTGTGCTTCAGAGAAATATGTGTGAACATACAAAATAAACCACTGACAAGAGATGAAACAGCTTCAAAGCAAATGCTCTGGATCGTCTTTCATAGTATGATTCTGCCCCAAAATGCTGGAGTTCATAATTTGCACATTGACCTTCATGGGATAACTGCCTAGCTTACCATGGGACAGGAATGGAAGTCAATTTAGTGAGCTTCAGGACCAAGGTAATTTACAACCAAGAGTGTTTCTGCTAAATGATGATAGGATAGGGCTGGGTGATAGATTGGACTGGATGATCTTGGAGGTCTCTTCCAACCTGGCTGATTCTATGATTCTATGATCTGTGGGGCTGGCCTGCCAGGCAGCTGAAAGAGGGAGTCTTGTGAAAATAAATTTTGTCTAGAACTGATAAAACAACATAAATAGCCAACTTCAAAATAGATTTTGAATAGTAGAGTGCCTGCATGAAGCATGGTAGGACCATCTCTTGGGGCAGCAGTACCAGCAGCAACAGTGGCAGCTGGAAGAGAAAGACTGCACATTTATCAGAGACAAGGACAGTCCGCAGGCTGTTCCTCCTGTTCCTGCACCCAAGGGACAACTTTCTTGATGAGAATTGCACCTTCAGTTTACAGCTTAACTTTTGCTACATTACTACTATATATATTGAAGCTATTGCAGAGATTTGTGTCCCTGACTTTGTTGGCTATTACCTGGGATTTATTCACTCAAGCTCAATCACTTGCAGTTAGTGCATTTGTCACTGGCAATCCCCAATCATTGTATCTGTTGCTTTAATACATTAAACCTTTTAATTATTGTAACTTTTGGAACCATTTCAGTGCAAGCCTTTACTGGGGCACTTAAAGAGGCAAAAGTTAATATGGTCAAGCAGTTCCAGTAAGAGTCCTGGACTCTAAGATACGCAGACATCTGCACCTTACCCACAATATGACAACCTCAAACTGAGGTTGTGCCTTTTGCTTCTCAATTTACGAAAGCAGCAAACTGAGCTACAGGTGAACTGACTGACTTTTTGAGGAACACCATGTGTTTCACTTGCAGGTTATCTTTATGTCCAAAAACCACAGACACTAGAGGATACTAGAGGAAGTCATCGTTCTAGTCCATAAACCAGTAATGAAGCCTTAAGGAAGCCAATGAGCCACAACAAAGCAAATATTTCTACTCCATAAGAAAACAAATACTCATGAGATTAACTGGTGGTTAGGTCTTCTCCTGGCAGGTGGGAGACTAAACCTTTAAATTTAGGGATTCAAACACAGTTTCTCATTTCACCATTATGTTGCTGTGGGGGCTGTTTTTTCAGGGCCTGCTGTAGCTACTAAAAAAGTAGTTTCACGGTTCAGTGTTGTAAGTAGAAATAAAGTACTGCTCCCACTCAGCTCAACAGAGCACCAGTTTATTTCTACTTGTGCTTAAAAGAAGTTACCAACACGTCTGCCATTGACTCATTCTGAATGAGTCCTACAGACTTAAATCTACTAACTTATCTTTCTGATATCTTCCTTGACTGAAGGTGATCTGGGACCAACATCTGACAGCAACTCTTATCAGTTTTAACAAAACTAACACAATTTACACCTGTCACCAGCTTGAGGGCATCACATCTCACTGATCCTCTCTCCCAACAGCTTGTTTTCTTAACTGAACGTAGCCCATTTTTCACATAGCTGTTCTTAAGTTCTAGGGAACATCTCCCTAAACCACTGAGCTGCATAGCAGAAGTAGAAGGGGCACATTTTGTGGGCCCCCGAAGAAAAACAATGCCCTCAGCACTGTTTTCCACAAGGTTTCCCTTTTACCTTTTTTGGAAGGTCTTTCAGATAACGGCAGCATCCGGTACACCCTGAAGGCATTGTTTCCTTTCTTTATACTTTTGTCCTTCACTTCTTCTATGTCAGGCAGGGAGTTCATAGCACAACGGAAGTTTGCCTTCCATGTCTTTGGATCAGGTTTATCTACTCCTGACTGGTATTTTCCTAAGCAAGAAAAAGAAGTCAGGTATAGAAGACGTGCAACTGAAAACCTGAAGTGAATTAATAACAGTGTAGGCTAACTGCAAGAGATCAGCCTTTGGTTCCCATGACAAGCATTCAAACAATAGCTGAGCTTGCAAGTTAGTGTTGTGATCTCATTCTCATGCACATTTCTAGAACACATGATGAACAGTTTCTGCTTAAGAAAGACCCAGGGCACTGCACATCAGATGTGAGTCCACAACAATGTGGGAAAGCTTGCACAGCATTTACCTTTATTATGTCTGGCTCGAATCCACAGAAAGGCAAAAATCCCTAAGGGCCCAGGTCTACAAAGTGCTGAGTGTGATCTACTCTCAACAGTTCTGAACCCAATCTTGTTAACAGTTAAATCAATTAAGTTGTACTGTGTTCCTCAATGCAAATGAGTTACAGCACTTCAGTAAAGCCAGAAAGTATTGCAGGCCTTGAAAAAAAAATCTCAGCTTCTCACAAAGCTACACACTTGGATTCACTCTGTGGTAGCAAAAGCAGAGAAGGAAAATGTAACTTTAAAAGGCAAAACAATGTGAAAAACTGCCCTGTTGGAAGACAGTTCTGATACCTGTATGAATTGCCCAGTTTCTAAATAAGGGAGCATCTTTTTCAACATCCCACCCGTGTCTTGCAGCATGCATCCAGGGAATCTGAAAAATCTTCTTCTCCTGGAATGGAAAACAAACAGGAAATGCCAACACCGTTAGAATTGAAGGATCTTCTGATGACTTTGAGACACTTATTTAAAAGCACAGCTCCAGCACCTGCAAGTGTTTCGCTTCCTTCTAACCTAGCACTGGCGTCACTGAACTCAACAGCAAAATATCCACTGGCATCACAGAGCAGAATACAGCCCTAAGTATAAGAAATACTCAGAAGCCCCTTCAGAGACAATGAGTCTGGCAGCTTTCCAAGGTCACACGTGGGGAAAACATGTAGTGCTGCACATTTCTAAACATTCACATGAAGGTTGGTTTTGGCAACACAGACCCTTTTATGACTAGAAAAATTAGCTATGAAACAAAACAACTGCAAGAATGGAGTCATTTCAAGGTATTTGGAATTCAGTCTGTAAAATGCTAGTGCAGTGAAGGGAAGAGGTGTCTCAAATTTATATGCCAAGCAAATGGACATGTGACTGTAGCAAATGAAGACATCTCTCCAGTGGGGGTAAAAAAATACAAGACATTCATGTGAAGAGGGTGACACAGAAGATAGCTGATCATATTTCAGTTTAGAAACTTTAGGCCAATGAGACGTGCATTCAGAGCAACCCAAAGGAAGGCTTTTAAATTAGTTCTTAAACACACAACACGTAGATAAACCATGGCATGCCTTATGTGGTGGAAGCATAAAGTGATTTCCAAAGGGATCAGAAAAGCTCATTATGATAGAACACTGATGACTATTAAAGATGTTACTGGGATGTAGCTCCATCACTTTCAGAGTTTAAACAACATGTTTTCCATACTCTTTCCACAAGCACTTAGCACACAGAATACCAGGCCAGATGGATGCTGGGTCAGATGTACTTTTATGCCATGCAACACATGAGTGAATTCCTTCGTGCTGACCCACAGGGCTGCTTCAGAAGTCTTTATGTTCATTGTTGCAATGCCACACATAAGGAGTTTGCTCCACAACACTTTTTTGTATCCCTTATTAAGAGAAATCTTATCTGACTTCACATGCTAACATCTTGTGCTATATCTACTACTAGAGGTTTAGATACACTTCTCAGTCTGTGAAGAGAAAAGCACTTCCAGGGCAAAATGAACTCTTCAGTAAGCCACCTGAGCTATGTCAAGTGAACTGCACCCTAAAAGAGCCCATTTCTCTCCACTATGAATAACTCTAGACAGACAGCTCTTGTTTAAACGACTGCACTGTAGATGTCTGCTCTTGGGTGAAATGAATCCTCTGCCCTTTCCCCTTTCTCCAACAACCACTTTTTTTCCTTGTACACTGGTTAATATTTCACTAATGTCAAGGTTTATTTCCCTTCCTTTCCATGTGGTCTTTTCTTTTTTGAGCCTGTGTTTTGCATCATCCTTCAACTGTTATCTTCAATCCTTTCCCTCATCTGCATTCACTTGTTCAGAACTGCATTCTTCCCTTCTCGCTTGGCTTTATCTTCTGCTCTTTCACCAAATTAAAGAGATTTGACACAGTCCTCATTCCCTTTTAAGCCCTCACACTCTCATACTTCCTCTTAATCTATTCTCATCACTTCTCTCACATGCCTTTTGCCTCCTTACTTTTCCCCCATCTACCCAGTTAAATCATCCTACAGAGGCTCTCCTCTTTCCCCAAGTAGAAGCTGTCTAAAGACAGCCTCAACTCCACTACCCTGTGGCCCACAGCACTGCTGTTATTCATCAGTTAAAATAAGCTTCCCTGCCTTTAGACTACAATAAGCATGGAAAAAAACCTCATACTTTCATAGAAGGCGATTTCTATCAACAAGAACAATTGACCAGATTAAAAAGTCCTCTTATGTTTGGTGATGGGGGGAGGTTTGAACCACACTACAAATTGCTACAGAGATTATATCATGGACTTCATATTCTGTTTGATAATTCAAGTTCTATAGGACCTAGCAGATCAAACAAGACTCCAAATACAGCATCCTACCACCATCAATTACATTCACTGCTTCAAAGGAAGGTCAGGACACTCAAAAGCAGTCTAAGTATTTGCTACAGTATTTCTGCCCATTACAGGAAGTTCTTCCCAAGCCCAGATGTCTCAAAGCACACAGACTTACAGAAAACTGTAATATAAATAAAAAATCATAGAAGCCACATATATTATAAAAGAAATATAATTTTACATACCTATATAGAAATTACAGATTCTTGCATCAAATATCAAATACCTAATCTCTGAAATTTTGCAAGACTGCTGATTGCAGTAATACCATGTGGTTGTGTGTTCTGCCCTATTTTACTTATTTTATTTAAATGCTAATTTTTTGTTTCACTCATTACCAAACATTTACCTATATCCTTCTTCACTTGATGCCTCCTAATAATGATCTTAAGAAAAGGCTCATCAGTGCTTGAAAAAACCCGCATGCAGTTTGGTACAGCACTCCATCACTGGACACTTGTGGGGCAGTCTCACATTTCTACTAAAAAATTAGCCTCACCTAAAGTGAAAAGCACAACTCACAAAATGTAACAGGAATTGGTGCCAATTCCAATGGGGATATCAAAAAGGAAAAGGTGCCAGACACTATAGAAATAGGCAGGAAGAGGAAAACAGTATCAGATGCTTGCAGCCACAGTGTTGCTGAATGCTCCAAGCAGGTGAACGAGCACGAGATCACATTCTACCTAGAAAGTCACAGGACAAATTTTAAATAGCAGCATCCGTCTGCAGGGCAGTACTCTGAGCACCCATCAAAGCAGCAGGTTGCCTCTCGACTCCTGTTACAGCTACTCTGTAGCTGTAGAATGTTTCCATTCTAATTTCCTTTTCTAGATCCATGAGGGACACTGACCTCTCATTACTCCCGTCCTCACACCACCTCTGCCCTCTAATGAACTACATCACTGCCTTCACACCTTCCAGTTTTGTCTCTCTGGGAACATAAAGAAATTCCCTTCTTCCCTCATGCCATTCAGCAGGATAACATTTTCACAAGGGAGGTACAAAGAATTTATTTTTTAAGACACAGACAGGAGTCTTTTATACTACTTTGGCCACAACAACCCCATGCAGAGATACAGGCTGGGGTCGGAGTGGCTGGAGAGCAGCCAAACAGAGAGGGATCTGGGGGTGCTGATTGATACCCGCCTGAACATGAGCCAGCAGTGTGCCCAGGTGGCCAGGAGAGCCAGTGGCATCCTGGCCTGCATCAGGAATGGTGTGGTCAGCAGGAGCAAGGAGGTCATTCTGCCCCTGTACTCTGCACTGGTTAGACCACACCTTGAGTACTGTGTTCAGTTCTGGGCCCCCCAGTTTAAAAGGGACATTGAGATGCTTGAGTGTGTCCAGAGAAGGGTGACGAGGCTGGGGAGAGGCCTTGAGCACAGCCCTACGAGGAGAGGCTGAGGGAGCTGGGATTGTTTAGCCTGGAGAAGAGGAGGCTCAGGGGTGACCTTATTGCTGTCTACAACTACCTGAGGGTGGTTGCGGCCAGGGGGAGGTTGCTCTCTTCTCTCAGGTGGCCAGCACCAGAACGAGAGGACACAGCCTCAAGCTACACCAGGGGAGATTTAGGCTTGAGGTGAGGAGAAAGTTCTTCACTGAGAGAGTCATTGGCTACTGGAATGGGCTGCCTGGGGAGGTGGTGGAGTCGCCGTCCCTGGGGCTGTTCAAGGCAGGACTGGACGTGGCACTTGGTGCCATGGTCTAGCCTTGAGCTCTGTGGTAAAGGGTTGGACTTGATGATCTGTGAGGTCTCTTCCAACCCTGATAATACTGTGATAGAGAACACAAAGGAGGAGGTATAATGTGATCAACTGACAGTAGGGGAAGGAATTAGATGTTAGCTGTGCCTGCTCTGTCATTTTTAAATGAGAAGTTTAACTCTTTTCTCAGATGGAGAAATTCCCCAAGAAGAGAATGCCAGTGACAAACCTAGAATGGTAATAATTTCTTTAGGCTTTAAATATTGTTGTTCTCTTGCTCATTTAACCCACTTTTTTTTCTGTACTATGAACTGCCTTTTCTTTGTCAGACTCTGATTGAAATACACAAATCCCTAAATCCTACAGCCTCCAGAGTTGAGTGTGGGTACAGAAAGGGCTGCAATACACATGACACTATCATTGATTCTATCCATGGATAGCTTTGTTTATGCTCAGGATTTACAGTAAAAAATAGAAATATTTTTTGTTTAATGACTCACTTTTGAAATAAATATTTAAACATTTTTAAACAAAAATGCTGCAAAGTGCAATTAGCTTGTTGAGCACAACAGAGGCAACTCAGAACCATGTCAAATCAGAGCTTAATAAACTTTAGGGCAGGCCACATAGCCTGGTATCTTCTTTCTGGTAGGAGCCACAGCTTTGTTTCAGGAAAAAAAAAATCAAAACATTTATGAGACAAGCCTTGGCCAATATAGAATATGCAAACTAAGCATAAAGTCTGCCACCATCTCTTGCATGCCAGACGCACAAGGCAGAAACCGCTGTTAAGGACACAATCCGAGGGCTGTGAACATTCACCAGCATGATATGCCTTCCAAGCTGCCTTTATGGGCTGCTGAGCTGAACTTAGAAGAAGAATGAAGCTGTTAGTACAGTGATATTGTCTTCACACTGCAGATGCAAGTACCTCCCTGAGGTGTACTGAAGAAGGTTACGTGAACATAATCTACAGATGACAGTACTGTATTTTGCTTAAATCTGAAACAGTGTGCCCTACTAAATGCAGGGAAATTACTTCAGGATTGGGCAGGAATGCCCAGTAAAGGACAGCCAAGACAGACTGCCAGCCGGAAAGACCTGGCACTCAAGTAGAGATATACAAGGAGAAGAATCTGAACATGGGACTCAAATTACAAAGTCAGCAGTAAAAAAATGGTCTCCTCTTCCGCTTCGGCTGTGACACCATTGTGCAAGAAAAAGGACCTACTCAAATTCACAGGGCAGCTAACTAGGGAACAGATAAAGCAGTATTTATTTACCCTGTCACAGCATGTGAGACTCACTGATGCAGGAAGTTCCTGATAAACAACATTTATATTAGAAATTTAAAGAGCTCCTGATAATTTTACACTCATGAGTATTTACAGCTTTGAATGCTGAAAAAAAAAGACAAATGAT
This sequence comes from Pogoniulus pusillus, assembly GCF_015220805.1. Lineage (NCBI taxonomy): Eukaryota > Metazoa > Chordata > Aves > Piciformes > Lybiidae > Pogoniulus > Pogoniulus pusillus. The sequence goes on from NC_087272.1 coordinate 26,407,400, forward strand.
CTAACTGCCAGTCTTCAACTCTAGAAATGAACACTCAAGCACCACAGCTACTACTCTAAGAAGAACATCAGATTAATTCAATTAGTGTCTTCCATCAGAGTGGCAGCTCCTGCATTTCTGCACCCAATGTGGTGCATATCTACCCATTTTGATAATAAAATAGTCTCTGTAGCCAAAACTGCTTCATGCTTTTCAGCGTGGTGAATTACTTTGTGCATTCTGCAGGATGCAGGACAGTATTTCTAGGATTTATTGCTGCTCAAAGTCTCAATTACGCTCCTTGGTTTTATTGAGCCTATCAAAAATCTTTCAAATTGGGGATGGCCATTTTGAAGCCCACAGCTGTGTGTAGAGCTCCCAGTGACAGCTCAGCACTAGGAATATTAAGATATGACAAGGAAAGTAACCATGTTTTTGTCCCAGATTGAGAAGTTTCAGAGAATTCACACAAGTTTGAATTTGGAGATCACTGCTTCAACCTGAAGTCTAACACAGAATATAGCCTTCCACCTCAGGAAAGCATTTTGTTCACATCCCTTTGATGCTATTTGGTGAGTTAAGAAAAAAAAAACAACAAAACAGTACTAGCTGAGTCTTCAGAAATGCTTGCTCCAACAACAAAGAGTTTAAAAATGCTTTCAAGGGAGTCACGAATCCACCAGGCTAAAGCAGGGTGCCTGGATCTGGCAGGCAAGTCTGGAGGAACAGGTTCAGCAGGAAGCATTCAGCTTTGCCCTTCCTCCCCATGCCACCCCTTTGAAAACCAGGAATGAGCTGATTTACCTATCCAAACCTCAGGCACTACTATAAAGTCCCTCTACAGCACACACATACACGTGTGCATGCACCCCCCTTACCTTATTTAGCCATTTCAGCCCTGGTATCCTGTTAGAGTTGATTTGCTCTTCCAGCCAGGGGCGCATCCGCATCCTTTCGACAGGCATTGTCACCCACCTGGGAAGAAGCTGCAGGGAACAAGGGACAAGATCACTGATTTTCCAGGCAGAACTCCCAGGCAGCTCCCCTACCTCAGCTTAATACAGATGTACTAAGGCTTTGCAAGCAGTGAACAATTATAAATATAACAGTGACTTTGGATCTGTGCAGAAGCACCCTCTAAGAGTAATTGAGATGATAAAGCCTGGAATTAGGAGAACTTTTCACCTGAAGAAGATACACCATATTAGCAAAAGCTTGTCTGCTGACACAGGTGGCCACGAAGAAAAATAGTTACTCTCCTGAAGAGCCCTCTTTTTGGCCCACATATTTGCATTTGCAAATGCCTTTTTCTCCCCAAGAGAAAAGATACAACCAGAAGAATTCACATTCAAACATTCACTGCGCTAGCTAAAATGCTAATGACAGCACTTCTGAATTGCTGCTTCTATCCCATAAACTCGACCATAGTTATAAAAAAGAACCAAACAAACCAACAACATTTTACATGACAGCTATTTATCAGACAACTTTGGTTCTGGCTGAGTAGTTTGAACCCCTCCCTCCAGCTTTCTCTGATCAGCTCAGTCACCTGCTATTTTACATTTCGATACTGCCTAGCTAGGAAGTGAGAGCCTTAAAGCCTCCTCAACTGCACTGCTACATTATTCCTTTAAGAGTCACACTGACCTTTTTGGGTTTTTTTCTCTCTCTTTGTCTCTCACACACACGTGACCCTGATGCCACTTCCTCGTTTAGCGCTGTAAATTATTGACATAAGAGTCCAAAGTCTTGAACTCAAGGCAGATAATTTTAAAAACATTAACCTGTCTCAGGCACTGCTCTGAAAATGCCAACTGGCACTAGACAAAGATGAAAGCACCACATTAAACTCCTGTTAAGCAGCCTGCAACCCATTATTTCCTTGTTTGAGTACTTGCATTTAGGCTTCTTCTCCTCTCCCCCACTGCACTGGGCTCAACTCCTTCTTCTCTTCTTTGTTCTTCACATCTGTGTTCTCTGCATCATTCTTAACTTCTCTGCTATTCTTGTCACCTTTGATCTTGAGAAATAGAATAGAGGAAAAAAAATGAATGGGTCACGAATCTGAAAGCACACAGCAATGACACAAATGTAAATGGGTTTGTTCTTGCTTCCTATGGGAGTACAAGCATCAGACAGACTAACAATTAGGCAGCACCAAGCCCACACCCAGCACAAGAGGAAGAAAAACGTTCAAAGTTTCCTCTCATTGCTCTGAGGACATGTATTTCCTGAAACTAATAAGGAATTAAAACTTGAGTGCAACAATAAGGTTCTTTGATGTGTTCAGAGAATTAACCAGCAGCCATGCTCACACTAATCTCTTAGCAAACACACTGGTATTTGCTCTAATACTGCGTGGAGCTGATCACTCCAGCTTCAGCTGTAGCCTCTTCCACTGACTACAAATGACTCAGAAAATGGTTGCAACTGCTCTTCTCCCTTTCAGGTTCACATCAGGCACAAAGAAACAGACAACCTGAGAATCTGACATCAGTTGAGCCCTTGTGTAAATCTCCTTTCTGTGCAAGAGAGTAGTTCTTTTCTGGGAAAGACTGGTGCAAGTGTAATTTTTTCAGCCCTAGTAATGGTGGTAAGTAGCCAGCCATGCTGCTGCAGCCCCCTCCACTTGGTGCCAATTACCCTCATGAGGTCACAGGGCGTGTACAGGGGATCTTCCCTTAGTACATGTTGGGTTGAAGGTGAAAATGCACATGGCAATGTACTGAAAACACGAGCAGATTTCCATTTGTCTGTCAAGGAAGAAACAAGTAGATGCAATGATCATCTAAGATGCATTTCTTTGTAAGATATCTTCAAGCACTTCGAGAATTCCTGGAAACTGTGCATCATCTTCAGAATTCTACATATGAGTGCTCCCATTTAGCAGTGAGACTCATCTTCTGGGTAATGAGCCCCTAAGACAAATTTCAAGCCCATCTGAATGAACAAATTAGTCAGAAGGCAGAAAAGTCATCTTGAAGGCAGCAGCAGTGAATCCCACGTGAGACAAGCAAATAGAAGCTGTCTTTGTGCAGAAACAATGTATTTCAGGAGATAAGAAAGCTGTCGACATTGCTACTACAAAGAAGCAGGGCCTGGGCAAAACAGCATGGTTGAGCCAGTCTTCTCTTCCCTGTCATGTCCCCAGGGACTCCTCCAGCTGCCCCTCCACAGATGCTGCAGTGCTCTTCTTCTCAGCATCCTGGGACTCCTCCAGGATCAGCACCTTGCAGCTGCCAGCACACACCTTCACATCCATCACCCACACCAAGGCAAATGAATCCAAGGTAATCAGAAAAGAGCTCTGGCTTGCAAGAAGGGAGGAGTGCCTCCCAAGACCTGTTTATCTGAAAGTAAAACCAAACCCAGCTAAAAATAACCTGCAATGATGTCCAGCTGGAGCAAATGACAGGCACCTTCTGGGGGCATGTCTTTCACAGAGGGGCAAGCACAGCATGCTTCTGCTCCTGAAAACACAACCTCGTTCTTCTAAGAGCACATGATGTCAAAAGTAAAGCCTGGTGTCTTCAGAAGAAAACCTGTCTACCTCAAGACAGCACTAACCAAAATTGCTCTAAAATGTAGTGGGGTTTTTGACAACTGATGTCAACAACAACCCTGTGATGAAAATACTATGTCACTCAAGACAGCACTAACCAAAATTGCTCTAAAATGTAGTGGGGTTTTTGACAACTGATGTCAACAACAACCCTGTGATGAAAATACTATGTCAACTCTACTGAGCAATTGCCTGTGAGAAATAAAGGCACCACATCTCCCCTCCAGAGATGTCAAATATATGATTTATTTATATAGGAAGAAACATCACCTTCTGCAGTATTTATAAAGAAACATTATCTTCTCCAGTGCCTTAAAAGTAGTCTCTGTCTCTCCCTAAGTGGGACTAATGGATGCACTTTGGAGCTTTATTCAGATGGCTCCAGGTGGGAGAACCTGGAGTCCATTCATCAGTAAGCAGCAGGACAATCACCTTTTGCCTGAGGTTGTCTGCTAAGAGTCACACAAGTTTGTAAAGACATTTAAAATTCTCCAAAATGGGCAGCAAAGACACGTAAAGTTTCAGGAGCTACCACCTAACATCAGCTTCACCCTCTATCAGAGTACATAAATTATAAAACAAACCTAGGGAGCCAGAAACTAAGGTGAACCATACAAAACAGCAGGCATGCCAAGTTGCTTCAACTTCTCTCCAGTGTTTACACAGCAGAAAGGAAAAAGCAGAAATAGTCAGTTCTTTCAAAGACAGCAAAGCATCAACATAGAGAATCTGAAGTAAACTGTAAATCTGGGAGCACCTATGCACCTGTCTCACATTCCTGGTTAATGTTAACACCACACTTTCTCTGCACATTTATGTGTAGAAGCAGCTCTGTGCAGTTCTCTGTACTTCTTGTATCGGGACAAGTGGACTTCTACAGGTATTTTCGGAGCTGTCAAGGCATCCAGATCCCACCAAATTCACCACCACCAAGAACCCCTGAGCTGGCCCAAACAAGCCTCTTAAAAAGTCTGATTAGCTTTGCCAGTCTGAACCTTCACACTTGAGTTAACCAGGAGGAAAAAGGCTGAATGCAGGTTGTGGGTCACTTAACACCATCTTCCTCCATGTTGGAGACTCAGTGGATAGAAGGCAGCCAGGGGAGAGAAACAGAGCTTGCTTGGCTGCAGGGGAAATCTGCAGTTCCACCAGTGGCAAAGGAGCACCTGGCACTCCATCAATCTCACCCTTTAGTTTAATGCAAATTTTGTTGCATTCCAACACTACTCTGCACAGGTAGCTTTGTGAAGATCAACCATGGTACTCAGCAGGCTTACAAGCAATGACTCTTTCTGTAAAGCTTTTTTTTGTCTGTTTGAACTCAGATCACAGCTCTCATCCTTCTCAAAGACACTTGGGAGAGCATAACCAAAGGAGAAGTGCTCCATCATGGGAGTGGGAAGGAGCAGCTGGGGAGGACAGAGAGGAATCCTTTAATCCAAAACCACTAATGAAGGTCCTGTGCTTTTAGACCACAGCTTCAAACCTGGGACAGTACTGACCTCTTGCATCTCTTTGCGGTAAGCTCAGGAAAACAACACTCCAGGTTCGTGTTGGAGCCAAACTTTCTGGTACTATGTTCATAATAATTCCTGTTTGTTTTTTCTTGTGGTTTATTGTTGTCACATGGTGGGGGAAGAGAAGAATAATGACCAAGAAACACAGTCAACTGCTAATGCAGATGGGACTTAAGAAAGCATTTTCCTGCCCTAAAAGAAAAGAGGAGCTCATTTAGACATTGAAGTAGGACTACCTGCTGGGAATTCATTTTATGAACAGTTGCCGTTCTTAACAAGCTACTCAATCTTCAAGAACCACAATTTTTAACCATGCCTCCTACAAATGTATGAAGGTTGGTAGCACTGTGAATATAATTTCCTTTTTCTCACTCCATTTTTATCATCTGCTGCCTTCTTAAAGGGTTCTGTAGGCAGGAGTCATTCTGCAGGCAGGAGTCATTCTGTTTTTGATGGTGCCAATAAACAACATTAAGACATCAATAAAATTACTCCCAAACAAGTGCTGAGCTTGTGAGACGTTAACTCGCACACAACAGCACTTCTTTGGAAGGGGAGGCCACTGGAAGCATGGGCCACAGATGTGCTGATGTCAGCTGATGGAGGGATTATTTTGATGGGTTTTCTAAGCCTTATTTACTGCACTATTCATTCTAGTCCTACAGTTCAGCCTCTTTTTTTTTTTGCACCTAGGTACTGAAAAAACATGGTGGAGGCTACCCCTGACAAGCTATAAACTGTCCTATTCCTGCAGATTTGTCTTGGAGGAAAAAAGCTGCAAAGGGCAGCCAGTATATGATCTACTGAAGCCAGGGTGTTGTGGAAAGCCAAAATAGGCCAGATTAGGCCTAAACATGTCCTGGCTTGCCCAAACATATTTTTTGCCCTCTCTCCTTCTGCTGATGGGGAAAGCACCATGAGAAAGTAGGACAAAAGGCCCTGGTGTCTTCCAGTCTCCTCCGTGCCCTTTCCAAGGTTGTTTACATAGTACCCATAGGTGTTATACATTTGTGTTCTATCCTAAAAAGGTAAAAGTAACCTAATATGCTTAAACTTGGCAAATTGCCAATCTGATTGGCTGATCTGTGGCCAAAGAGCCATCATACTTAGGCTGTATTGATAAAAAGAAATGAGCAGCTAAAGACAACAGGCTTTTGCCTTAGTGCTGCTGCCATGGCTTTTGCTTTAATGTGTTCTTTGCTTGTGGCAGAGCACTGCCAGAAGCAGTTCTGCCTCACTGCTGTTGCATCCTGCCACACTCTGCAGCATTATGTCTGCTAAGATATAAGCTAGCCCTGCTGCATAATAACAAGCCCTGGGTTGTCTACCTGGAAACCTGCTCTGGGTTTGTCTACCTGGAAACTTGCTGTGCCTTAAGTTTACCAGGAACAGGCCTTAGGTGCCTTTGTGTGATAGGCTTACTTAACCAGCACGACATTGTGCTAAGTCTGCACATCTGCAAGACATCCTGCCTACGCCTGCAAGGCTCCATGCAAGTTTGGAGCCAAAAGGAACCAGGATCAGGTTAGAAATTGTCTGCTTCTCTCCCAGCACCCACATTTAAAGCTGGGGAAGATCAGAAGCCTCAGTGGCTAAGAAGACACCGGCAGAACTCCCTGCAGGTGTTTGGGTACTCTCTGGAAATTGTAGTTAGTTGCAGGAATCTGGAGATTAATATTTGTGAGTAAATACTCAAAGGCTCTTTAGCAAAACTCCATAAATTGTAACTGAATTCAAGTCCCTCCTGCCATAAGCAGAAAGGAGCTTCCTGAGTCCATCTAGTGGGCAAGCAGTATAATTAACCACAAGAACCTCTTTCCATTTCCAATGGTTTAATGCTTGTATTATTGCTAGTTATTTCTCAAATGCTCTAGACTCTGTTCTCATGTGTGTAATGTTTTCATGACCATTGTAGAGAAGTTATTATAATTAAAAATTACTGGGTGGGTGGTGAGACTACTGAATATCAAAATTGATAAACAATACTGATTTTGAAAAAAATCCTATCTCACATCATTAATATCCTCCATCACACAGGGCCAGTATAACCCAATTAGGAACACACAGACCAGGAAGAGGCCAGTCAAGAACACTCCTCCTACTACCACACATTACACCTGAAAAGGAGCATTTTACAAGGAAATTACACCTGCAGCCTGGAGATAACAATGCAAGCCAGTTTCCCAAGATAGATACAGGTGAAAGGAGAGTCATAACAGCATATGAGAGGGAAGCACAGGTCTAACAACATTTTTAGGAGCAATAACATGGAGAGCATTGAGCAGGTAGTTGTCACCACAGCCTCCTTAAGACACAATAAATCATACTGAATTTCAGTTCTATACTTCTCTGCAAGATGCATTCACCTAAGATTCTTTACAGGTGACTCTTAAGAAAAGAACTCAGAGCACTCATCAATTTTTCAAGAGATATTAGAAAAAACAGTTATTTTCAAGAGCTAATAATCTTTAAAGAGACATTAGAAAAGATGGGATAGCTGCAATCTATATACACATATAAATACTTTTAATCTGTAATATCAATGAAGAGCTTGTAGCACTCCCTACTCTCTGCTAAAGCATTCTAGTCGGTCTAACTTTTGTTTTTCACCCTGATGAGATAACACTACTGCCATACAGAAAGCGTAACCTTTGAGAATGAGAAGCTCTTCACTAGAATTACAGCAGTAGACAGAAAGTGAAAGCAATGGCATGGCAGGCATTAAATCCGAGTAGTACGAGATGTTCTTGTCCCTTCAGTTTTGCTCCAACAGCATCTGTGTAACTGAAAAGGCACAAAGGTGATCCCCAAAAGACAGGCTACTCTATGTCTGGGGGTATTTTTGAAAAGTTTCTTTCTGTGGAGGAAAAAAAGAATCTGAAAAAAGCAATTCTTCTCTCCCCTTCACAAAATACCCAGGTTAAAAGATATACGCCAGTATATGGAAACATTATCAATGGTTGTGAGAAGGTAAGGTGGGATAAGATACTTGGAGGTGGATTTGTGAAGAGGTTACAGCCTTTCTCCAGAGCTGTGAAAAAATATATGCTCCCTCGAGGACATGTTCAGAACACTGCATGGTATCCACTTCTCTTTTTTCTGTAAATACAGAACTGACAGTATTTTTTTGTTTTCAAAAAGTTATCTTGCACTTTGCTGATAAACTTTGACAGCATTCCCTTTGTTTGTTAATGCTGCTGCAGTTCAGAACAGCATCAATCACTCTGTGTAACCAAACAGATACACTGAAATGAGACCATAGGCTAATTTTAGGATTCAGAGAAGTGGGTTCTGTATTTGTCTCTACGCCAGTACTGTTCCAGGATACAAGGAAACATGATCTTATTTTAAGGAACAGTACTTGGAGCAAAAGTCCCTTGGTCACAGCTCAGACTCTGCCTTTGAATAGGATTTTGCATATAGGATTACCTTTTTCAGCAATTCCACTATGAGTGCCCCTATCAAAGGTAAATACATGTCTAACCCTATGTACTCTAAGCAAAGCCCTGCTTGGAAGCAAAACCTGTCAGGCACAGAGACTTCTTCTGGGTAGGGAAAACTGTTGCCTTACCCTGCTCAGAAATACTTTGGAAATGTGAGATCGACACTGAAAACACAGACAACTGAACTGCATTTACAGACTTGCTCCAGTTTCAGTCGCCTGAAAGCTCCCTGCTTGTAGCCCATGGGGAGACAGACCCTTACCCAGTACACTTTCTATCTGCCATGAGGACAATCTCCCCACTAATGCTGCAGGAGTAGATTAATATGTCTTCTTCCTGCTAACCCCAAACTATGCAAATATCTTTTTTTTTGAACCAACAGTAAAGCATGTAACTAAAGTAGGATGAGCAAACAAGGGAAAGTGTGCACTTCTGTTCTCAGAGGTACAAGGGTTAAGAGTTCAAAATAAAATCCTGAAGCTCCTGGCACTGAAAACAGATACAGAGCAAATAAACATACAGAACATAACGAGACCTGCTGAATTGATGGATAGTCAGACAACAAAATTGCATGTAATGGTGCCTCTCTTTTTTCCTAAGAATACTCTGTCAGTGATGTCCTGCTGAATGATGCACAGCTTTGCTAGCAGAAATGCTTATCGACAAGCATCTCTTGCCTTAGGTTCCCTTAAAGCACATCCCATGGCCACAGTGCCACAGACCAGCTCTTGTGTTGGCTGGAATGCTTCATCTATGCTGTAGTAATGGCAACATTTTTCCTGCTCTTTCTTCACACTTTGGTGACAGCAGCAAAGGTATCACGAGCACACTATATCCTTCCTATCCATCACCAAGAAAAATAATTCACTGTGAATATGAAAGGTGGTATCTTATTTCCTCAAGTGTCTACAAGAAGGAGAAAGCTCCATCAACACATGCTGGAAAGCTAAGAACTGAATAGCAGGCAGGTTGGGAGGGTGCAGATCCTGGGCAGAACTGGTGCAAGACACAAGGAAGAACCTGCACAGCCAACCAATGGGCAATACTTCACCTGCTTTCCTAGGTTCCAAAACCAAACATGGCAGGGCTACAAAAGGACCAAGTCTGGTAAAGGGAAAGCTCTGTGGGGTGGTGAAACACCTGGGAACACAGGCTGCTGCACTGAAAAGTCAAGCTGGCAGCTTCCTAAGCCCCTGCTTCATAGGGGCCAGGTTGTGCCCACCTTGGGCTGTAGGAAGGTGCAAAGTAGTGGGAAGCATTCTGCATGGCCTCTTGTCATGCTGCTGTATCGAAGAAAGATATATGAAAGTAGAAGGAAGAAAAGCCTTTGTGCCCTCAAGGGACAGTGGGTAAAAAACACCAATCAACCAAATATTCCCTGGAAAAACCACCCCAAAACAAAACCCCAACCCCCAAAAAACCCCCAAACAACCACAACCAAAGAAAACAAGGGCAGCAAATACCTCAAACATACTGAAATCAGCATTGCAGGCTGCACGATAAACATGTCCAGGAAAAGGTACAATGGAAGCTTAAACTGTGTATAGCGTGTTTCATCAGCCCTATAGCATTTCTGTTCCACCCAAAGGGTGTTAACAAGTCCTGGCTGGGATTCAGACATTACACATCAAAACAGACTCTTTCCTTTGGTTTCTATGCAAAGCTTATTCTCCGTCAGCAGCAAAGACACAGCTATTATTTTTTGGTGATCTCAGGCATCATTAAGGGTAGTCCTTGGATTTGCAAACTAGAAATGCACTGAACTAAAGCCATTTTACTCTAATGTAACAGAACCAAAAGGTGAGGGTTTTGCTTCTGGACTTAGCCTTAATGAAATAACACTTCAAACTCTCAATGACTACAGTAAAACGTCCTTTGTGCTGGTTTCTGCATTGAATGTTATCAGGACACTTGAACACAATGTCCGTGGCTGAGCTCATTCACTTGTCTAGCATCTCAGTGACTTATATCAGCTGGGAGCTTGGCCCAGACTTCTAACAAATACATTGTTAAAGTATCTTTGCCACAATGATCTGCACAAACATCAACGTCTGACAGTCTGGTGGCAATAAAATATATGATTGCTTTACTTTCACCTTCAAAGGAAGGCCTTGTTTCCTCAGGGTTTCTTTTGTTTCACAGGTGTAGTCTGGAGTGAAGACAGAGATGCCAGATTCTGGTGGCATCAGGATGACAATGCATCTATGCAAGTGATGGTCAACAGCACAAGACTACAGAAAACTCTCCACCTCCACTGGGAGTCTCAAAGCCGCCATAACTGTTACTATTATTTATTTCCCCTGTGGTACATCTGATGACTGAACAAGATCTGTCTTCAGTATTTGGAATGTCCAACTATTTTTCCTCAAAAAGCTGCCTAGAAGAGAGGTGGTGAGTTTCAGTAGTAGAGATGGATTTCACCAAGACAAGTTTGGGAAGGGCTTGTTCACAGCAAGAAAATTGCTGGCATGGTTGTCAAGGCATAATTAACTCCCTGCAATGGGGAGCAGTTTTCCCCCAATAAAGCAATGCTATTCCAGAATTAAGTGCTCTCACAGAAATCCACTCCCAAACACTCGCACATAATAGCTGCTGCCGATTAGCTGTTTCCCTCAGTATCCACACAAGACAAATCCTGAAAGCTGCCAGGAGAACTCGGTATTTGACACCTGATTCATAAAGAATTTTCCAGCCTGGTGAAAACTGGAAGGCTATTAAGGCTTCCACGATTATCAAGAATCACTACTTTTATCATACTGATACAATTCTACAGCATTTTGAAGTCTCTCATGTTAGACTAAAGCACTCTTACATGTTCTGTGACTGCATCTACAGGAGATATCTCTAAAAATTGTAACAAGCACATGTGTCCCTCTGAAAGTGGTGGAAAAAAAATCACATGTGAGTATCTGCAAGAGCAGGATCTTAAATTGTAAAAGTACTTTTTTTAAGCATGAAGCAGACTTCATCTCCATGTCTTGCCTAGTATTCATTCTTCTTTCTAAGTAGAGTGTCAGTGCTTTATAGGATGCTACATACAAGGAAAGCAGCATCGTAAACCAAAGTCCTTAATCAGAATGTTCCCACACTCTCAGCTTCTGAGGTTCAGGCAGGACCGCAGAGAAGACACTGACATCTCGAGGCACTCAGAAAGGCAGAAAAATTATTCCAGATAGCTAACACTGAGAAATGTGTTCAAGGAAGACTTTTCATATTCACTGGCCATGACCTGCACCTGATGTAATCCACCTTGCTTGGATTGGGTTTGTTTCTCACAGCTACCTTTGTTTGCATAACATACTGTTCTGCAACACGCAGCAAAAACTATTTGCACACTACACTAAAGTGCGATTTAATATTTGCTTAAAGCTTTCATTTTATTGTCTGGGCAAGGCCAGTTTCCACCACCAAAGTTAATAGCTAATCCACACCTACACTTTTGCTACCCGAACTTCTAATCTCTAGCGTAGCACCCAGAACTGAGAGCAAAAGATATAAACCGCCCCTGCTTAACCTCACAGCAAGCACCAAAACCAGCGCTTTCAAGAAAGCAGTTGTCCTTTACTTCCAAGAGAAAGCATCAAAGTATACACTATTTCAGATTAATAAAAAACACTCTCCTGCTTAGATAGTTTCTTTACAAACCACAGCAGGCACAGACCTGGGGGCTGGGATCCTCTGAATCATCCACAGTGTGAGCTGGAAACATGTCTGTCACATGCACTTATTTACAGTTACAAAAATAGCACCATGAAAGGAGCAGATGTGTTGGGCACAAAAAAGAAATTGAATTACTTATAACAGAGGTATGCTTGACACTGGAGAACGTCAGAGAAACGTTTTTCTTTTACACATACATTGAAGAGTTTTGTACTTAAACAGTGAGAAGTGTTAAATGCTTAATACTAATGCTTGTTGAAATGTACGACATTGATGACAGTGCTACAGGACATACAGAATGTCTTAAGCCATTTTAACATCTTAAGTCATTCTCACATTGAGTTATAAATAGTTAATAGGAACAGATACAAAATGCACTCCTAAAAGTTTCTGTATTGACTACAGACCAACAGCAATGAGATAGCCTCGATTTCTGATCTGCAGCAGGTATTTCTATCTTGGAAGTTTCCTAAAGAAACTACTGAGCTAGAGTAAAACCACCAAACCCACCTTCATTTCTCATCTAAGCCAGATAAATACTATTAAAACTAAACAAACTACTCTTCTCAAATCTCCACAACATTTTTGGCATCCAAGGAATTTAGTTTTTATAGTGCTTGAATGCAGTGTGTGAGAATAAGACCTCAGCTTCAGCGGAGCAGCAATTGTCCAAGCTTCTCAACATGTAACTTTTTTGTCAACACAGCCTAGAAGCAGGTGTCTCTACATAAGACAGATATCCATTCAAGACTCCACAGCTACCCATCTTTTGATTAATTCACCAGCTAGTTCTCAAGGTCAAAAAGGACCTTCTAAGTGTTGACTGACCTGTGAGAATGGAGTGAAATCATTCAGTCACTTCATGTCATCAATGAAGTTAATATTTGATAACATCTTCTAGTTACTGTTGATCTGACTCAGATCTGAATGGACAATTGCAAAGGTGGAGAGCAAAAAAAGCTCACCAAATATTTTTAGCCTTGACCATACTAACAACTTGAATCTCAGCATGAACACAATTTCAGTGCACCTACCAGCTAAATGCCTCCCAACATACTAATGTCATCATCTCCATTGTACTTCCTGCACACGTTTGTCACAGCATTTCAAAACATTACTTCTCTGACTGAAGATGTCACTTCCCATACTGCAAGGCCACTTCCCCATCCATTAAGTCAGAAAAGTGGTACTTAGATAAACCATGGAGAGAAGCAACTCCTGCTCGCTACTGTGCCATGTAGAAGCTTAATTTACTGTTAAATAAAACTGAAATAATGTTTCGAGTACAGGTCTCATACTTCTTTGCTCTGTGTTTATTCTTTCATTTTTACCAACTGGGAAATGAAAACCAATGGAGTCAGTTTCACTTTTGTTTATACTTGGTTTCAATTTTATCCTCAGGTTTTGCTTTCATCTTTGTTATATAACACTGTTGTGATTTCTAATCCTGCTGGACAGCTTTCAGTAATTTAAAAGCATTAATCTTCTATCCCACCTATTTTTTTTCTACTGTGGAATTATTTTTATTTCAGTTTAACTTTAAGTTGTTGTCACAATTTCTGAATGTTTATGAAGGTGGAGGGTGTTTGACTTTACAAATTTACATGCCATGTCCAACTAAATTCAGTAGTTCAGTACTTTCCACTGGATTAATTTCTCAGTTGCATATAAAGTACATTTACACAATTCAACAAAGAACATCAAAAGAACAGCCAGTGAACCAAATGCACAAAAGCCAATTAAGGCATTGCCTTGCCTAGATAAAAGTTGTGAGAGAGTTGCCTGTAATGCTCTCAAGCAATGCCCAATATCAATAGGAATATTACAATACAGACTCTGCCTTTTTGCCCTTCAAGTCACATATATTCCTGCATACACATCAAAAAACAGAATCACCTTTCAGACTTTTAAAAACAAAACCTGTAAGCAACCTTTCCTTCTTTTGTGCTATATCCATGTCAAGTGTGTAAGTCTTAAAAGTAATTAAAAGAATTTTACAGCAAAAGGTTATACAATATTCACTGTCACATGCAGTTCAAACTAAAGGACAAATTTAAATACATTTGCTTTTGCCACACCTTAACTCTATTCCTAACACCAGATACACTGAGAGCTTTAAAACAATCCTGTTAGCTAGAAAACTATCAAAACATGACCTACTCTACTCTTTAAAAGGCCAAGAATATGGAAATGCTCATTTCCAAGCTCATCTTGAAAGACAGCAACCTATATAGCAACAGCTGAATGTTAAAATAATTTAGTTTGGATTTAATTCTGCACCTTAAGTGAAACAACACACCACATGAAGGTGGATTTGCACCTGGATGCCTGTGTCCAAGCTGCAACAAGATAAAACATCTGCCTTGTACTAAAAACTGCTGCACATTTGTTGCAACCTGTCCCCAGGCAAATAAAAGGGTCAGAAGAGTTCCAATACACAGAAAGCTTGGCTTCTAGTATATTACACATTAAAAACCCAAACATGACTTTACTGCTTACCACTTTTCCTTTTCTCCCTAGCTCATACAAAAAAAACCAACCCACAACACACAAACCAAAACCAACCAACCAAACAACAACCTGTAATTTTTCATCAACCTCCAACAAATTTAAAACATATCAATCATTAACTGGAAGAGCATATTTCAAAACTGTTCTGCAGTCTATCAATAAGACGTGTGCTCTATATTATTTCTGCTATATGCAAAATATTTCTATACACATGTAAATCTGTGTGTATATATATACATGCATACACATACTAAGCTCATAACTGTTAACATGCATTCATTTCCACTAACCATTACTGCTAGTTGCTGATTATAGTTTTTCTTACTGTCTATTTTAATCTAGTTTAAGCTTAACACAAGAGTTCACACATGGTCAATACAAGGAATAAGTTTTATATAGTTCCACCAATACTTCTGGAAAAAAAGGGAAATTATTTAATTATACTGATTTTTTCCACAATGTTATTAATACATAGGAATATGCAGCACAAAAAATCTTTTCATTTCATTCACCATATCTAGAATCTTTTCTGTTTGCTTATTCCTTTTGCACTTGTGATCTCAAAGGACAAACCTGAAAGTGTTTTACACTAATCAGAGTTTATGGCATCACAAGCTATAATAAAACTTCTGTAAACACTACCTTTTGGTTTACGCCCTCAGTATCACATTCACTGTAGGCCTTTGATGAATAGAATTTCAAAAGGCAATTCTTTACAAAGCAGTCACAGAGATAAGTAATACATGATCACTTTTATTTCTTTACCTACAAATGGACTGTGACTTTAAATATAAGAGCCACAAAGTGAAAATTGAGGATTTAATCCTGCAAACATCAGAAGAATTTTGTTGGGAGCACCACTCCTATTCAATGTTAAATGCATTCAGGATGCAGTTAACCTGACAGTAACTTGTGTCAGGCTAACAAGTTGAAGGGTAACAAGCACAGATTAAACAGGATCATCACAGAAACAGTATTTTGCTGGAAGTTTCATAAGATCTTATGTCACCAGGCTCACGTAACAACAGGCAACACATGGCTTGCTTCTCTGTTATCTGCAAATGGACCGTAGCTTATGCTTCTTAGCGAAGGTTTCTATTTGCAGCTTTCAGCAATAATTTTTGATCAGAATCTGCAGTAATTCTTTGTGGACAGTCAGTGCCCAAACTTGATACTGAACTGTTTTGACTGCTAAGTTGCACAGCAAGTTTCTCTCCCACAGGCCGCCTAATCACTTGTGAACCCACGTAAATTCCTGACATATATGCAGCGGCCAAAAGCAGCAGAATTTATATGATGCAGGACAAACACTCCCGCTGTTTTGAAGCTGCCTCCCAATTGTTTTATTTGGGTTGTATTTATCTTATCTGTACTGTCACCTATTTGCTTTCTTCAAGACACTAATGGTTTTAAACACCCCCACATTCTCTTCCATCACTTCTTTTCCAAGCTATTTCTCATTCATGAAAGCTCTTTCATATCCTTGACTGTCTTTGATGCCCTTCTCATCAACTTTCACTAGATCCTTTTTGAGATGAAAGAAGAAAATTTGTTAACACTATTCTGGAGAGGGAAGCAATGTGGATTTATAGTGGCATAACAGTGTTTCCTATATAATTTTTTACTCCTTGATAGTAGTTCCTAACCTGCCCTCTCCTTACCTGTCTCTGGGCACAGGACTTATTTTTTTTTTAGGATTATCTGTGTTGTATGGTATTTTCAAGTCAGTTCAAACTTCATCCTTGTGTACATAAAGTCGTACTCCCTTATGTGTGCATTAAACTTATATTGGTCTGTACTGAATTTTGTTTGCAAGCTTACATCTGGACTCTCCATATAAAATTCTTCTACAGGCTTTGTGGTTCAGCCTTTGCGATTTTCATGTGCCAAATGAGCTATCACAATCAGCAAACCTGTCACATAACCACCTACCCTTCCCCTCCAACCACTGAACCACATAGACCCTAGGCAGATTCTCAAGGCCAACAACTGGCAACTTCCTTTCATCGAGCAAACTGACTATGACTATACAACCCAGAGCAATCTGATATCACTTTTGAATTGGCCCTGTATATATCAATCAGACTCCCACCACAGCACAGTAGTGCCTTTACAGAACTCCAAAAGACTCACAATGCACAACTCCTCCTCCACAGAAGTCAGGCCTAGTCTTTGTCTATGTATCACATTTTAACCTGTGTTCATTAATTCCATTCATTAATCCCTGGCTAAACAAAATTCGTGTAAACAAAAATTAATACCCTGGAGTTCTCAATCTCACTAGAGACTTTGAAAACCTGGCATCTCATTTGTCACCTTCTATTCCTGGAGCATCAAAGCAGGCTCAGGCAATGTATAAGTAATTTCACATTTTAAGTTGTTCCTTTCAAATTCTTCAACAAGTATTACCTCCTACCATCTATATCATCCTTCTCAATGGTTTGTTCTAATACTCCCTCTAACAGACGCTTCTGTTTGGGAAAAATTCTCCAACATACTCACTCCTTGAAAAAAAAAACCCAAAATTCCTGCAAGGGGAGCAACTTAAACTCTTCCCCAGTGAAGCAAGGCTCAAAGAATTTGTTTCACTTTTCTGCTATAACTTTATCTTCCTTACACACTCCTTCTATGCATGGATCACTTATCAGCAGGCTTCCTGCTTTTGATGCATTTCAAAGACGATTTACTAACTGTTTTCATGCCTTTAGCAACTTGTTCCATGACTCTTTTTGGCCTAGCTTACTGTGTTTAACAGATTTTTTTGTTCTTTTCCACCTTTTCTATTAGGAGACAAAGTTTTACCTTTTGAAAGATGTCTTTTTACTTCTATTGAAGATTTTTTCATGTCAGCCTGCTCAGCTTTTTTTGGTATTTCTGACAGATGCCATGCAGTGGCTCTGAACCTTCACTAGAGTGTTTTTAAAGAATGATATGACATTTGCAAGTATTTTACACTTTTGGCTGCCTCTTCCTACCCCTTTCCATATAACATGGCCTGCAATAAACAGCTTTTCTGAAGAAATTTACATCTTCTGAAATGTCCTTTTTTGTAGTCACCAAGTAATCAGGCGGCACTACAAAGACAGGTGTCAAATACAATGGCTAACCACTGTAACTACCTCTGTGAACCAGCTAGGACTTCCAGCCTCAGAAAGATAACACTGGGGCCAGCAGACTGACACATCACTGTGTCTGTACCTAGCTGAACATCCCCAGTGTGGCACGCAAACGCAATGAAGCAGTGCCCTATCAAAGTAGTCGGTGCTCTCACACCTTCCACCACCATTCAGCAGTGAAAACGAACCGTGCACAAGGGCCATATGAAGTAATTCCCCCTCTGGGACATTACCAACAGGGGCAGAGAAGTACACTCATACCTCCGAAGAGGCAAGTAGCACTGAGAGATTATGATTTAGAAGGAAAACATCTGCCTCTGATTGGTCCTGTTACTTTCATAATTATGCCACTGTTCCTGTATTACAGTGAATGTAACTGTTGCTGCCCCACTCGACTGTCTTTTATGATACTAACATCAGCATTCCGCAAAGGTTTTAATATGCAAATCCACTAAGATTTAAATAACTATAAACACGTATTTCATACCCAGGAACTGAAGTTGTAGTTCACAACTAACTGCTCCTACGTTAAAGAGATTGCTGTCTGCAAGATCTTAGCAAGAGAAGTTGGGCAACAGATTACAATGTTACACTAACCAGGAACAAAGCTCTGCACTGAAATTTCTTAAACAAGTAAGACTCAAACACCTTGCTGTCTGATTACTCACAGCAACTAAAACAGAAATTAAAGACCTAAGCATCGCTACGAACCTGGGCTGAGGGATCCTCGGCACTGCAAGATGCTTGGAGTTTGCCCCCTGTGCTACACAAACAAAACCACTGTTCATAAATCTCCTCTAGGGGAAGATGTCCAGGACTTGGCCCTCCACTTGCTGGCACAGAGCAGGACAACACAGCAAAGCGCCACGCAGTGAGTTGCGACATGGTAGCACTGTCTGCCCCCACTAGAAGCTGTTCCTGAAAACAACAGAGAGCGGAGCGCAGCCCAAGGCTGCGCAGTGTTCAAACGACTCACTCGCTAACGCTGGATTCACTGAGACCATAGACTAAGGGGGAGCACCAAGTGAAATGCCAGCTCTCCAGCGGTGTGCTGGGCAGAGCGGCGGAAGGCCCTGCCGCACAGGAGCTAACCAACACCGCCGCCCATCAGCGGCCTGCCCTGTGCAGCCCTCCACCAGGCCTCCCCCTCTCGCCGGTTCCGCAGAACCCCTCCACGGCGGCCCCGCGCCCCTCGGGCCCCGTTCCATCCTGTCGCGCCGACCGCTGCTCTTGCCGCACGGCAGATGCCGTCCCCTCACAAGGACAGAGACCCCACAGCCCTTACACCGCTGGAGCTGGGCGAAGGCGGGGACCGCGCCGGGAGGACGCGAAGGCCCCGCCCCGCCGCTTGTGTAACGGACCGGCCGCGGGGCGGGCGCACAGGCCCCACCTCTCCGGGGTTCGAGGTCCGCCCCCCCCTCCCCCCGCGCCTACCCCTCCCCCGCCCCGCGCTGCCCCGGGCACCCGCGGGGGCAGTGCCCCCCCGTTCACTGCGCGACCCTCACCCGCAGTCCCTGCGGCTGCCCGCGCTGCGCCACTGCCGGTGCCCCCTTTCCTCACCGAGCTTACCGGCAACCGCCAGGCCCGCAACAAGTGCGGAGGACCCCCCGGCCCGGCTCTCGCCGCGCCCTGGCCCTCCAGATCCAACGCCCCCGCCTTTGTCTGCGCGTCGGAGCTCCCCACCCAGAAGGCGGCGGTACCCCAGTACCTACTGCATCGCCGCCGCAACCCGCCGCCCTCTTCGCCCTCCCCCCGGCGCCCCCCTCCCCCCCCCCGCCCCTTCCTAACTGCAACGGCGGAACCGGGCTCGGCTCCGGCCGTTGCCGCCCGACCTTTTGTTTTTAAGCCGATGCGCATCTCTCCGGGAGCCCCGCCGCCCCGCACTCGAAAACCGTGGCAATGCGAAAAAACAAAAAACAATCAGCAACAATTAATTTTACAAAAAGCATTAAAAAATATCAGTTTTTTACCTGGCCGGCCGTTCCCGCGGCCCTTACACAATGCCTCAAGGTTACCGCTGTTGCCAGGGGACGCGAAATGGAAATTAAAACAGGCGCTGAATAATCGCGGGAGCAAAACTAAAAGTTAATTGCCTCCGCCCGGGCAGAGAAAGGTCCAGATCGAAAGCAAAACAAGGAGAGGAAGCGGCGAGGCCGCCGGCGCTTGGAAATCCCCCCGCCTCTCCGCCGGGCCGGGCCGGCCGCGCAGGCAGCGGGGGCAGGGCTGCGGCGGCAAGCGCGGAAGCGCGCTGCGCCCGTCATCGCCGCGGCACGGCAGGGCACGGCGCGGCGCTGCACAGCGCTGTGCCCGGCGCTACCCCTCTCCCCGACCCCGACAGTCGGATAACCTGGTCAGCCCCTTCCTCCCCGAACCTCCGTTCATCCCGGAGATCTGCGTCGATCGTTTCGGCGCTCGTTGATTCTGGTGCTAGGCGTCCTGTCGGGCGCTGGTATAGGACCGTCGGCTCCTGCAGCATCTTTACATGGTTTTAATTCAGGGTCTGACATTTCATTCATGGCGTGACTTGCGACTGAAACAACTCCCACGCACATCCCCAGATAAGGCGGGACGGCTCCAAGCAGCGAAGGATGAGAAGAACACTACGCCGGGATGCATAAACCCATAATTCAGAGCAGGCTTTTCCGGAAATATGGCAATTCCCTCAGCTCAGCTTCACCAACGCCAACTGCATCATCCCCTGCATCTCTTCCCGCTCTGCTGCATTGGGAGTTGTGGTCTTGGTCTGGGGCATGTGCCTGCAGGGACAGTCATTGCCTTTCTAGAAGGACTATGTCACAGACCTAAGATGAGCACAGTTTTGGACCCGGTCCTTTGAACTCTGCAGCTCTCAAGCAGTCGGGTTACTTCAAGAGAGCTCCTGGATGTCACCAAATTTTGCAAATTGCCATTGGTCATGAGGTCTAGTTAGACCCCGAGGGTATTCTGCAGAACCTAGGTAATCTTACAGCATGTAAGATTGACTGAGGAGAGGCTGCACTACCTCATTCCTAGCCTTACCCAGAGATGATGAAGGAAAGGTCCCAAGCACAGGGTGACTGGGGATGGTGTGGAATGTAGTCGTTATAAAAAGTTGTATAAGGAGTGACATGGAGAAAGATGTGCACATCTGTGTCACACGCATGTGCATCTATACGTAGGCATATTCAGATGGGCAAGCAGACATGTGATGTACAACCATCAGCAGTGGGAGGAGTGCCAGGACACAAGGTGTTGTGCAGAGGATGGCTAAGGAGCGGTCTGCTCTCCAGCTGGGTGACAAATTAGGAGGGAGATATTCCCCAGGTTCTGGGTTCTGTAAGGACCCTCTGCGTGGAGATCCTTGGACATGGAGAGGACACCAAGCTAGCAACAAGATAGGGAGTTTGCCCTTGTGCATGATGAGTCCTGTTTTGGAAAATGCTCTCCTTGCACTGAAGAGAACACAAACACAGAATAATTTAGGTTGGAAGGGAAGCATTGACATCAGGCATACAAAAAATGTTTCCCCAAAACACTGGGGCCTAGCAGGTGACTGTGGTCTACCTGTGCACCACCTGTGCACCAGTGAAGTAGGAAAAGTCAAGGGAGAGGTTTTGGAAGCAAGATGTAGGGTGTCAAGCAGAATAGTGAAATCAAGTATCTCTCCCAAATCTTCTCAGGAAACACAAAGCAAGTCCACACTGATAGGGAGAGACACAGATCCCCAGAGTCTGTGAAGGAACAGCATGGAAGGGTCATATTCATATGGCAGATACTCCGGAGTACTGCCAGAAGAGAAGAGACCAGATTTCCATGAAGCCACAATGGAATAAGAATGAGGCTTTGAGCAACCTGATCCAGTGGAAGATGTTCCTGCCCATGACAGAGGGGTTGGAACTAGATGATCTTTAAGGTCTCTTCCAACGTCCTATAAAGCCATTCTCTGATTCTCTAACCTAGGATGCTTGGCTTTACATTGACGTGTTGACTGAGTGGAATTGTGGGTAAAGAAGATAATTAGCAGGACATATCAGTGACAATACAGGTTGTATAGGAGAGTCAGATGAGGCTGTGGCTGGAGGGAAAGGAGCCAAAAGGTTTCAAATCTTGCTGTGGTATGCCTGCCTGCAGCAGCTCTGGCCCATGGGTAACAGAAATAGCAAATATCCAGATAAAAGCAACAAAGGTAACTAAAAATAAGAAATTACTTCGATGTTAAGAGTGATTTGAGAATTCCAATGACCAGGATTATTTAAGATGGAGACATGATAACCAACAAAACACAGTCATACAAGAAAATACGCAATCGGGAGTAGAGCGCAGAAATTGATCATTTGCTTTCTTCGGTATTATAAGAACTAGAGAGCATCAAGTGAAACTAGCAGGTGGCAGATTTAAAGCAGGCAGAAGGAGGTGAATCTTCACATGGCCAGTAATTCAACAGAGGGACATCCTGCTTTGAGGTGGCAAAAGTTCACAGCAGATCAAAAAAAAAGAAGCACCTCTACACATTCACTGAAGCAAAAAATACAAACCCATGAGGTGCTATTAAATGTAGAGACATCAACTCTGCCTCAAGCAACCTCCTAAAGCCACAGAAGATGGTCTTGTCCTAACCTTGAAAAAGGCCTAACTGGAAATGTCTGCACTGGCTCAGGACAGGAGAGGTGTCTGGTGCTGCTCCATCACCTGCTTCCAAACAAAGGGAAGAGTGGCTGGGACTGGCTTTTGTGGTGCCTGGCGGCTTTCGTCTTTTCTAGTATGTGCCTTTAACTTACAAAATGAGCCAGCTGTGAAGAAGGCTGTAGTTTATGTATCAGCAGATATTGTGGGGAAAACGTGCTTGACTTCACATTGATTATTTAATACCATGCTCAGAGGATTGCTTATTTCACAGAATGTCAGGGGCTGGAAGGGATCTCAAAAGATCATCCAGTCCAACCCCTCTGCCAGAGCAGGGTCACCTATACCAGATTACACAGGAACTCATCCTGGAGTGTTTTGAATATCTCCAGAGCCCCTCTAGACAGCCTGTTCCAGTGTTCTGTCACTCTTGCAGTGAAAAAAATTTCTTCTCATGTTCACATGAAGCTTCCTATACCTCAACTTCCACCCATTGCCCCTAGTCCTGTCATTGGGCATCACTGAGCACAGCCTGGCTCCATCCTTCTGGCACTCACCCTTCACATATTTAGTAACATGAATGAGGTCACCTCTCAGTTTCCCCTTTTCCAAGCTAAAGAGCCCTCAGCTTCTTCAGTCTCTCCTCCTAAGAGAGATGTTCCATTGCCTTCATCACCTTTGTGGCTCTGCCCTGGACTCTCTCAAGCAGTTCTATGTTCTTCTCGAACTGGGGGGCACAGAACTAGACACAGTATTCCAGATGTGGCCTAACCAGGGCAGAGTAGAGGAGCAGGAGACCCTCTCTTGACCTACTAGTCACACCCCTTTTAATATACCTCAGAATGGCACTGTCCGCCCTGTAAGAAGAGAGTTTGCAAAGAGGCAACACCCTGAATGGCATTAATTGGGCTTGGCCAAATAAACCACAGCTGGCTTCCTTGAGAAACAGTAGCCAAACCACTGAGCAGAATTTGCCTCTCTCTCTTGACATTTCTTCCCCCTCATCTTCAGATGGGGCACATTCAAGGCACTGACAAAGGTATTTCCCTCCACTTCTCACATCACAGGATCACATGCTATATCAGAAGTTACATCTTCTGTTGTGATTCTTCTTTTTGATGTTGAAAGGTAATGGGAATGGGCAGATTGGGTTTGCTTAACTTTCAGCGGTGACTCATTCTCTTAAAAAGGCACTTCTACCTTTTCTGACATTGCTGTTTCAGTAAGACTTGGCAGCTTTAAAGTCAGAAAATGTAGCCCAGGAGCATCAAATATCCACAGCTTGCCTTTTTTCCCCCTTTTTTTTCCTTTTTTTTTTTTTTTAACTAGGTTTTCAGCTTACTCTTAATCATCTTCCTTAGAGATCCAGCTGCTGGAATAGGTTGCTTCCATTAGAATCCTGCCTCTCCCTCATGACAAAACAGAACAAACCCTCCTGTTCTGGCCTGGCCTTAATTTTTGTGAGAAAACAAAACCAAAACCAACATGAAAATGGGAATCCTTCAGAGTTGCAGGTGGCTCACTGGAGATAAAGCTGGATCTCTTTTTCCCCACCCAACATTTACAGAGGGCAGAAATCCACGCACTTGAATCCAAAGGAGGAAATATGCCCTTAGATGGAAGGACATGAGCAATTCCTCTCAAGTTTACAGAGAGTCCTCACATTCTTGAAGTTACATGTGCACACAGGAGTGTGGATGAGGAGAGCCTTCTGGGTCACCCTCTTTGCTTTGTCCAGATTCCTTAGCTCAACATTTTGGTGGCCTTTCCTCCTTTTCTTTCTCACTCTGTCAGCTGTAGGGTGGCTTGCAGTTTGCTCAGCCTGCTTCCATGGGATGTGGATCCCTGCCTGTTCCTGGTGGGCCTGAGCTGTGTCATCTCAGGGGACAGAGGCATGGCCTGAGGGCATCCTGGCCTGACATTTCAGGGACACATTGACAGCAGCAATACTTTATGCTCAACTCAGCACTATTGACAGCACAAAGAGGGAATTTCCTTAATGCATTTCAGACCAAATCTATGCATCTATCCTTTGTCTTCATCTGGCTTATGCCAGCAGGGAGACCTAACCCTCCCATGAGAGGCTTAATAGGGTATCTAAATTAAAGAGTGCTCTCATATTCAAGCTGTGCTGACCTGCTGATTGCTAAGACTTTAGATGGTGGGAGTGTTGCTTTTATTATCTAATAATAATAATAATAATAATAATAAAGTAGTAATTACAGAAAACTGTTCCAGGATGGAAAACACTTTTTGCTCAGACCAGATCTCTGAACAGTAGCTTCTCTATCCAGCAGAATAAAACTTTTCCATCTCAACTTAAAGCCTTTTACACTTACAGCAAAGGCAAGGGTGCTGCTTTATCCAGTTCTTAACAAATTCAGTAAAAAAAAAAAAGACAAAATAATAATCCATGTCAAAGATCCTTTTAGCTAAGGAGTTTTTATACCTTCTCAATCATATTGGTCTGGCTGCAACCAGGAGCTCCAGAAGGACAGGTAGGTGGGGAGAGCCTGTTTTCTGAGCCAACAACACATACAGGACAGAGAAGAACACTGTCAGGGACTAGAATGCCTATTCATCTTGCTTGTCACTCCTTTCATTTGGCTGCAGTGCTTTCACCCATCACTGCCAGCTCAGCTTCTGTACACAGTTCGTTTTCTTTAGAAGGAGAGAACAGAGGGAACAAAGAATTTGCTTAACACCAGTATTGTGAGATGGTTTCAGTTATTCAGGTCTCTTGGCCCTTGCAGCAAATTTAGGAGGGAAAGCAGTCCTTTAAAACCACATACAGCATCTTGACATTCTAGATCTGGAGTGGAGCTTGGCAGAGAAAATCTGGACAGGAGCCAGGCTGCTTCAGCAAATCCTACCTGAAAGTGATCCTGCTTAGTCCTTAGCTCTTTAATAGGGAGTTTTGCTGAAGTGGAAACTTTTATGGCAATTTTCCCAGTGAAACTGAGGTGGAATAAAAAGATAATTGTTATATTGCCTATTGGTTTGATAAAGCAGAACAAATACTCATTCTTCTGGATAATGATGAGATAGTAAGATCTTTGCTTCCTATCAGGTGAACACAGGCTTTGATTCCTTAATGCAAAACTTACTTATTATCACAATCAGGTCAATCCTCCACGTTGAGGGGGAAGGGACATTTTGTCTTGTCACTTTATATTTTGTAGTGGATTTTCACATATAAAGAAGAGCCATTGCAGAAATACTCCTCAGACACAGTCCCTCATCAATCACTGTCTGTAGCAGATCTTCTTCTTCTGGAAATCCTGCTAAGGTCCCATGGCTTGAGTGGGAGAAAGGTCCCACCCCATGCTAATGGTGTTTTCCTGTCCCCCAGGGCCAGAGAACAGAACAGAGGGAGCTAAGCTACCTTTGGCACCTTACGCGTTCTGTCCTGGGCATCACCCGGCAGGTGCACCAGGATTTCATCTCCCATCCCCACCTCCCACAGTCCAAGCCAGCATGCCACTGTGCTGGGCAGCTGAGACCACTGCCCACCTCAGGAAGACAGGCAGGAAGTGCTGTGATGTGGCCACATCTGAGCCCACTCAAGGGTGATAGAGGCAGAGAGGTGCCAGTAGTGGCACCCTGCTCAGGTCTCCAGATAGCAAAACAGGCAGTGCTCGGTATGCCTCCCAGCTAGTCTGAGCCTGCAGCAGCCTTTGATGCTATGTGTCTAGGGGGCTACTTAAATAGCTCAAGCCTTTCCTCTTCGGTGCACTCCTCAACTCATACTGCAACACAGCCTGGGTGACAGCCAAGTATGACTTAAAAAAAAGAGGAGCCACCAGTAAACATTTAATTTAAGTCTCTTCTATCTTATGTTAAACTGGTCACTGCAAGCTACAAGTCAGCACTCTCTGTTTTTTCAAAGCTCTTGTCTCTTTTGCCTTTCCTAATCAGTGTTTAATTATTAACAGAAGAGTAATTTTTGGATAATGACTCCCATCTGCTGACTGCCTGCATGTATTAGGCCTGGCAACATCAGTCTCCAGAGAGTTTCTCCATAGTCTCTTCACACCCAACTGACCGTTCTCCCAAAGCAAGAGCAAATGCAGCTTTTTCTGAATGCACTGAACCAGCTGAAGTTGAGCTCTCCTGTTGCACTTCTGGTACTAGCCCATCAAGTCCAGCAAGTTCATTTTCTGAAAGGCAGCAGCTGTCCCTGCTGAGCTGTTTCTGGACTGCAGCTCACCCATGACTCACCTCTTCTGCAGTTCATCTCACTGCACTCCTCTTTTGACAAGTCATTTCTGTTGCTCTGACTGTTGCCTCACTCTCAGGTTTGCTAAGCTCACGTAACTGAGGGAGGACTCTTTCGGAGGCAAGTGAACAAGAAACGTTTCACAGCACAGTAAAAGCTGACATCAGTTTTAAGCTATCTGTTCCCAGAATTTGCCATTGTTACTAGAGTACTGATGGTGAAACCTCCTTGAGGAATGCTGCTGTAATGTCGCTGAAAATGGGCTGAGTTGGTATTTGAGTGCAAGGGATCTCAAAACCTCAGGCAGAGTTGCTTTATCTCTTTAAAAGAAAGGGGTTGTGGGAGGAGGAAAGGGAGGGGGAAAAAAAGTGTTGGCTATTAATAGAGAATATGGAGCCCTGTTTTGAATGGCTTCTTTAATTAGTGGCATGCAATATAGAAGCAAGGTTCTCAATGCACTTCTACCTGCTGACTTCCCAAGTGCAGATCAGAGAAACTCAGACAGAAAAAACCCTTTGCCGTGCAAGGGAGTTTTAAACAGGCTGGACTAAAATGCACAAACTAAAAAATAATCAAGAGATCAATCAGCCTTGATCTTCAGGGAGATGTTTTCTGAATGTAGGCCAGTGGAGTCAGTGCCAGCACAGATTCTGGGAGTTTAAGTTATCTTCCCAGCCTTACCTGCCTGCCACAAGGTTTCCCATTGCTCCTGCTCCTCTCGACTATCTTTTATGTCCGCTTCAACGATAAGCTCCCAGAGATAACAGCTGTCTTGTCTTACTCAGTTTCACGATGCCTGGTACATTGCTTTCTCAGGAACTCAGCTCTTCAACTGTCTTACAAGAAATAATACTGCTCTTTACAGTAGTTCTCCACCAGCTCAACTTATTTGTACTTGAGTTTTCATCATCTGAAAGAAATAAACAACAACCAGAAGCAGCTATTAGGTGATTTAAAGCTAGGAGAAGGCTTGTTTCTTTAGCTCTGTAAGTCATGACAAGGCACCTGGACCTGTGAACCCCAACGGCCTTTACTAGAACACTAAATTAGTGAGACTATTTTGAAAAACACAACTCAGGTGTCTGTGGTTACTCTCTGGCTGTTTGCACCCTGCTTTAAATAATTCTGTGTGGGGTGACGACTCCTCCCTATAATGAAAGAAGACAGGAGTACTCCACAGATATGCATGTTGTGGTGCTGATAAGCAGCAACTAGCCCTGCAGGAAAGTTTTAGTGTGTGGCTAACAAAAGCAGCGGTAAGGACAGAGAGCTGCCAAGCCAAGGCAGAGCTCCTCCTTTCCCAGTAGAGTAACTCTAGGGGAATGCTGACTCACCAGCTCCCTGTGTAATAGAGGTGGAGAAAAAGCAATCACGTGTGATGTTGCTGCATCTCTTTTCCTCCCGCATCACCATTTCTCCTGTGGTGAATGCACCATGTTTCATCTGGCTGGAGAGCCAAGAGTTCTCTGTGTAGGAAAGCCTTTTAAAATCGTGCCTCGAGCTAGATGTGCAAAAACCAGATAAGCAGGTGTTAAGTTCCCAGACAGCTTCAAAGAAAAGGTAATGTTTCCTTGCTTGGCAGTCCAACACTTAATGTACATAACCCAGTTGTAAATAGTCTGTGGAATAGTTGCAGAGCACATCTGCAGGAAAGGCGTTAGCAGAGCTGCTGGTGGTGTTCGCACAGGCTTCCCTCTTCTTTTCCAGCTGTGTGTTTCTAATTTTCATCACATTGTCTTCTCTCACTTCCCAGCCCAGGGAATCTTCTTCCTTATGAAGAACAGTTCAGCTCATCTGCAAGTACTTGCTCATTTGCAGATGCTGGTCCATGTTAGCACCTGGCCTTCTCAGCAGCCCTAGCTCCCACTTGTCCAAGTGATGAGTCTTTGCCTGGCCACTTTAATGGCTTCTGCCCCTTGGCCAAAACCAAATCATAGAATCACAGAATCAACCAGGTTGGAAGAGACCTCCAAGATCATCCAGTCCAACCTAGCACCCAGCCCTATCCAGTCAACTAGACCATGGCACTAAGTGCCTCATCCAGTCTTTTCTTGAACACCTCCAGGGACGGTGCCTCCACCACCTCCCTGGGCAGCCCATTCCAATGGGAAATCACTCTCTCTGGGAAGAACTTCTTCCTAACATCCAGCCTATACCTACCCTGGCACAACTTGAGACTGTGTCCCCTTGTTCTATTGCTGGTTACCTGGGAGAAGAGGCCACCCCCCACCTGGCTACAATGCCCCTTCAGGTAGTTGTAGACAGTAATAAGATCACCCCTGAGCCTCCTCTTCTCCAGGCTAAACAGGCCCAGCTCCCTCAGCCTCTCCTCATAGGATTTGTGCTCCAGGCCCCTCACCAGCTTTGTTGCCCTTCTCTGGACACATTCCAGCACCTCAACATCTCTCTTGAATTGAGGAGCCCAGAACTGGACACAGTACTCAAGGTGTGGCCTGACCAGTGCTGAGTACAGGGGAAGAATAATCTCCCTTGTCCTGCTGGCCACACTGTTCCTGATGCAGGCCAGGATGCCATTGGCTCTCTTGGCCACCTGGGCACACTGCTGGCTCATCTTCAGCTACTATCTATCAGTACCCCCAGGTCTCTCCAGCCATTCAGTCCCCAGCCTATAGTGCTGCTTGGGGTTGTTGTGGCCAAAGTGCAGAATCCTGCACTTGGCCTTGTTAAATCTCATCCCATTGGCCTCTGCC
Source organism: Pogoniulus pusillus (assembly GCF_015220805.1). NCBI lineage: Eukaryota > Metazoa > Chordata > Aves > Piciformes > Lybiidae > Pogoniulus > Pogoniulus pusillus. The sequence goes on from NC_087272.1 coordinate 26,436,720, forward strand.
CACCCATCCAGCCTGTCCAGGTCCCTCTGCAGGGCTCTCCTACCTTCCAACAGATCAACACCTGCTCCCAGCTTGGTGTCATATGTCCCTGCATTAAACAGTTTCATGTGCAAGAGGGAATGAACAATGAAGGTAGCTCTGAGAAGAGCTTCATTACTTGGCCTATAATCCCTTCTGATCACTCATGTCAAATATTTCACCATTGCTCTTCTGTTCCTTAACTTGACAGTATAACTATAATATCAGCCCCAAAAAGATCAAGATGCACTACTGGTTTTCCTTCTTAAGTGGCAGGTTCTGGGTGTGATGGTCCTAACGAGGTGGGGACCTGAGAAAAGCAATATAAGACAGGTGGCACAAAATGTCCCTTTCTCTCAGTGGTTCTGGTGAAAGACATGACCTTTTCCCACAACCTTGGTGCTGCAAAGTTGCTTGCCATCTCCTCATGTCTCACTCATCATCAGAACCCAGATGCTGTTCCTTACACTCCAAGATGCTGGTTATTTTACTGACTTGAAGGAAATGCCTCGGAGAAGAAAAGCCACAGGTCTCGGAGGACTCCTTCAGCGTTCATCACCGCATCACTTCAGAAGTCCACAGACCACCTCTGCTACTCCGTGGTTTCGGTAAACCTTTCTGACCTGACACGGCTATCTCGATTTTGCCAGCCAAAAGCCAGCTAATCCTGGCTGGAAATTAACACCCCCGAATACACCAAGCCTTAACGCACTGCTGGGTACCCTGGAAGTAAGAGGAGACATAGAGGTACAGCCTCTCCTTGCTGCCCAGCACAACGCTGGTCAGGCTGGCAGACTGCCTGAGCCTTAACACAACAGTGAAAATCATGGGCTAAATTCTCCTTGCCATTTGCTCCTCCCTCAGGATCTCACATTAATCGCATTAGATTTGAGTTTCAGCTTTCCCATTTCCCAACCCAAAATCCCCACAGGACCACAGCGAGCTGAGTTGCACAAATTTTGCTGTGGCCCTGATACTGTCTCTCATCCACATCTCCAAGACAGGGAGCCTGGACATGGGCGGTACCTGCAAGGCAGGCATGCTGTTGCCTTGTGCCTGCAATCACTGTTTGGGAGTGTTTTGCAACATTTTGCAAGATGGCAAAACAAATGATCCTCTGTTACAGAAACGAGGTAAATGTTGAATTCCACTGCAGATACCTTATCTCTTGCGGTTGTGGAGAGATCAGGACACAGTCAAAACAAGAAGCCCGGGGCAGAAGAAGCTTGCTTCTGTATTTTTACACTTTTCTAATGCATATCTTTCAGTTGCATAGCTTTGTGACATTTTGTTCTGCTCTTTTGCAGGGCCCTCACCCAGGAATGCCTTGTCATTCATTGCAAGCGTTTGCAGCTACGCCTGTGCTCAGATCTCCCAGTGTAAGCTCGATACCACCGTGGTTTTATTCCCCTACTGTCATGATTCAGCCACAGGTCTGAATATAAGCAAAGTGTCTTTCAGCTCAAACCCAGAGTAAGGCTGAAGAGCAAATGGGCTCCTCGTGTGGCTCTCCAGTGCTTTGTACTTGCAACCTAAATGTGAGATAGCAAAAAAAAAAGGTGGTTGGTTTAGTGAGGTTATGATCAAGGTTTGGTTGGCTTTTTAAATCACCTCTGGCATTAAAACTAATTCATCCTGGAAGGTCACACTCTCTTTGCAATGCTTTCACTCTGCTCTGCTACACACAGGTTTCAATAGTATGCTAACTTCTGAGGTGCTGCAGACACTCATGATAATCAGTGCAAAACCAAATTACCCACGGCAGCTGCCACTGTCATGCTTTCCCCTGTGAAGAAACGTGCACAGGAGTCAGTTCTCCTGGTAAAGCTTTGGATTTGGCTTTTATTTTGTTTTTCAGCCAGCTTTCCTAAAGAAAAGAGAACACATTTGTGACCAGGTTCTGTCAATGTCCTTTTTACCTGGCCCTCAGCGTCCTGACTGGCTCCATTGCCTGCTGCCTGACTTGAGCGGTGCATGGAGGAGATGTGTAGAGGAGCTGCAGTGCTGGGGAGGTGGCTACAGGGCAAGCCCAGATGCAGCCAAGGGCACTGGCCAAGGCAGGCAGGACCACACAGAGCACCCAAAAAAGCCCTGAGGAGAACTTACCCCATAGTCATGGCGTGAAAGGCACATAAACAGGAAGCATAAAGCCACAGGAAATTCGATGACTGAAGTTCTACCGCTTATAGAAGCATTATTTTTACTGGCTCTACCGTTATGTGTTATAGCAGTATAGCAGTGCTTGTCTTCTCACTCTGCTCAGACCTTGGATAGAATATAGTCCCTTTAGCTTATGGATTGCTTTACTTTCTGCCTCCTGCAATGCTGCATCCTGGTGATGCTGAGCCTGTAAATTCATGGCAGGGGATATAGAAGCCCAGCCATAGGGACACAACTCCATCCAGAACTTGGGAAGACAGGCTCAATAGGAATATTGTATTGATTTGGTTTTATAGAGCTTGGCATGTGCTTTTGCCACTTAGGTGTCAGGATGACATCCTTCAGTTGCTCTGTGCATTGCAGTCACCAGGACAAGGTTGGTTGCTATTTTGTTTTGAAGTATGGAGGAAAAAATATTTAGCTTTGAAGTATCTCTCAGAACACTTTTCTAATCCTTCATAATGTTTTCTTGCTGCTTCTCTCAGCAAAATTCTGCTCTCTAGGAATTACACAGATGAGCAATTTTTCTCCTCCAGCTTTCAGCCATGAATGAGAGGTTTTGAGTATTATCTCCTCCTCTTGTCCTGACACAGCTCTCCTCAAAATTTTCTTCATCCACAGGCACAAACACTGCTCCACCCCCTGTGCTGCTAACTGACTGATCCACTCTGCTTCAGCACTATTCTTCTGTCATACTACACTCCAAGTGGTCCTTAGAGACAGCACAGAGAGAAACCTGAACCTTCCCTGTCTATCCACCTTGAATAGTATCTGTGGATCTGTCTGCACTGTAAGCTAGCAGGGAGCCAGTGTGGGAAAAGCTAAGCACCTCTCCAAATGTAGGAGCAGCCTGTGAGGGATGCTGGCAGAGCTCACCTAACCCACATGCTCACCTGCAGGGATTCTGTGGTCCAGCTTTTCCAGAGAATCTATACAGACAGAACTTTTGCTCAAGAGCTCTGCATCTTGGCCACCACCACCACTTTGCTGGGGTCTCATGCAGGTGGTTCTCTTCACAGACAGCTTCCTGGAGGTGGATTTCCTAGACTGCTGCTTTACCATTCTCTTCCAAATAAGGTTTTCTGACAAAGCCTGCCTGTCTCTGCTTTTGAGGCCCTTCCTGGTCCCCACTGCTCACAAGAGCCATTCTTACTCTACTGCCCACAGGCAATTCTCTGCTTTCTTCTAGCTGCCAACCCCATTTGGATGATGCTCTAGAACAGCATCCTGCACAGCTCCTGTCATCTCTTCAATTGCTTCATAAAACTCTTCATAGTAAGCGCAGAAAACCTCACAGCAGGTTCATACTGCTGCCTTCTACACTGCCCAGCACCATCTCTTTGTCTCCTTTCCCTGCCCTACTGGACCTGTCTGTTGTTCTCTTTCCTGTCCTTTGCTTATGGAGTCTCTGAGGCTGTAGAGGTTGGGGTTTTCCCGGCGGCAGTGGTTTTCCTTCACTGGCCAGGGCAGCACAGGTCTGTAGCAGCTCCTAAGCCATTCCTAGGGACATTTTGTGCCCATCTTGCAGTGCTGCAGCAGCTCTCTGCTAGAGCAGTTGCTCCAACATCCTGGGTTACCTACCTCTTAAACTTCTCCTTCCCCACCTTCTTTTGCTTCTTTTCTCCCATCACACACTGCCATCTGAATACAGATTAGCAGTAATGGTTCATCTGGAGGTTTTACTTCTGTTATTTAAGAGCATTCCACTGGTTTTAGGGTTTTGCTGGTTTATTCTTTTTCCCTGCAGGATGTTTTTGTGTCTTAGCTCTAAGGTAAGTCCACCTCATGCCTGGACTGTGATCTCTCAGTGATTGTCCTCCCTCCTCAAATTTCTCTGCTCTCTGGCACATTCTCTTGTATCTTTCACCCTCTGTTTTTTAAGCCAGGCAGCTTCCTCCTTCCCCTTCCCCCTCCCTGAGACCACTATCTGAGCATTTTTCTTAGCCACTTCCCTTTTTCAGACTTGCCATTCAGCTGTAGATGACTGAGGGTTCAGCATCCCCTGCACACACGAGTAACCTTCTATTGCAGCATGTTTTAATCTCATCAACAACTGCACAAACTAGTTATAATCAGCTCTCTAATTACATTCCTAAGGTCAATATCCAAGTTCAGACTCAGAGTTGCTGATAAACTGCTGCAGAGCCTCCTCTTCTCCAGAGGTGCTGGAAAGCTGCAGTTGGAGGTGCCACCTCTCTCTCACAAGTGTCCCACTTCACTGCTGCTCCTTTTGCTTGCTCTGCCCCCCTACACTGCCTTCCACAGAAGTACCTTTGTTGAAAGCTGATCAAAAAGTGCCTGTGTTTACATGCCCCAGCAGATCAAGCTGTATAGCCCAGCAGGGTCTCCCCAGCTCACCCAGCCTATGTCTGGCCCCAAGGGGATGCAGGCCTTGTAGCTCCCAGCTGGGGACACAAGGCACAGGTCATGATGCTCACTGGGCTCCTGTCCCTCCCCACTGCTCTAGGTTTCAGCAGTTGGTTGCTATTCTCCTGTCATCATTACAGACCCAGGTCACTTTAGGCAGCTAAACCACCTGCTATTTTTCAGCAGTTTCAGCACGACCCTCACCCTTTCTCCACGACTGACATACAAAAGTAAACTAGTGCCACTCTTTGTGCTTGCCTACAGAAACCCAGACTCCTGTTGTGCAGCACTAGCTGTTAGAGATGGTCTACAGTGGGACTAGGAAACCCCTCACTACAGCAGAATGTTGGCCAGGGAGACTTACACATCACATACAGCCGCAGCAGGACTGCAGGCATAAGATATGATGACTAGTGGAAGGGATGGAAGAGCCTGGTGCTTATTTTGCCTCTAAATGCTTTTGCTCAGTGGTATTTCAGCAAGCAGCAACCATAAATCATAAGGCAGGGGTAGCAGCAGCTCCCACCATGCTGCTGAGGGGAGTCAGTGAAGCTGGTTCCACCTTCTAATGCTTCTTCCATCTTTTGTAGATCTCAGGAGACATTTTTATCATAATAGTGTCATATAATCTTATCTAGATCCTATCTTGGGTAAAAAGTAATTAACCAAGAATTATGGACTTCTGGGTGGACTTGTCTGCTTTAAATGTCAACCCTGAAGGGTACAAAGACTACAGCACACTTGGAGTTATTTACTGCCTTCCTGAGGTCTTAGTAACAGACAGGCTGAATGGAGAAGGTCACACACATGGGATCACAGTCTTACCAGCAGTTTGGCCAATGTGACCAGACATCAGGCGAGGAAGCCATGGTTCCTTGAATGCACATCCAGGCTCAGAACCCCCTGCAGCAGCATCCCCATCATCTGAAGGTCAGCCTTCACCCAGAAAGCTCAGAGCCTCATCTGAGATGAAGATGAAGTGGGAGAGCTGAACACAGAGAACCAGCTGAGGACAAGGAGACAAAGGGTAAAGTGTCTCTGCAGGAGAACCACTCTGTCAGGAGATGGTTACATCTGCCTTTAACTGACCTTTTTGCATTGCATCATGCAGGAGAACTGTGAGCAACGCATATAAGGAAGCTGCTTTTAGCTGAATGGGGGAAAAGGGAACGCAAAATGTTCTGAGCTTAGTACCGTAAGTAGACAGGGTGAGAAGGAGGATCCTGCAAATTTACCCCACCCCCAAAAGTTAGTGTTTAGTATTACTCATGGGTTTGTACAGAAGGACATCTATTGCACACTGCTCTCTTTAAAGGTCTTGTGATTAAATAAATAGAACCAATATTGTCTTAATAGTCATGGAGCACTATGATAGTACTCTTCATCCACAGGTATATCTTTGCATCAGATACTCTGAAACTACTCAGACACTATTGCTATAGCTATATGCATATGCAGGATAACCTGTTATCTTGTCCTCCTTTAGAGGTAGTGAGACAGCTTTGCATGGCCTCTTTCTGTACACATTTTGAAGCCAGAAGGACCTATTAGATTTAGGCTGGTCTCTTGCACACCCCCTATACGGAATTTCACCAAGTAAGTCACTATGAAGCTCACCACATTCAGCTAAGCAGAGACATTTTGGTCTTGTGGGCAGCAGGCAGAGGAAGAGCATCACTGCTGAAGCTCAGACGCTGGGGGTGGCAGTGGTGAGCTGTTGAATCCAGTATGCCAAATCTCGCCTGCAAACACTAAACCAAAACACTCTTGGAGAATGAAAATGACTGCTGTGCACCTTGTTTTCTTTTAAAGCGCTTGAATCGTGTGACTGTCTTCATGTCAGAGTATCTTGGTTTCTAGCAGGAAAAAAAGAACATTGTTTCACTTGGCTGGAAAAGTTGGGAAGTTAATTTTTTCTTTTGTGATTATCCAGGAAAATCCTAACTTCAGAATTTAAGACATGAAAATAGAATTTAAGAGCTCATAAGGTAAGTTCTTCTCTCTGATCCAGTAATACCCTTTTATGATGCAAGCAAAGCAAGCAATTGCACCATCCTGCTTGGAGACCATCACCACAAGTGTGATCTTTTGAGAGGTATGGTGAGGTTTTATTAAACCTTACAAGACTATCGGTGGGATGGCAGTGATCTGCCAGGGGCCACGCTCCACAGCTGGAACTGTTCTCTTCATAGGTCTAGGACAGCAGAGACAAGCCTTTTTGCCTCCAAATTATCTAATCCTGGTTTAATCTATGTAATAAGAGAGACGAGGTTTTCTCGGGAAGCTGCAATGCAATGTTCTCACGTGCTTCAGGATGCAAGTCCCAGAATGTAAGAAATAAGGTGACTGACGGCAAGCAAGCACTGAGAGGCATGAAAGGGTTGCTTCATTCGGGAGGCTTTTGGGTTTGGTTTCAAAGGACTCGTAAATGTGCGTTTTGGAGATTGTTGTGCTATCTACAGTGACACCCTGTGGTCATGAAGGAGTAATTTATCTCCCACCCCATTACCTCAAAAACAAACAAAAGTGCTCCCTGACTGCCCTGCTGCTTGCAGTCATTTGCAGGAGGAAACACAAATGAAATGCAGGTCTTCCTGGTAATGAGTAGCATTCCTATAGCATATGAGGAGACAAGTATTTTTCTGTTACTATTATTATTCAGACACTATTGATATAGTTAATATTCTGTAGTGATTTCATATGCATACTGCCTGGCTTTAGTAGAAAATAAAGGTAAGATTATAGTTAAAAATATGAATTGTGTATGAATGTAATTTAGTTTAATAATGTAAGAAAACTCTCTATATATACCTTCCAAGAGCAATGAATTACATATAGAAAAGGACCTAGTGACTTGTTAATATCTAGAATCATATAATGGTTTGGGTTGGATGTGACTTTTAGAGGTCATCTAGTTCAATCCTCCCTGCAGTTAGCAGGGACACCTATTTCTGCATGGTCCTCACTGAGCATCAGCCTACAATCACTGTCCTATTTTCCTCATGTCTTTCCTAAATGCTTATCCCATTGCAATCTCTCCACTGTAATGGGAACAGCCTCTTCCTCAAATTCTACCTTTAGACTAGATCACATTTTTCCAATCACCCTGAGCTTGACGTCCAGTCAGATCTTCTTGCCAAGCTGAGTGAGTATTCAAGAACATTCTCACCTGCCCCATTCCCTTCCCCAACAGGCTATTCTTTATCCACAAGTCCTAACTGAAACACCAGCCCTCAGCTACAAAGACCCAGAAGCTCTCCTAGCACTTGGGCATAGGATGCAGTTGGTGTTCCAAGAAGAAAGCACTGACAAAAAGATCACCTCTGTCCCCAAGCTCTACTTCTTCCTGAATGACTGGGTACTCATTGTAGCTTCGCTCTGATTTTGTTTTGCTCTTAAAGACTGTTGAAAAAGTTGGAGAATCATTTTCCCTTTAAAAGACCAAGAAGGATCAAGACCACAACGTATTATATCTAAGGGAAGAGCAAACTCTGTGACAGGACTCTTTCCCAGAAAAATAACCAAGAATTCAAGGAGCACTGCAGTTAACTTCAACAAAGATTAACTAAAGTCCTGTCAGTCACTTAAAATGTAACTGTGCAGTTGCTTGCTGTAGTTGATGCCCTATATGAAGGACTCAACATTTACACATTTACTAAACTATATGTAATTTTTAGGTACATTTTGACAGCCCTGTTCAGTTTTTCAACAGAAGTGAGGGAAAGAAATCAGCCTGGAGCTAAAGTTTCAGTTGAAATAGAAATGCTCACAAAACATTTCTACAAGAGAGACAATTCCTCTTATTTAGAAGGCAATGACCAGAGAAATCATCTACAATGTTTAAAACTACCTGTTGAATCTGCATTTTGCAGGTCTCAGTCAGTACTTTTCTTACCTGGTTATACAGTATGAAATGCTCTGAAGCAGCTTCTTTTCATCTTTGGGTGCTAAGGCAGATGGAGAAGGAAAAGGAAAGTAGGATGCTGAGGAAAAGGGATGTAACTAAGATTAATTTTCAAAAGATACCAGGTCCTAAACAAGTAATACACAAAGGAAAACATGATATAATTTAGGAAACAGTATTTAATTTAAGTTAAAAAAAAATCAAATGCCTCTGAAAGAGAACATCCATTTGCTAACACTGTTTACATTACACAGTTGAAAGAGCTACAAATCTTGTTTTGCAAGCACTGGATAGTCGTTTACTGTTGTCCTCCACACATTTGAAAACACTGTCACAAGTTGAAACGTCAACAAACACACTTTAGAGTTTTGCAAAAGCTCATTCTATAAAATTCAAGATACAAATTTATTATTTGTTAAGGTAATTTCAGCTAAAGTCTTGTAATTAATTCAAACTGATACTAGATTTAAGAAGTTTGTCTGGTACCTCAAATCTAGGTTTCCACACAAGTGGTAAACACATAGCACAAAGCAAACTCAGTTTTTATTTATGGCCAAAAGAGGAAAGTAATTTATTCAGCGTGTAGACTTCATTTTGCAACCAATTCTTGCAGCCCTAAATGTGCCCTAACAGCTCCCCCTTAGGGAGCTGCAAAAAAAGAAATGTTGGAAGACTGGTCCCTTAGTCACTCAGCTTCAAGTTGAGAATACAAAATGTATTTTGAAGCAGCTACCATGTTGATGCAATTTGCTTCACCTAATACTCTATGCAACAAGTTATAAAATAAATCAGGGGGAAAAAAAAAGACTACATTCTAAACGTGCTTCCTAATTGCTTGTGAAAAATGAAATGGTTGTTTCCCAGTTTATGCCCTAAGTTATAAAAATGGGTTAGGTTAGATTATAACCTAAACTTTGGGAATTTGAGTTAAGAAGAAATGTATGACAACACTACTATCATATCATCATTAGTAAACATATCACACTGTGGATCTTTTTCCTGTTGGCAAAAATATGAAACCAAACTATTGACAGTTTCTTTGCTTTGCCTCTTCAGCAAAGTGAAATGTAGCACCAAAGGAATCTGATAATATTATCTCATCTGTCTTCAATCTCTTCCCAATTTTTTCAACATACTCAGAGCACTACTTCCAAATCTGCCATGCTTCAGCTACTCAAGTCTGCATTTCTAATATAGCCACACTGTGTTTCACTTCTAATAATGAACATATTCTTTGAGTCAGTTCATCACACCACCTAAAGTAGTAAACAGCAACTCAGATTTAAAAGTGGTATTCCATACAAATATTGCATATAAGTTACAGATGAAAACACAAACTGAAAAATTGAGGTGAAATTCTTTATCAAGGGAAGTAAAATTCTTTGGTGAGCATAGAGACAATGCAAGGAATCTGTTTCTTTGCATTAAAATCCTGCCGAGTTGAGCAGGACTCATACTCTGCCACTCTGCGATTTACGCGAGTTAAAATCTGCATGATTTCAAGTTTTCTTGCATGCTCCTTCAACATTTTACAGAGTGACTGAATAAACCAGGAGCCTTCAGCTGAATTCCTCCAGGAGTAATAACCTGTGGAAGAGAAAAATGTCAAATTGATCAGATGTAGCAGCCTCTGATAAAGGACAGGATACCAATTAGGAGAGCAGTGCGTTGTTTCCAATAGCAATCCATACTCTAAAATAAAAAGTTAAAACCACTAACCAATGACATTTAGATTTTATAATCTCCCCAGATTCCAACTCAAAAGTTTTTTCTAATCCTCTCATCTTTTCCAAACTAGGAAAATTAAGTAGGTAGAACACCAAAAAGGCAAAAGGTGTGTCCAGAGAAGGGCGACAAAGCTGGTGAGAGGCCTTGAGCACAAGCCCTATGAGGAGAGGCTGAGGGAGCTGGGATTGTTTAGCCTGGAGAAGAGGAGGCTCAGGGGAGATTTTATTGCTGTCTACAACTACCTGAGGGGAGGTTGTAGCCAGGAGGAGGTTGCTCTCTTCTCTCAGGTGGCCAGCACCAGAACAAGAGGACACAGCCTCAAGCTATGCCAGGGGAAATTTAGGCTTGAGGTGAGGAGAAAGTTCTTCACTGAGAGAGTCATTGGACACTGGAATGGGCTGCCCGGGGAGGTGGTGGAGTCGCCGTCCCTGGAGCTGTTCAAGGCAGGATTGGACGTGGCACTTGGTGCCATGGTCTAGCCTTGAGCTCTGTGGTAAAGGGTTGGACTTGATGATCTATGAGGTCTCTTCCAAGCTTGGTGATACTGTGAAAACTATCTTCTGCTGCAACAGTCTTAGCCATTTACCACTTACCACTCTCTTATAGAGTACACATTTATGAAGGAGAGGTGACAGTGCAAGCGGAGCCAGGACGCAAGATGGATTTTAGCGTCACTATCTTCAGTAGGTGCATGAATTAAAGACTGGAACTTACTTCTGACAAGTGAGAACGTAAGGAACTCTGCCACTACTAATTTTGTTTAAGGACACGATTAAGATGACAGGCAAATAATATGCTGGTGTTTATCACCCACTTCTGTGCATGCATCTACAGAAACCTGATTGTTTTGTTCTCCGAGTTCATAACACCTTTTATGTCCTGCTCTAAGTTATTTGCGCAACTGAGACTAACTGAATTTAGAACAGATGAACACTTGAGGTTGTGTTAGTGAGAAAGATGCATATTCTGGGTTTATTTTCAATTGGGTGGGGTCCTTTTGTGGGAACTGAGAATAGCAATTACCTCAAAGAAATCAAATCAGGGGAGAAAAAACTCTTATTTCCATGAAAGCGAATGAAGTAGTCACTCACTGACAGGCTACGGCTGCAACCTGTTATTGGCAGTATCAATTCAATCTGATATATAGATACAATTTCAGTACCAAAACTTTGCAAGTCTCTTACCTGGAGCTGTAGAATATGCATACAGGAAGTCTGCTTCTACGGGTATTTTCTGACACATTGTTTCTTCTGATCCACTGTCTGCCTCAATACCGGAATCTAATTCTGTCCCTCTGCAAGCCTGTTTGGAGCAAAGAAGAATGGAAAATAACATTTAAAACAGAAAGGCAGTGATCATGATCAATGTACTGATTATTTTTTTTGGATCAGTATATCCCAATACAAAACATGCTAAACCATCAAAAATGTATATGTTCACATTTCCATTAGATAGAAGATAAATAACTAGCATTTCTTTAATGACAGAGTTTGGTTAAGATAGATGTTAATTCAAAAAGTGTACTCAGAAACTCCCTGAAAATATTGGCAGAAAGATTCTATGTAATCCATAGAATTAAGGTCATGCAATCTCAGCTGTTTCAAATACTGCCTAACTAATAGGGCAGACTGTGTCCCTTTCAGTCTGGAACAGAATCTTATTCTGAAACTAATGCCTTTTAAACACCTAACTTGTTTTTGTGCTAATTAATGAGAAACAGTATGGGGGTTTTTTGAGTATTCATCTGCTTTGAGGATCGTTGCTCAGCTGTACATCACCTGAATGAAAAAGAGCTTGGGTTTTCCTGCCAAACTCTTGCACCTGTCACCTCTGAAAAGGCTGGTTAGTGCTTTCAGTTCGAGGGGGCCATCGGTACCATAGATTAATCCTTCATCACCATGGCTTAGCAACACACAAACAAAACTGCTTCGCTTGCTGTGGTCCTCCTCAGAAACTTGAAAGAAAAAAAAAAAGACAATTATCTTTTTGCAATCCCTAATGGCCTTGAACATTTGATGCTTCTTATGTGACAGAAGTTTTTAAGAACTAATCCCAAGTTTAGAAATCTTCCATCAGTTTTCGCTTCTGAACAAAAGGAGTCAGCCTATTTTACCTCAGGAAGCTGGAAAATCCCAAACTGAAGGTGGACCCTACCTATTCCACAACACAGTCACAGAACTAGGCCAAGAACACCACATTCCCATAGTGTCTCAAAGATACACCTTGCTCAGGAAGTAATGGTCAAGTCTTGTGATCAGACTGATGAGAAGTTCCTAGCTTTAGGAAAGGATGGAAAGTCTTAGCATTCTTTCCAATTAGAGACATTGCAATTACTTGAATTACAGGAAACTGAGTGCAGCATTAAAGTTCTTGCTGCTGCAGGGAGGTAGGTACTAACATTAGAGAGGAGGCTCCCACTCTCACTCTGTAGCAACATCTAGAATGATTTTTCAGGTCTCTGAATTTGGTACTTAAAGACCTTTAAGTGACTACAAAATGCTGGAGTTACAGATCTTTAAGAGAGAAAGAGGCAGGTGAACAGCAATCTCTCTATCCTGGACTTCCAAAGAGCAGACTTTGGCCACTTCAGAGATCTGCTAGGAGGAGTACCATGGGAGAAAGCTCTGGAGGGCCAAGAACCCGAAGAAAGCTGGTTACAATTCAAGGATTACCTACTCCAAGACCAACACTGATGTGCCCTGATGAAGAGGAAGGCATGGAAAAATGCCACAAGCAAGACACAGGCCTTTCCGCTTTAAGCTTTGCTTGACAGTACAAGAGACAGGCTGCAGCAACTCTACTCATAAACACATCATGCTTGTAGCACTCTCTGGCATAAACATTAACTGGCACTAAAAGACCTACATCTAAGTTAGCACACACATTTGAAAAAAAAAACAAGCAAAAAACACTAGCAGAAAACCCAAACAGGATTGCTGCAGGCTAACTGTTGAACTGTGACCTGGCAGTTTGGGAGAGCACTGGTAGGCACAAGCCACAGCCATGCCAGGGAACCTTGCAACAGCTTCTTAGAACAAACTGTGTTCCAGGGCTACAGATACCCCCAGGCACCAGGTAATTTACTGATCTAGATGTAGCCAAGTACAAACAAAGCAGGACAAACACAAACAGCAGTACCAAGCTCTTATTTGACAGAAGGGCGTTTTGTTTTACAAGTCAAGTGAAACATGAGTTGATTTTCTAAAAGAGTAATTCATTCCACACATTTGTAATTCTGGTTCCTTGATAAGAACCCCCTGGATCAGAACACCTCTTGTGCTGTACCACCAAGCATACAGCACAGAATCCCTCTGCCCAATTAAGCAGGTTTCCTTCCAACTCAGAGCTTTAGTGTTTCCAGGGTCAAAATGTAGATCAATCTGCATTTAAGTTTCAATCTTTTTTCCAGCCTTCTTTAAAAGACAAGAAAGGATATGGAGGCAACACTCATGGCACTAAGGATAGAGATAGTAAAGATGAATAAACATAGAAACTACAATATGTCAACCTTAGTAATAAATTACCAGTAGGTGTAATATATAATCTAAAAGAACTGTGGAAGAAGAGATGTGAGAGCTAGAGATGTATTTGGAAACAGCGGTTGACTTAATACACTGAACATATTATTACTTACCATTTTTCAATAGTTTAAAAATGTCCTCACATGAAAGATCATTGTTGATCTTTATCTTATATCCCAACTTCATAAAAACTTCTCTGACATGAGCAGCATCTACATCCGTACCCGAACGGGGAGACATCCCTATATGCAAGAGAAAAGTACTACGTTTTATGTGAGATAGATGGCATGGTCTGATCGAGCCAAATTCTTTTCTCACTTATTCCTGTGTCAACCTGAAATATTATTCTGGATCCACTCTAATAGAATAAAACAACTGCACTGCTACACAGTGGTCTGGATGATCAGGTAGTGAGGTGGATTGGGAACTGGTTGAAGAAAAGAAGCCAGAGAGTTGTGGTCAATGGGATGGAGTCTAGGTGGAGGCCTGTGACTAGTGGGGTCCCACAAGACTCAGTATTGGGACCAGTTGTGTTCAATATACTCATCAATGACCTAGATAAGGGCACAGAGTGCACTGTCAACAAATTTGCTGATGCCACCTAACTGGATGGAGTGGCTGCCACACCAGAAGGCTGTGCTGCCATTCAGTGAGACTTGGACAGGCTGGAGGGTTAGGCAGGGCAAAATTTAATGAAATTCAGCAAGGACAAGTGTAGAGTCTTGCAGGGGTAAATTCCAATTTGTTGGGATCCAAATCCAAACTACAACACTATACCTAACTTCTTCCTTTTAGCCACATTTGGAAGTATTACAGTGAAATGAATCACACTCATTCAAACTACCTAATTTTAGATTGCATTTTAGATTGCAGTAAAATTTCATCTGCATATTTAACTCAGAGCATTAATACAGGCCACTAATTAATCTACTGAATGAAAAAAATAGGAAATTGAAAGTTGTACCAGTATGTCTGTGGAAGTTCTTATTGTTTATTATTATGCATTCCCCCATCTCTGGATAATCCATTCTGTAGCTGTTGTCTGGCTGAATTCCAGAGCCCATAGATTTGCTAGCAGGTAGGTTCTTTCTGCATAGAAATTAAGACAAACTTTAGGTGTTAAGTCCTGATTTCTCTTCTCTAGCTTCAAAAGAACAATAAAATAAGGTTATTTTATATGATTCTCAGTTACACCTGTGAAGTCAGCTGGTAGATGTGACTTAAGACTAGTGAAGGCTGTACTTGCCCAGATGTTAAAATAAATAAAACCACTTTGTATAGTTAAGCAGCCACATAAAAGTTATGTTTCAAAATGGGCAAAGTATGTACATACACAAAATAATTTTTTAATGAAAAAGTGGATTTATTTGTAGGAATGTTCCCTGCAACTCTTAACAAGCACAATATTTAAAGACTCAAGGAAGAATCCTGTCTAAAATGACACCTCTTCACAGGAAAACATGAAATGTTAGTTTTAGGAAATCAGTTCCTACAATAAGCAATCATTTGGGTTTTTTACTAACATCCTTTAAAAGTTATGTACCTGGAAAGTCTCTGAGACTGAGACTTTTATACATTCTAATCAAAAGTTATATAACCATTGAATTTTCACAAGTAAACATTCAAAACCTAGAAGGACCCAGACTCTAAATGCAGTTGTAACCCTGCCTTTATGAACAGACCAACTGCACTACCACTCGTGACTCTGCAGCGTCTGTCAATTTTCATCAGTCCACAGATGATGAAGTCAGTATGCATTTTCTCATTGAAGCATGTGGGTAAGAGGTTACAAGGCTGGAAGCTGTTATCATGTATTCTACAAAGAAACAGTCTGTAATGCTCTTAAATCTCATTTTTAATGAAATGCTAAAAGAATGACTTTAGAAATTGAGTTGCAAGAGACAGCATAATCTGATGACAGTGCTACATCAGTGTAGCTGTCATCAGGAAGAACAGGCCTGTGTTTACTTGCTTCCTCTCCTCTACATTTCCCTTGCACTTGTACTTCCTCTGCACATAAAACCCTGCAGCAGGTTACCTGAAGCAGCTGAACTCTCTGCCACAGGTTCAGTTGAGCTCTAGAAGCAGTTAAAGAACAGGGTTGAACATTTAGCCCAAGGCGAGACAAAAATCTCTTTTCAAGAGCAGTTAGCCACTTGATAATGCTGTTAAGCCAAGTCTTTTGCATTTCAGTTCCTTGTATATAGGTATGGCCTACTCTGTCACAGGCTGTGTATTTTCAAAGGCAGAAAAAACAACCCTAATAGTTGCTTATAGTTTACCATAATTGAAATTCTTCCTTTACACATTATTTCTTCTATGGCTCTCACCTTGTGTTACGGCACAAGATTCTGCAAGTCTTAAACCTCACTTACCCTTTGGAACTAGGAATAGATTTTGCATCAGTCAGATCTTCCTCCACATGTGGTCCATCTCCTGTGTCTGCCATTATGGCTCTCAATTATCAGCTTTAAAACACGGGAAAATAGAAATATATGGCAATTAATTTTCATACGAAATAATATCTTCAGATTGCTTATTTTTGTTACATTGCCTTAAAGCCTTACACAAAGACAGGGCAATTTTTTAGAATTAAGGGAAAACCAGGAATGTTAAAAGGGGATATTCACACTGAATAACTTTAGCTTATGAGCACTAGCATTGGTAGCAAAAAATAGCAATTCTGAGTAATCTGAAGTATCTTTCTAAATTACTGTGTTCTGAAACAACTCCAGGAGAATCAGTCTGTAGGTCACTGTGACCATTTCACCGAAAATGCCTACAAAAAGTAGAGTAAGAAACAAACAAACTGAAAATTGTGATCTTTAAAATACTGTGATGTCTCTACATGCATTAGTAGCATTTTAATACTATGAACAGTGTCATGTATGGATTCCTTTCATCTCAGCAAGACAAAAATTGTGATCCAAGCCCAAGCAACATGAGTCATCAGATATGTGCAAGGACTAACACAAAAGATTAGATTTTGGGTCACAGTATTTGACAAATAAATAATTTCTCTGCATCCTGTTGCAAATGAAACATCACTGCACCCAACCATAATTGGTGCAGATAAAGGCAACTGCAATATAACTAACATAGAACCACAACAATGTACATTTAGATAGTTGATTAAATTAACTCCATGCTGTTTATTTCTATTTACTTTTACAAGAACACAGGAAAAGAAATTATGATGGCTATCAAGCCAGAAATCTATTTAAAAGCAATAAATCTCCCTCCCAATTACTCTATGTGTACTCATTAACACACTACCACAAGTTATCTTGCTCAGGATTCAGAGGATTAAGTACCACAAAGTTAAATCATCAGATAGGAAAAGGAATAAATGAAGTTAAGTGCTTATACCTCAAGAAACAAACAGGGCACCACAACACAAGAATGAAGAGAAACATAAGTAGATATATTGAGAGTAAACAGGGATGCATAAATAACCAGACCAAGCAGTAGTAAGATTTGCCAGTCAGATACAATGAAGATTCTTACTTAAGGCTCATGTGCCTTGGTGGCAAACTATATTTGCCATCATATACCACCATACTACCATTACAGTAAGTCTCTTAACTTCATCTGTGCAAGCTAGCTAGTACACCATGAACATTCATTTTCTGTAGGAACAATTACTGACACATCAGAAGTGCTAATCTGGTATGTATAACCTTCTTTCTTTTTTTTTTTCTTAGAAGATATTTGCTCACATTTTGTGACTTTAAAAGTTTTCAAAGTTACTCTGAATACTACTTCTTTGCATCTTGTAGCATTGTCATAATTAAGAAGTCTTCTTGTTCACAAAATTATACAAGGTCTGTATCATGTAAGTTAGCAGCATGCAGGAAATCTCCTGAAAATCAAATTACAAATGTATCAAATAAGCTTAATAGTTTAGAAATAAACTTTCTAAAATACTTTAAAGGCCATGTCATGAACTACATCTATGGTGTTGAACTTGCTTGCCTAGCATCATGACCTGGATTCATTCATCATGACCTGGATTCATTCAACCTAACTTCAAAGCCTAATTCCCTAGAAGTTCCCTATGAGAAAAATCATCAGTGGTTTCAAATGGTATTTCAAGTACCCAAGACCTGTGGCATGACAGTGATTCAACTTTATGTCTTATCATTGGGCAGGGAACACCTGCACTGACAACAAAGTCTTGTCTAGAAGTCGGTACATCCACTCAGCTGTAACTGAAAAGCAGAGCTTCTGATCTCTGCAAAGTGGAAAGAATGGCTTTCATTGATGAGAACACTAGAAGATCCCCTGCTCCAGCAGAACCCAGCTTCCAGGAGTTTCTATGCCTTTTTTGGCCACGGTTCCAAGCTTTTCTGAGCTCTCACCCCGACACTTTTGAACAAATCTTTATTTTCTAGGAAACATCTAACCAGACTGGCCCACAATTGAGATGCAACTGGCGCTGCTCTTTCTTCTGGAGAAGCACTATGTGCAAAAGCACAATCCAAATCAATCACCATGGCTGAGATGAATTGGAGAGACATGGAAAATGTTAGGTTCCTATCTTGCTTGTTCTTTGCCTGGCAACAGTATGAAGTATCACACCACATCAAAGAGCACAGTACCAACCACATTATTGAATGCAGCCAGCAGGTGTACTGAGAGCAGCATGGCCCTGTCAGCAGGGATTCAACCTCTGCTCTAAATTCAGGTGTTTACCCCAGCTGTCTGGCACTGTGAAAGCCTGCAGTGCCAGGGCTGCAGGCACTGAAATGGCTAGTGTAAACCAGTAAATAAATGCCTACACGGGCTGTG
Source organism: Pogoniulus pusillus (assembly GCF_015220805.1). Taxonomy (NCBI): domain Eukaryota; kingdom Metazoa; phylum Chordata; class Aves; order Piciformes; family Lybiidae; genus Pogoniulus; species Pogoniulus pusillus. Next base: position 26,455,209 of record NC_087272.1, read on the forward strand.
GTTGCCACTTGTCTGTCTTACGAGCCAGTCTGTGCTACCGATAATTACTTCGAGAAAGACTCAGCTAAAGTATAGGGAAAGCTACCAACACTCTGGTCAACAGGTAAGACCTTGGAATTATTAGGAAGTGGATCATTGGAATGCCTTGGATTCACATCAGGTGTGCTCCAAACAAATAGCTGCATCCCATTAGAAATTGGTTTTAGCAAGCTTGTGTGAATAACACTGGTACACAGCAGCAGACCTAATACACTGAGACAGCTGAATGCTTCTATAACATAAATGTTAAAGCATGCTGGAAATAACATCTCCAAGTGAGCTTAAATTAAAACTTATTGCTTTTTGCAACCTCAAAATTATAAAACTGCTGTCCTTGATCCAGTGCTGAAGAACCAATGAAATCTTAAGACACATCTAGTAAAATCTATGGACCACAATACTTTGCTTCTGAAAAATAAGCCACGTTTTATGATACTGTCTGACAAAAATATTTCTTACTAAAGCCTTTGTAAGCCTAGCTCACAACTTACAGTTTCAATTAACAATGTGTTACACTCATGCTCTATTGCATCACAACTGGTTTTTCTAAGAATCTACAGAAGTTAGAGAGTGAAGAAAGGATGGGTGCAATGTGACCTAAAACATACATGCATTTTTCTTCAGAATAGAATCTGTAACTCACCTTCATTATGCATCAACTTCTGAGCACCTAAAGGCACTAAATCACCTGTACTTCTCTAAAGAACAAAAGATATCCACAAAGAGATATCTGTTTGGTTGCTAGGCACTCAAATGCAAATTTTAACCAATAGATGTTTTCTGCTTTGAATCACTATGTAGAGTAACAGCAACGCTCTCAGGAGGATGATGCTGATACTAGCAGACTACTAAGAATTGCTTCATCTTGGTTGAGGTAATGCAATGATGTCATCTTCTATCAAAAAGAATACACATTTCCCTGTAGAGGATGATCTCATGCTGTTGTTGGGTATGGGGAAATGAATTAAATTCTTAATGCAGTGTCCTGATTAAAAATTGTCATTCTGCTCCTTCATCTTTTCTCTGAAAGCTTAGGTAAGATGAGCATTCAACAGTAAGGAAACTTAAGTGAAATGAGCAACAGCATTTTTCTAATGTGGAACAATATATTCTATAGATTTTTAGGAAGCTTATTTTGCAATATTTTACACTTCTCCCCTGAAGTCTTCACCAACTTGAAGGTTTTTTAAAAGCCTGTGAGACATATATTATACATACACAAATACATATAAGATCTTTATAGGTACTAAGTACTTAAAAATAAAGTGGTTGAAAAAGGTCTAAAACTATGCTCAGAAAGCTACCAAAAATGACCAAAGTCTTTATGGGTAGCCATAAAAGCAAAAATATATGTTGCCTTATATAAATGCAATTGTTCCAATGCTTTTATTTTGATAGGAAAATTATACAGTAATAATCCATACTCCATTCATACCTGGATTTACTTATTCTGCCTCGACCTAATAAAAATAAATTCACATCACCACACATCACTGCCATAAGAACCATCAGATTTCTTTTAAAAGCAATATATGAATTGTGAACCAACAGGATAAATGATATAATGACAAAAATAATGCCACAGTTTCTCAGACAGGGAAGAAAGCTAGTGTCTAATTATCAAACATATTTTGAAGCATGCAAACCACAGGAGACATGTTCAGTATATGCCAGCTGCTATAAAGCAATCACTGTAGGAATGTTAAAATACATGTCCAGAACAAAAACTCATAAACTTAAAGATTAGAAAAAGGCAGATTGCCACCTCACACGACTGCAAGAAAAAGCATCAAGTGTGCAGTGAAGGTATATAAATACGTAGATCACAGTATCACACAGAGTATCACAGTATCATCAAGGTTGGAAGAGACCTCAGAGATCATCAAGTCCAACCCTTTACCACAGAGCTCAAGGCTAGACCATGGCACCAAGTGCCACGTCCAATCCTGCCTTGAACAGCCCCAGGGACGGCGACTCCACCACCTCCCCGGGCAGCCCATTCCAGTGTCCAATGACTCTCTCAGTGAAGAACTTTCTCCTCACCTCCAGCCTAAATTTCCCCTGGCGCAGCCTGAGGCTGTGTCCTCTTGTTCTGGTGCTGGCCACCTGAGAGAAGAGAGCAACCTCCCCCTGGCCACAACCACACCTCAGGTAGTTGTAGACAGCAATAAGGTCACCCCTGAGCCTCCTCTTCTCCAGGCTAACCAATCCCAGCTCCCTCAGCCTCTCCTCGTAGGGCTGTGCTCAAGGCCTCTCCCCAGCCTCGTCGCCCTTCTCTGGACACGCTCAAGCATCTCAATGTCCCTCCTAAACTGGGGGGCCCAGAACTGAACACAGCACTCAAGGTGTGGTCTAACCAGTGCAGAGTACAGGGGCAGAATGACCTCCCTGCTCCTGCTGACCACACCATTCCTGATGCAGGCCAGGATGCCACTGGCTCTCTTGGCCACCTGGGCACACTGCTGGCTCATGTCACACTGTGAAATCAACGCAGATTTGCAAACTAAAAAATGTCACTTCTGCAATACATAATGATAACCAACAAATATATAATTGATAACATAAGGGATATACAGAAGCTGATGATACAAAAAAAACCCTAAAAACACCTGAGACACACCGTTGCACTTTGTGTGTGGTCCCTGTCCAATATTACTGACAAAGACGGAGGCATGCCAGCACTGTGATAGCCCTTCACATGGCTGCTGGGCTGGGCCAGCTCTCGGACCATACAAAACGAACTTTTAGGCAGTCAGCATCGATGTGCAAAATCGGCCAGGCTGAACTTACACTGAGAGCACACGGGACAGACACTTCCTTATTTGTTCACGGTTACCTACAACCACATGACCGCCGCAACAAGCATTAAGGAGCCTGACAAGGCTACTAAGGCAAAGATGCCTTCTTTGCAAGTGCAACGTAAAATGAGAAGTAGATAAATGATTACCAGTTGGAGAGTAGCAGCACTGTCCCTTAACCTAGCAGGGAAAAGGCTGACCGCACCTTGGACAGGGCCTTCTACCTGCTATCAAAAGCTGGCGGCAGGGTCTGGGGGCCTGGAGCAGGCTCTGCCTGCGCTGGCAGGGCCGGCACGATGCAGGCAAGCATCCCTGCCGCTGCCCCTCCGGCCCTCCCTTGGGATGCAGCCGCAGCTGTCGCGCACTCGGTTAGCAACCGGGTCACTGCAGGGCCGTTTTCCGACGAGGTTTAACCCGCTGCATCCAGCGTTCCAGGCCCTGTGCTTCCAGTCAGCCAGCAGTTTATCGGAAAGATTCCGGAAAGCGGTTTTAAAAAGAAAGCTTTTTTTTTTTTCCTTTTTCTTTTGTTCAGTCAGTTTATCCACAAACACACTCTTAAAATAGGAAAGAGGCTGCCTTAAGTTTCTGGATAACTAAGATAACAGTTCAGCTTCGCTCCGCTCCGGCATGGTGGAAGCGGCGACCGCCCGGGCGGCCCCACGGCCCGGCCCCTCCCGCGGCCACCGGGCGTGAAGGCGCTGCGAAGGGCGGAGCGGGGACAGCCGACCCCAACAAACAGCCACCCTGCCGCCAGGCCCGCTGCAGCGGCAGCCCCCGGGACAGATAGCGAGCGGTAAAGGCGGCGCTCCGAGCCGGGCCGGCCCCGGGAGAGCTACAGCTCCCCTCCAGGTCCAGGTGCAAGTAGGCTCCTGTTTCATCATCCGGCTCCCAAACGGGAGAGGAGAAGGCGGCCGTTCCCTGCAGAGCTGGAGAGTCGGCAGCCACCAGCCCGCCCTACCCCTCGCCGCCAGCCCTATCCCACATCCCCGCTGCTTTGTTCGGTTCAGACGCCGCCGCCCGCCTCCACCCACCGGCTCTGCCACCTTCCCGCTCCACCGGCGCTGCTCTCGGATCTGCTGTCCCCAAGGCTCGCCTCAGCTACGCTAGGCTCGGCTCCGCTCAGCTCGGCGTGAATCAGTGTGGAGGGAGGGACAGAAGGCGCCTGCCGAAGGCGCTCTCCCGGTCGCTCTCCGCGGCTCCTCCCGGCGCAGGGCGGGGCGGGCAGGCCGGGCAGCCCGCCCCGCTGCCGTCCTTCGAACAGCGCTGGCGGCAGTGCGCGGGCTCGGCCGGTGAGTTGTTGGTACCGGTTGTTTGCTCCGTGCTCCCTGAGGCTGTGTCCTGCCGGCTGAAGCGGCTCCTGGCACTGAGGGGAGGCAACGCGAGGGCAAGCCGGGCGTCATCTGCCCTCTCTTCTGCCTGTGGCCTCTGGGCCCCAGCCGTGCCGTTACCGCTTGGGCTACCCGTTGCAGGGCCTGCTGGCAGCGAGCTGGGCCGCGCCCCGCACCGCCCCTCGGCTCCGCTTGGTCGCGGCGGCAAACACCGCCCGCGGGCCTTGGCCGCAGTTACGCTGCTCCCAGGCATGTAGCGGTGCCCACGGGAGAACGGGGCGAGTTTGGGTGCTGAGCCCGTTACGGCTGCCCCAGAGCCTTGCTTCGCGCTGCGCTTCCTGCTCTGAGGTTTAACTCGTAATCCAGAGCCCGCTGGTTTTTGTCTTTGGGTTTAGTTCGCTGTGTGCTGAAAAACACCTTTCTGACAGAACGGTGGTTTGTAATCGTCGTGTTAAGTAATTCCTGGGGGTGTTTACCAGAAGAAGTCTTTCGGTGAGTTAGGTAAGCGTGGGTGTGCTGTGCTACAGCAGAGCAGGCAGGGTCTGTCACCCGCTGCTGCACGGTGAAAGCTTGGAAATCACACTGCTGAATGGCAAATGTCACCTAGATACACCTGCCCACCAGTGCCCCGCTGCCCTGCCGGGGCAGCCTTACACCGCAGCACTTTGAAGCTCAGGGCTGATTTTCCGCTTCATCGTCAGCTTTCAGGTTAGTTAGTTTCATGTTTGTACGCTGACCTTCAGTAGCAGGAACCAAAGCTAAACGTTAGAAACTACATCTTCCAGCTTCTCACGGCAAGAACTAGCAGTCTTCTTGAGGCCTTATCACCAGGTCTACCACCTCCGTTTTGTACAAGTATCTCAAATGTTAATTGTAGAAGCTGTTTCTCCTGTTAAGAGTACAAGACGGAAAACTTCATGTTATTGCTGAGGGAAGGTGAATGATGTTCAGCATTATACCCTAGTTCAGCTTAGCATAAGGATAACTCAGCTAATTGTCACTGATCTGAAGAAATTTAGGACTAAATAGTAAGCTACTTAACAATAATGTTCTTTTACTGCAGAGACAGCAGGTGGGAGAAAACCTCACGTAGTTATTAGTGTTGAGGAGCGTGGATGCTACCACAGAGCTATGCTGCATGATGCACCAGCCAGGAAACCACTGTAGTCATGTTGTTTTGCATAGCAGTTGATTTACATGTCTAAACTTAATTTCTCAGCAGGTGTAGGTAGTGTGTTTTGTTACAGAGTTTGGGGATTTTGTTGTTTATTTGTTTTTCACTAAAAACTCGGGATGCATGTGATGAAACCGTGTATTTGTATTTGGCCTTCTGCTGTAGCGCAAGGGAGAAAATTGCTGTTTCTGCTATGGCAAGCCTGTTTGTTGTCTTGGTGGGTTCTTTTGCAATTGAACAAACAACCCCCCAAGAAACCCTGATGTCCTCCGAGCTGTGTTTCTTCAAAACTATGTCTTGGGCTAACAAGGAAAGGTAAAAGGTGTAGAGAATTACGGGAATTGTCCTTTGCTTTTTTAATGGTTGTATGTTGTGGGAAAGTGCTGATACAGGGAATGTCTTCTGCACCAAATTGATTTACAGAGCCAACAGCATCAAAATGAAACTGAAGGTTCTGTTACCAGTTCCAGGAAGCACTGATCGTGTCTATAACTTTACTTTTCATTTCCAAATACCACACTAATTGCTGGAAAAGATAGGGTGTGGAGGAAATCACAGATCAGGAGACTGACAAAGTTTGTGGAGATCTGTCTGACCCTGGTAGGAGGAAAAAACATTCATTTAGGCTCAACACAATCACTAAACTGTCAAAATATAGCCAAGATTAAACATACCATGGGCAGCAATGCAATGTCCAGGAGCATTTACTGTGGGAAACTTGGAGGGGAATTCAGAAGATCTGAAATTTGGGCTTTAGGGCCCAGCAGAATGCCTAGATACTGAAACTCACCTTTATAGATCCAGCAGGTTAAAGGGCTGAATACTTTTTAGTATAATCACTTTCATCTTTTATTACAACTGTGAGGTTGTTTTGAGAACCAAGAGTTGGTAAAAGGTTGTGCTAGACAGACCAAATAAGTGCACCTTTAGCTTTGGTTACTTCTTGTCTTTCCTCCCTTTATTTCACACTTTCTTAGCTTTATCACTTTGCAGGTGTTCAGAGGGGTAATTATTTTCCCAGGAAAAAAACTAAGGAAACTGGAAAAAAAAATGTACATGTTAATGTGTGGCTATGCTTTAGTACCTTACTTTGTAGTATTTGGATTAATGCAAATAGAAGTTTAAAGGTTGCAAGACACGAAGCATTTACTGCATCGTGTGCTGTTTCTGAGGAGAGATAAGATCACCATCTACCTTTGCAAGAAAGTACACAAGAAAGTTCCTGATCAGTAGCAAAGGTCAGAAATGAAGCACAGAGACCTCATTTTGTGTTTGCTTTCTTTTGCTTTGAGATGCAGAGCTCAGAGCTGGAGTCACTGAACTCTTAATTTTTCTGAGGAATGCAAGTGTGAATTACCTCCTTTGTCTCCTCATCCATAAAGCAGAAGTAATAGTATTTTTTCACTCCTTACTGATGTTGTGTGTATTCTTTGAGGAGGAATGCAATACCATTCTGTAAACAGAAATGAAACTTCCTAGGCCTTCCCCATTTGTGTCTCTTCCGATGTGTTTGTCCTTGATAGTATTAATATGATCTTCCAAAACCCTGTGGAAAGATTCAACATCAAAACAGTCATCATAGCAAGGTTGGGTGCTGATTTGGAATGCTGGCAGCTCTTAGTTAATAAAATAAGCTCAGCAAAACCAGAATCTAAAGCAGTGAAGAGTACAGGATGCATTGACTCAAACAGAAATTGGTACTGATTTGAGTACTTGTAATTGCTTTAGGCCAAATGAAGAGAAAATGGGAAGAAAGACTGAAGAAAGTGGAAGAACTTGCTTCTCACTATGAAAGAAACCCTCTTCCTCCAGTTTATAGACCAAGACTATCCAAACCCTTTCAGCCATCCTCTGTTTGGAAAATATTTTGCCGGCAGGCTGAAGCTTTTGAGTATGTAAAAACCTGCAAAGAGGTAAATTACTGGTTAACTGGCTGTCTCTAAGTACTTTCAAGGTTGAACTTAAGAGCTTGGTTGACAGTGAAGTCTTTACCAGGTCTCAGGGTATGTTTTTTTCTTTCATTCTTCCCTCCCTCAGCTTCTTCCTATTCCTGATACAGCAAGTATTTTTCTTGTCTTTGCAGGAGACCATGCTACACTGGAGGTAGCTCTAAGAAGTGCTCGTTCTAACATATGAATTGATATTTGAAGTTCACCTCTAACATTAGAAGTGTTTTTTGAAATCATTGTAGTGATAGATTTGTACCTTCTGAGGTGACTGAACTGTCAGGGTTGGCAGGAGAATGAGAAGGTAGTGAGAGTCAAGTAGGAAAAAAGAGGAAGAGAGAGATGAGGGCAAAAAAGATACCCCAGAGTCAGAGAGAAGACAATACAGCTTTCCAAAGACATCAGATGAACAAGTTCAAATGAAGCCATGAGCTAGATGAATGCTATGCCAAATGTTTTCAGTTTAATACACTTCAAATTGGTTACTGATATTGAAGAAAGTATCAGGTTTTTCCTCTACACTCTTGTAGGTGTTTGCCTGAGCCTGAAATTCTGTTTTCCAAAATGCACTCTCTCTGGCTTGTCACTGTGGTGTTTTTTGGGTTTATTTTTTTTGCATTTTCTTTCCAGATTTTCATTTTTTTAATTAGATAAAATAGAGTCTAAAGAATATTTACTACAAAGGCATGGACTGCCATCACTTTCACAAGGCCACTCCTTTCAGGACAGTGTTGCTCCTCCTGTTAGGTGCACTCACCACTAAATGAGAAAAAAGACAACTTTACAGAGTAAACAGGTTACATGAATGCACAACAAAGAAAAGCTTCAAAATTTGCTCATGTAACTGAAATCAGAACGATGTCCTTCATTAAAACCAGGTGCTGCTTAGCTTGGAAGAGGATAAGTGGTCCACTTACAGTTTTCTAGTATTTACTAATCTTTAGTTATTAAGAAATTACTGTCAAATAGGAACTTCTAACAAATTTAACTGGTTGCTTGAATAAGAAGAGTCAATCTTTTTATTTTAAAGGATGTTCACGTGTTTGCCTTAGAGAAGAACACACAAAGTGGGCAGAGATTTTACCTTGTGACAACTTATAAAGAGCTTTGGTTTTACTACACGTGAGTATTTGGAAAAGTACCCTACATGCTATCATAAGATGGGAGGATACTTGTATATACTACATGCCAATGGCAACAGCCATTCCTGGGTAGCCAGTGGCCATCATGGATAGTCTGAGGTTTGATCTTGACTAGAGGGAAAATCTTCGTAAGGACAACCTAATCAATTCTATTGTAGATTTCAGCTTTCTTTTTGAGTTGCAGACTGCCATTATTTTCTGTGAATTAAGGACCTTGTCAACTGAATTTAAATCTAAAAGCAGTAGATTCACCTTTGCTGTCAGCTTTCCTCAAGGGATCATACCAACACGCGACACAAACATTTCTATGATTAGTCATACATTAATTTAAATGAGCATTAACACATCTGGTTACCAATTAATGGATTTGTTTGCATGATGCAATTTCAAGGATCATCTGCTGAACTCTTGCCTAGGTTTAGCTGTATCTGGGGCTAAACTACAGCAGCTGCTCTAACACTTGATGGCCTCTCTCTAGCAGAAAAAGGAAATGGGGAAAAGAGACCCACAGGCTAAAATGAAAAGAGATTTAATGAAATAGCTAAATGGTACCAGTGTCAGTACTAAACATATAAAGTTATACTCAGCCCAGCACAAGTGCAGCAATGATTATATGCAGGAAAGCAGTCCCCAGGAGCAGAAGGCAGAGGAGCAGAGTGAGAAGCCAAAGCATAAAACTCTAGCAGGAAGTTCCCCTGTCTTTAGGGAACTTCCTTCTTTATACTAAGTGTGATGCTCATGGCATGGGATGCAGCTGTGAGCCAACTCGAGTCATCTGTCCTGGCTGATTCAGAGCTGGTAGGAGCCTGTGGCTCCTGGCTGGCCAGTTATTTGTTAACTTAGTTCGGGAAAAAAAATTGTGATCTCATTTTTAGTGTCCAAGATGTAGGAGGAGTAACTTTTTTAACTGTAGTTTCCATAATTCCTTAAATTCTCAACAGCATTTCTGTTGAAAGTACTACCTGGGGGCACAGGGAGAATACTTTACACACTTAAAATCTAGGCCAGACAAATATCTTTGTTGTTGTTTTCTGGTCAGTTACATTTTTTTCTAAGTGTTATATGGCTGATACTCTAAAAGAGTGTGCGTGGTTGAGTGAAAAATAGAAGAATATTTAACACTTGTGGCATCCTTGTTTGGAACTAATGAGCATGTGTAAAATTTATCCTAAGAGTCATGATCTGGCTTTGTTTTTCCTTAGAAAAGGTTACAAAACAAGTCTTATGCATTGCTATGAAGTAATTCCTGAACAAGATGCTTGCAAGCTTTATTTTGATTTGGAGTTCTACAAACCAGCAAATCCTGGTGCTGATGGCAAAAGCATGGTCGCAAAGTTAATTGAGGTAAACTGGAGCAAAGTTTCTGATTGAATATGAAACCAAAGTATTGACTACTTTATTATTGTTCTGTAGTAAAATGAAAAAGAATTGTAGATTCTTTTTCTCAGTGGTCATTTTTAGTGAAGCAAAAGGTACTGTTTTAATTAAAGCAAAGGTTCCCTAAGTGAAAGGAAAAACTCTAAAATGGTGGTTGTTGGAATGCTTGCATTCAGTGTGGGTTTGCTGATAAAAGTTTGCTATGAGTTTGGACTGGAATTGAATTAAATTAATTGTGTATTTAAAGTGTGCATGAAAACTTGGGCGGTAAAAAAAGGTCAAAATCTACATTTGTGTTAGGTTTTATCAATAGCAGTGTAAAAATTAGCCTAATTAATGCTTGTCATTACAGCTTGTCAGCCAAAAATTAAAAGAACTATATGATGTGAATTGTTCAGCAGAAGATGTCCTGAATTTAGATTCTAGTACTGATGAAAAGTTTAGTCGACACTTAATATTTCTTCCTCAAAATACTGTATTTAAGGACAATATGCATGTTGGTAAGTATGTGCTTCTCTCTTACTCCAAGAAATAAAAAGTGAGCTTTTAACTTTGAGCAGTGCCACCTCCCATTTGGATATTTATTTTAGTGGAACAACACATGGAAACAAATCTGTATTCCAAGTGAAAATGACTACCTATTTCTATTTCATTCGGGATTAGAGGAGACAGCCTGAAGTAATGCCAGAGGAAGTTTAAGTTTGGCATTAAGAAAATTTTCTTCACTGAAAAGGCTGTCAAACATTGGAACAGACTGCTCAGGGAAGTGATTGAATCACCATTCCCTGCAAATACTTAAAAGATATAGATGTGTTGAGGAACTTGGCCAAAATTCAGATCCTTAATCTGAAACAAAGAGGCTTTTTTAAGATGAAAAAACCCTTGTTTCTCATCCTTGGGAACTGTGGGATCCATGTCCCTAAACCTTTGGAGTAGTAGTTCACGTGGCAGTCTGAGCAGATTGTCAAAGTTACGAGCAGATGCTTATACCACTGGCTGCCAGCCCCAAGCGTGATCCTTCTTGAGTGGCATAGTGGTAACAGCAATGAGGCTCAAAGACTTAAACAGAATTACTGCAGTTTTTAGTTCAAAAGCATAGCCTTCAACTTCTCTGGCACTATAAAACTCTGTAATATATGGATGATAAATTGGGTATGACAGCAATGTTAGCCTGTGATTTTGCTAACTAAATCACATTGGTCAGTTCTTTCAAGTAGAAGCTTGAAGTGTTGATTCTAGCCCATTAGGTAAGTGTTCTGTATCTCCAGTGTGACTGCATCTGGCATGTTTACCGTCAGACTTCAAATATGTCCTGCTTTTCCTTTTTCAACAAGATGGTGAAGCTGCAGCAAATATTTAGTGTTTTTTTTAATAGTTGAGATATGTAAATATCAGTGTCAAATTCATGCATGTTACCAATAACGCTGTACTTTAGACTTTTCATTAATGCCTTTTAGTTACCGGTTATAATTACAATACAGGGACTGAGCTTGTAGCTCATGTAAGAAAGCACAGGAGTTGATGTGGGTCTACAGGAAAGCTGCAGAGATCAATGGATTTACATTGATCTACATGGCTGACAAACCCAAAACATAAAAAATGAGCTAAGGAGGTGATTACCAAGCTGCCTTGCTTCTCAATTCTCTATTCCCAGCAGTAAAATTGCAAGGAGGAAGACTGTTGCTGTATGATACACATACACCCAGCTGTTTATGTTCACTTAAAACAAACAAAAAAAAGAAGTTAGTACAAATTCTTGTCAAGCATGAGTTTCTTAGTTACTGACTATAACTATTTCATGCAGTGAGTTGGTCAAAAGATTTTTCTTCAAAAAAACCCAGAAGGGTTAGAAAAACCCCAGCTCCAACCACTTCCATCTTGGTTCTTTTGAAAAGCATTTGCATAGGAACTGTTAAATTCTTTCTTGATTCATAAAGGACATTGTCTGCTTTTGGGTTGTTCTGCTTGTTTGTTTTTAAGGTAACTTTGTGAGAAGCATTTTGCAGCCTGCCATAATGTTAATGGAGAGTGAAGCTGCTGCTGCTGCAGTGCCAGAAGGAGCAGGACATGTTTCCCAGTGTTCTGTAGAAGAAATTGGATTAGATGGTTCTCTTGTTTCCAAAGGTGGGCCAGCCATTGCTCACCAAACAAAGGATATGGAAACATCACAACAGGGAGAAAATTTGGAACTTTCCTTTCTAGTAGTAAATGATAAAGAAGGCAACAAGCAGCTTTTTGTGGATCTAGGTAAATATAAGAAGTGCTTTTAAACCTCTTGAATGCAACAAAGATTAAGAAATAACAGTGTTGTTGTGGGAGTTAAAATCAAGTACAGCATGTCCTGAAACCCTGATCACAAATGCTGTACCTGAAAGCAGCCTTACATTCTTGGTCCATGTAACTTCCTACATTACTGCATTTAATTATTTTGTTCTGAAGTTTGAAGAAACTCTTGCCACACAGGACTCGGGAATTGATTTTGTTCCTAAGAACCTAGTGCTGTGTTATGGGTTTGAGAATTGGGATGTCTTAACCATCAAGGAAAGTCCTCCAGGGACTAGACATCCCAGGAGGTGGACACCAGAAAATGTAACCTTTTGTTACTGCATTCCCATCAGGCTGCATCTCCCTTTCCTATATAAACTGGCTGCACAGTCAGTTTCTCCATTTTTTTTCCCCTCTCTCTTCTCCCAGCGAGCTGAGCTGGTACCTCTCTGGTATTGACTGGGCACTTGAGGCTTTTGGCCTTGAGCAGCTTGGCTAACTTTTACTGTGTCACTCAGGCCTGGGTAGGGAGGCATGCGGGGCAAAGACTTTAGAAAAATATGGCCTAATGAGATTGTGAAGCTGAATATGAATTTGTGCATTTTTTATTTCTCTATACATTTGTAAATAGTCTTTCCATTTAAGCTTCCAATCCAGTGTGGAGAGTTTTTATTTTACTCTTTTGGGAAGGAGTAAAATACCTCTTCTGTCTGCTCAACCCAAGACGTGCTGCTATTTGGGTTAAAAGAGGATAGCAAGCATTGCATTTCTGTCATTGCAGTTGAATTAGAAGCCATTTCCTCACTGAACCAGTCTTACAGGCAGGACTTCTGTGCTGTTCTGCATGTATGAATTGAGCTGCCTTATCCTATTTGCAATGGCAGTTATTAAGTTTTGATGACAGAATAATAGAAGTTTTGGGTTGGGCACTTCATGGCCCAGCTGGGCTTAAAAATGTTACAAATCTCCCGGAGCACAACACCCACTGTCAAACTAAGTTTGAAATTTCCACCCTTGTCTATCCCCAGATCTGGTTTCTCTGCTTTTTTGCCTTCAGTGAAGTGAAGGTAGTTCAGCAGCTTTTTCTAGAGCAGGGTTATGCACTTGAGGGCTTAGTTTCTTTCCCAGACTTCTCTGAAGAAAACCCATTCCTTCACTCTTCTCATGGCATTCAGGCTCACTTTTATGGCTGGCCTCTTCAGTGTGTCTGCCCTGTTGAAATGTAATCCCAAAGTTGAGCCTGCAGTAGGCTCCTCCACAACTGATTTAGAATTACTTTGCACTTACTGTGCAAAATTTCAAGCACATTCCTGGAGAGAAATTAAACAAAAAAAATCCCAGTAACCCCAGTATACTGTTACCTTTTACGAACGTGATGTTTGTCCTCAAAAATTAACCATCTGCAGTGTTTGCTAGACATGTTACCTCACAACTGCAAAGCTGAAATCAGAGTAGCTGAAATACTGAACTACTGCAGTGACGAAAAGCTACCTGCCATGCTTCATTAATAGTTCTTTAAGTTTTTGTCTTTGTAAAAATAAATAAAGCATCTACCGCCTCAATAAGTTCTTAGACAGATTAGGCAGTGTTTAAGATACCTGCTTATTTGTCTGTTTGTTTGGTTTTGAGACCAGAGTCCACAGAAAACGAAGTTTGATGAATGTGAAGTCCTTTCTGGATAAAATGGTGGTGCAGCTTTTTATGTTGCATTTCACAAAGATCACATGAAAAGTACCAATTTCTTACACTGAAGGGAAACTTCTAGCAATGGTAATGTCAGAATTGTTAAAATGCCTGTGCAGAGGTGTTGAGTGTTTGCCTTAATTCTTCTAAAACACAAAAGATGTACATGTGAGCATGATCTTGCTTTGTTGCATTTGTTCTGTGGGATGTGAGATGAAGTCATTAACCGTTTTGTCTTCAGCTGGGGCTAAGGAAAAATGTTTAATTTGAAAGTGCTAAGTACTATGCTAAGAAACACTTGTTTTTCCTGTAGGAGTTTATACAAGGAATAGAAATTTCCGGATGTATAAGTCATCAAAAGCAGGCAAAAATGTGATTCTGAAGATAGCAGAGGATAATAAGTTTGTGCCTAACTGTGAAGATGACGTTTCCTTGGAAGAAGCATATTTTCTTTCTTCTTTGATCTGCAACATTAGGTAACTGCTTAATTCTGGTGGAATTTGAACTGTTTCAAAATACACATTGTAGTGCTTTTTCTCCTGGAGTAGTTAGGAATAGCTGCTATCGATGGTCATTTACTCCGTGAGTGTTGTTACTCTGTCACTTTGGAGTCCTAGTAACACAGAACACGTGGCGCATGCTCTTGAGTTGTGCTTCATTTCTCTGTACAAACTCAAAATGACAATGTACCCATTATTTAGAGCTGTGTAGTTCTGAAAGGAAAAAATACATATTTACAATCAATTAGGAAGAATAAAAATATTTTCTGAAGTGTGATTAAAAAAGCTAAGAAGGATTTTTTTATAGTACATGTTTACTTGCATATCATATTTCCCATTTGGTATAGATACTTCCTTTGGTTGGATACAGGTACACAGAATAATCAAGTTTTCTGTATTAAGCCTCTGATATTTCACCCTGCACTGTCATAAGATGATCCTAATCATTACTACAGCAGGAAGGTTAAAAAGGTTTATTTAACTGCAGAATATGAATATAATGTTTTTGTTAAAGATGTCTATTTGTGGTGACTTCAGATTTGTATCCTGAAATGTTCATTGTCCTCAACTGATGCCAGTAGCCCCATAGCATAAATTGTGTGGTCTATTCAGATCAGAGTTGTCAGCTGTGTCGGCCAGAAATACGTGTGAGAGATTCTGCTGTGTTGAATTTATTCTTCTGTGATCATCTGGCTTCCAGCTAGTATCACAGCAAGGAAAAGTAGCTCATTGTAGAGGGAAAAACAAATGTGAAACCTTTCACAGAGTGTGTATGCAGAAATACCATACTAGGACAAGTGCTACTGTAGGCATGCAGACCAACCATTAGGCCGGGCCTTCGGGTTTTTGCTTTCTGGAGGAGGAAACCCTGCCCCCTGCTGGTGCATGCCGGAGGAAACCCTCGAAATGAGAAGACGGAGAGCTACGGGGATGGCGATAGGTAGCGGTCACAGACTGGTGATGTTAGCAAGGACCTCTGCAGGGCGTCTGACCTGCATAGGTTTTGCTCCAGCTCCCGCAGGGCTGCCTAGAGCAGGTAGCCCAGGACTACGTTATGTTAGGACAATCATATGATGGTATATTACACCGTGTTTACTATGCTATGTTGTGCTCTAAGACTCACATTTTCCTTTGTATTCTCTCTTTTCTTCAGAGAACGGGACAATACAAAAGTTCTGTCATCAGGCTTTTCAGAAGAGGATAGAAAAATGTCTGCTTTTTTAAACAGTAAAACTACCAGAAGCAGTAAAGGTACCTTGAGCCTTTTCTACTATACTCTTAAATTAGATGTGGTGTGATTTACACACCTGATAACCATAGCTGCCAGGCTTTGTCTGTTTCCTCTCTACCTTGGGGGTAGGGGGCAGCAGTTTAAACGATCTACAGGAAACTAACAGTGGATTTCTCCTTAGTTATATTTAAGGATTCAGTGTGAGTCAGGTATATTTGCTATCTGTGGCCTATATAGTGCATAAAAGGAGTGTTATGATTACGGATTACAAAGGCAAAGCCAGTAACCATATTTATATGTGCCTTTGTTTTAACAGATTCCATGGAAGGTTACCAGGTTTCACCATATCCAGAAATTGATTCTTTTGTTCATTCTTTGGTTAATAAAGATGGGGTCCAAGGAGGTAAAGACTGCTTTGCTACTTACAAATTAGTGTTCTGCAGCAGTACTCTTAAATAAGTACACTGTTTATGTTTTTTCCCTCCAGGGATCCGGCGATGGAATTATTTCTCTCTGGAAGAAATACTTGTATATGACATTTCTGGTTACCGGTGGTGTGAAAATATTGGCAGAGCTCACAAAAGTAACAACATAATGTATGTGCTTTAAGTGCTCACTATTCACTTTAAACCAGCTTGCTTTATTTATTTGCTGCTCAGCTGCTATTCTACAAAAAAAAAGGGCTGGAAAAACTTATGGGTAGAATCAGTACTTGGTACTGTTTCTGCTCCCTGGCTCTGTGGGGATACAAAGCTTTTGAAAAACAAAACACAAACAAATTAAAAAACCCCCAACCAACAAAACACAAAACAAACAAACAAGCAGAAAGAAACAAACCAGACTTTTCTCCCTCCTAAATTTAGTTTGTGATAGCTGAACTTGTATTTCTAATATTTCTCTGAAGTGTTCTTCATAGAAGAACATTTCTGCTATTTAAAAATAGGCATCTAAAGATGCTAACTTATAGTTCAGAGTATGTTTGATTTATGTGCTTAGCTAGGAAGCCAAACAATCACGAATGAGATAAAACATTTTCAGTGCGAGTAAAATTACATTCTTGTATTATCAAAATGACAAAGATAACTCTTGCAACAACTTCAGTCCAAAGGAGTTTTGCTAATGACTCCACAAAAACAAGTGTTGAAAAGTCAGAGGCTTTCTAGATGATGTTAGAATTGCAGTGTATCACTGCAGTGTTCTGATTTAAAAGTAATTCTGTGTAACATTTAAAATAACAAGGAGTGTGTTTTTGAGAAATAAGGGTATGAAAACACCCACAGCCACTACACCAGGTGAACATGGTGTTCCTCAAGCAACTTCCTTGAAGATTGGTGTTTCTAGAGCACCAGCCGAAAAAAGCTAGGCTGCCTAATCAGCTGACAGGAAACAGCGATTTTACCTGGCCTTTATAATGGAACTATCTGTAACAGCAATAGCAGCAACCTTATCTTACAGTTAGGCCCCACATACTAATCTTACTTTAATGATGTTTTCTTCCAAGCTTAATATAATGAAGTTGCCTACATTTCACTTTTGAATGTTAGTCTTAAAATAAATATATTTTTAACTTAAGCCTGAAGTTCACTAAAAAAAATACATCAGACTGTACAAAATGAATATATAATACAAGTATGTCAGAGTATGAAAGCAATATCCCTAGATGGGGACAAACAAAATGCGTTCACTTTGAGTGAGTTTCTTACTTTGTACTGTTACAAAGCCTAAATTATTTCATTCTTAGGATTCTGGTAGATCTAAAGAAGGAAGTCTGGTATCAAAAATGCCACGATCCAGTCTGCAGAGAAAAAAACTTCAAATCACAAAGTATGTATTCTGTGATTTCCAGGCAACTATACTAAGTACTTTTTGGAATGTCAACTGTAATTAATGCCCTGTGTTTGATTTAGGTTTTCCACTACCACCTAGGATATGTCTCCCATTTCTTTTCAAAGAGGTATGTTTTGTTCCTACTGATATACTGAAGCTCTTAAGTAAATCTGTCTCTGGAAGACATGGAAAGCCCCCACTGACACAATCTGATTTGCTCCATACAGTACTTAACACTGGTACGGAACAGCTCCCCAGAGCAGCTATGCTAGTACACTAGCTCCATATATTTGTTTTTAAGTTTTCCAGCAGCAGATGTAGCACAAAAAAAAAAAAAAAAAAAAGGTCAGCACAAGTAAAGCTGAGTTACTGGAAAAGTCTGACTGCGCCTGGGACTAAAGACTGTTGTGGCCATTTGAGCTGATCCTCTAGCTCAGACGTAGGGGAGAGATGAACATTCCAGGGATAGGCCACATAAATGGCAACAATAATAAATTAATATAATTTCATTGGAGCATCAAGAACTTAATGTCTAGAAGCACAGCTTGTTCTGCCCCTTCTCCCGCTGGCTTCTGCTGCTGCAGCTTCGCCTATCATCCCCGGCTGCTATTTTGGCTACTGCTGCTTCTGCTGCTTCGCCGCCGCTTGACCCCTCCCCATCTCCCTTAAGGTTATTGTATTGTTTTTTTTTCCCTTCCTTCCTTCTCTAGTTATTATTTCTCTTTACATTGTTATACTTATACTATAAGAAAATGCAATTTCATCTTTCCCTGACTTTCAAAAAGGATGGGTTTTGTGTTGTGAATTTTCTTCCCGGGGGAGGGATCAGCCCAACCTGGGCCAACTGTCTTCTCTTTTGGCCTGAACTGCAGTTTCCAGTGCATAAACCAGCAAGGCACCACTGCAGGTGCAGAATGGGAAAACTACCCAAGATAAGCTCTGCTGCGCATGTTTGATTTCACACAGGGCCAGCTAAAATAGAAGTGCTTCTGGAAGACTTGAGTCAGTCAGAGTCAAATTTAAGTCAGTGACCTGCAAATTTGAAGTTCACTCAACTCCAGTATATTAAAAGCAGTTATGTTTACCTGTGTGGGTAAAGTATTTGAACTAACCTGATACAGCACCTAGATTCTACCCCCTAAACATAGATTTATTTTTTTTTCCACTGGGTAGGCAGTAGGAGTTGGCATCTTTGCAACTTTTAATTTTTACACTTCATACTGGAGAACAGCACAGTGAGCTCTACTTAGGCAGATTAGCAGCTATTAGTGCTACTTCAAAGGAAGTGGAATTTAAATGCATTTTCAGATCTTTGAACAGACACTAAAACCTTCCATTGCTTTAAGGAACTGTGTACAACAGACTTCTTAAAGTCTGTTAGAAAAAGAGCGAACTTCTAATCCTGTTGAAATAGGTTTCTACAGGTTAAGGTGGCTATAAATTATCATGACTTGTTGGCCAGCTTCTGGTAATGTCAATTATACATAAGAGTACAAGTTTCATACTTTGAGATGAGTAATTAAAAGCACAAGGACCAATTTCATATGGACTAAGTAGTATTCTTGCTTCTAAAAGGAAGAAGAATATACAGTAGTGGATGGAAGGGGGAACACTGAAGAAGAAAACCTGTGTTCTAATGTGTCAGGCTTGTCAAAAAGCTCAATATCTCTAGAAAAAACCTTGTCTCAGAACTCCCTGTTGTCTGACAGTAAGTGGGACAATGCAAGTGATGATGCCTGTTTCCTAGAAGCTACTGAAGACGTGGAACTAGCTGAAGCTGCAAATGCTAGTCTGAATTATGCCGTTGAAGAAATTCCTGATGAAGTTATTTTGGAAGCTTTAAGGGAACAGAACACTTTCCATAAAGAAGGCACCTAGCCACAGACCTGGCTAGCAGACACTCTGCTAACAATGAAGCTTGTGTACTGCATGCCCTCTGTGAAAGATGGTGCAATGCAGTATAAAAGTGCTCTTCCAGAGCTGTAAGGCAAAGAACAGAGTGACTACTACAAAACAGGTATCCTCGCAACTCGGTCATCTTGAACTGGCGCAAAGGGAGGTCATGAAAGATGACAAGGGGGCTGAAGAGTACTGGACTAAAACCTCAGCATGAATACTTAGCACTTTTAATGCTGTCTTGCTGTGTAGTTTCTATTTTGTTAGTTGTATGCTCAGGTTTTACTGATAAGTATAACAGATTTATTTACTTCCAGAAATACGAGGAAATTATTTATTTCAAATACAAATATAATTAAAAGCTTTATCTATTGAAGTTCAAAGTCTGTGTTTTTTCTTTTAAATCACCTTGCCTGAATAGCCAGAGGTTAAAGACCAACATTAAGGGAGCACAGATGGTTTATGGCTCTAACTGGAATTACTACATCATTGATTCCACTGACATGCTGAGTAAGTTGTCACACAGACTATTTGACAATCAGATTAAGTCACTGACCTCTCTTAAACACTGAAGCAGAAGAGAGTGACAATGACTACCCAAGTTTTAAGCACTGACCATTATAATAATAGTTTCTAACAAATGTCTAAAAGTCCATTACAAACACTTAAGGTTTCTTTGATAACTTCCCTCTTTGTGCAGCCAAAGCCTCTTCCAGCTTCATATTAGTATTGTGAAAATGTCTTTCTGCTCCTAAAATTCTCCGTGACTCCACCAGAAGGGCAGGGAGACTGGAAGTTCCATACTGTAGCAAGGAAATAGAAGGCAACATTGTTTTTAACCCTTGGGGGAAAAAACAAATAATCACTTCAATGTCTGTATTTGTTTCCTCACTCTGAAGAGGTACAACAGGATTATTAAAAGTGACGAACAATCAGTACCAGAGAGTTCTGAAATGGCAGCATTTCCCTTACACAGGGCAGGCATATAGCACTGTCAACAGAAAACAGGGTGCCAGATCACAAGCCATGGCAAAGGGAAGGAGTTCCAAGACCACATAAGAAATTACTCTGGCCACGGAATGCATGTGTTGTTCTTAACATTAAATACCTTATGGAACAGACCTGTAAGTACCAGAGTCTCCCCCATCTTAAACAGTAACAACAATTAAGAGACTCTTGTCATTGTTTTTTTTTTTTCCTAATTCTGTAAAAAATGTTAGACCTGAGGACAACTATCATGGTTCTACGCCCTTTGAATTACTGGGCAGAGACAGCAAGGTAGCAGAATCCTCTCTGACATGTTCTAATTTCTAACACGAGACAAAGAGTGAGATACTGCAACCGTTACAGCAGTGATTCTCCAGTTGGTTCCTCAAAGGCAGTTAACAAAATATTGCTGCTTGATAAAGGCTAAACATAACAAATATCCATTGGTGCAGGAAAAAGAGGGGAAAAAAAAGGGTGTCTGTGCACTGATCCAGAGCAGTTCAGAAACACATGCAGAATATGTACTTACTACCACTTTTGCTTTTGGATTTTCTTCTCTATAATCCAAACAGTCATGCTGTAGCTCCTTCAAATCAGTAAGTAATTCAGTTGCTTGCCTCAAGGAAGACCTCTTTTCCTGTAGCTCTGCATATTCTCTTTGTAGTTGTACCAGTTGTGGTTCAGCTCTGTAAAACATAAGGCTTTGATGACTCTTACCTGCCTGCTTACTGCACAAATAACTGTGAACATCTTTTCTCTGGAGAAAATGCGAGGGAAAGGTTGGTCAGAAATCCAAAATGTAGGTTAGTGTGCAACTTACATTTAAATAGGATCAAGGAAGCAAATCCACCAAAAAACCCTACACTTTTTTCCACATCTACCTGAGATGTGGCTGACAATATAGCCACTCTCTCAAGCACCTAAGAAACATCACTTGAAAAGCTGAAGTACCTGGTGCTCTTCTTCTGCGCACACCTGCTTGCAGGCTGAGGTGCTCAGTGCTTATGCTGAAGCACACTTGGGATCCACAAACCACCTATGCCTCTGCCTAAACAAGGTGGAGGTCTCAACTCATTAAAATATCACTGCAAAAACTGAACACCAACATCCACTTTCATTTAACGGTGTGACAGTTAAAAAACCTTTAAACATGATCAAAGGATTAAAACACAACAAATAAAGAAAACATAAGACAGCTTTCATCTGTGAGGGGATTCACACCCATACTGAGGGATACCTTTAATTATTCCTTTGAGTGAAGTTTGTCCATAATACTGCAAAAAAACAAAACCCCAAACCCAACAAAACACTCTCATGGCTAGAGAGAAAAGGCTTTTTATCTGCCTTTGTGGAGCCAAGCACATAGTTCCCTACAATGTTAGCTTCAGTATAAAGCTTGTCATTAATAACCAAGTGGATTTAGGCAAGTTTAATAGTTCTTCAAAAGAAGTATTCTGTATGTAAATAGCAATTAAAATTAATGCCAATTTAAGAGAATAGGAAGTGTGTGGACACAAGAGATGGTAGCAAACCACGTACTCAGAAGCATCCCAGCCAAACTGCAAAGGTGGAAGATATTCAATTCAGAATCTACAAAGCCCTCCTTATTACCTTTGAAAATTTATGACTCATCACCTTTGTAATTCCAGTTTTCCATCCACAGTAACTAGTTAGCTAAGAACAAGTATCTAGGCAACTGAAATGTGGAAAGGAGAGGTTATCCTGAGCTTTTGTAAAACCAAAAGCAATAGAGCAAAACAGAAGTAGAGTTTCATAAAAAAAAATGAAGTAACAAAAGAAGCTACTTTCACTTCTGAGTTACAAAATACCAGACTCCTTCAGTTTTTCAGGCTATTACTATGCCTCATTAGAAACATACCCTATTAGGTCTTCTCTGAGTTGGAACAGTTGCTGTCTTTTCTTTTTGATCTCTGCTATTACCTGAAACAAACAGTGAGAAAAGTCTTTGAAACAGTTTCTGTAACTTCAAAGGCAAACAACTCAAATTTCATTGGTTTTTTTCCCCTTTGAGGTTTTATGCTTCTGATTCTGGGTGTGGAAAATCCCAGGATACCAAGGCCTTATAAACTGCCATATTTGACATTTGTACTTTACACATTTTAAAGCTCTTTAAAGTGTGAAAGTCTCATCTGCATCCAAGATGTCCCTTAAGGAGCACTGGTACAAGCACACAAAAGCAATTGTGGTATTTTGAGCTGTATGTGACCAACCGCGGTAGGTTTTTGTTTGTTTTTAAAATGCAGACTAAACCAAATGTATGTTCAGTATGATTGCCATAGCTAAGGCACTCAGCATAATTAAGCTTTTTTTAGTACAACAACCAATTTAAAGTAAAAGCCCAAAACTAAATCATAAATTTAAATCTAGGAACTACAAATCTGATTTTAAACCAACGTATAAGAAGCAAAATAAGGGTAACTCTGTGCAGCTGTTCATTTTACATGCAAAGTAATCTACTGTATCACCTCCAATTAACAAGGCTTTAGCACACTAATTGCTACCTTCCAGAACAAGCTTTCTGTTGACATTACTTGTTTAAACTCTTTTGTAATAGAAAAAAGTTTTAGGAAGATGTTCATCTGGGCAAAAACCTTCTGGCAGACAGTGCCTAGCCTGCTTTTAAGGATTTTTGTCACAGGCCATCTACCTCTCTCCTGATGAAACCACTGCAGTGTTCTTCTGCTCTTACATTAGTACCTTCTTCTGTCAACACTCTCTTGCTGCATTTTCAGCTGATTACTGCTCACTCTGAACAAGCAGAGGAGCTGACTTCCTCTGAACAAAACTGCTACACAAATTTAGAGTGCAGCTCCCCGAGACTTCTCTGCTTTAAACTAAGCAATCCAATTCTGTCCTCACAGGTCACCATCTTTGCTGCTCTCCCGATTTTATATTCATCTATGTTTCCAGAAGGTTAGCTCTCAGTATTTGATTTGCTCTCCAGAATAGCAATATACAGATGGAGTTTGCATACCATCAGTTACTTGCATCTTTTCAAAATCCTCTATTGGCTTCCATTTGTAGAGCTGATTCTGTACATTTCCCTTGTAAATTATTTTACTTCTGCTAGTCCATATCTTTAAGTTTCACTACTCACTTCTGTATGATTTACAGTATCTGTATTTACCTTAGTATTTTTTTTCTTCATGTTCTTTAATTCCTGGGCTTCCATGATCTACAGCAGAAAGGAAGAATTACAGATTGACTATGGGCCTTGATTTCACCTCTACCCTCCTAAACACGTTTGCAAGAATTACTTTGGAATAACATAAAAAGCTTTTTAAAAAAACAAAACCAAACAAACCTGGTTCAATGGAAACTTCAAGGGTATCAGTTATGTATCAGCCAGAGGAAGACTGTTGCACAAAATTAGTCATCTGGCACCATTAGTGTAAGTAATGCTCCTTGTAGTAAATAGTGTAATTTTCTATTAAAATGTCTAAATCTTGTAATGTTAAAACTTGCTGATTATAACCAATCATTTAGAATTATAGTTTTAGTACTTATCCATTGTACTTATCACAACTCTCTACAAAGTTTCTTTTACTAATTAATGAGAAGCAATCTCAGCCTTCCAAGCTAATAACCTTTTTACTGCTAGGTTCAAACTGTGAGTTAAAGAAGGGTGATTTTCCCTAAACTATGTTAGAGGCCCCTACAGAAAAGTTACTGAGATACAGGACAAAGATTAAACCATCAACCTCCCAAAGCTCTAGTCCTTGAGCTTTTAAAACAAAGTTTGATGAAACTGTTTGCTCATCCAAATATGTAGCTCTTCAGTTTTACTACATAATGCTTCAGATGTGACAAACTTCAGGATTATTAATTGGTTTCCTATTCTCAAAAGCTGATGAGTGTACAACACACCTGTATGACAGGTCTCATGAGAGCCGGCAGAGCCAACAAACCACAACCCGCACACAACCTGTTCCCTTACTATTAGGGAACAGGAAGAGATTAGAAAATTTGAAGTATCATATAATAAATGTATAAAGAAAATATAAAACCATAGGCATTTTGACTCCAACGTAATATTCAGCTCTATAATCACTACCACAAAGTTGATTTTATTCATGGTGTACTTACACGATCGGTGATTTGGTCCTTGAAAGCAGAACAGAAGTCATCGATAGCTTTTCTGCAAACGTTTGATTCTACACTTTGTCTGGAGAAGTCAGACAGACAAAATAACCCATCCAGCGTAGTAAAGAACCAAAACAACCAAAAACATTCCTTGGAGTAACGAATAAACCCCAAAGCTAAGCAGCACAGGCAACTGCAGACCTTTCATGTACTTGCAACAGCTTGACATCAGCTGAGATGTCTTGTTCTTAGGTTTGGAAAGATATCAGATCCCTGGAGAATACCTCAAGGTCACATATGAGAAAATAGTTGTATGACAGAAACCTAATAGTCATTAAAATCACATTAGAATGCAATGCTGCAATACTGCATTCCCTAAAAGGCAGGCCATTAGTGAAAACACAGGTAATTTGGTTTTAAAACTTTGGGTACTCAGCCACAGGAAATCAAAATATTTACCTGTAATTTGCTGCTACCCTCTCAAATTCAGTGAGAACAACATCCAGTTCTGTAATATCTCTAGAAGATCTCTTCATCTCTTTGGGACACCAAATCTCTACAGAACGTGGGCTCTCCACTGGAATAAGAGTCAACATTAAGAACACACTCTGAAATGAATGTTATCCTGCCCACCATTAAAATAACCATCTAAAAAGTTGTGTATTATATGAAACTTGATAAGAGAGATATATAAATGATGTCATCTGTCTTTGGCTGAGAAAGGGGGATAGATTTAACTGGAAACATTTTAGAATCTGGATGAACAATCAGGTACAACTTATTTCTTCACAATTTCAAGCAAGTTCAGGAGCATGGTAGTAAAATAACTGATAAACTACACAGTATCCTGCAGACAGTTGCTTGTGATGCAAAAGTCACTAGCCTCAAAGAACCGTGAGCTGTTGCACACATTTTGTACTAATGTCATAGAAGCTTCAAAACAAAGCTATATACAAATATATTTATTTAAACTTTGCAATGGCATTATTAGGTAATTCCACAAATAGTTAAACCATGTTTCCTCATGAACTTCCAAATGTAAATCTAGAATTTGAATGCAGCAGGATGCTGCTCACAGGAAGCAAGATGGTACTTGAGGAACAGTTTCTCTCCACCAAAACATGCTACTGTCTTGAAGCTCCTTATCACAGAGGTCTTTATACTAATAGTTATGCCCACACTGTAAGCCAGAGGCACTCTAAATTCTGCTTCACAGGTGGTGTTCCAGGCTTCCAGAACAAGGCATGTACTGCAGTGTCTCCCAGCTTTATTCCAAAGGGAATCAGGCAGCATGCAAGGAATAATGTATAATTAATGCTCTACCCCTTCAGGGGAGTAAAAGACAAGTCCAGCAACGCAAACCACGGAGATCAGAGCTGTGTGGCACAGCATCCCCTTAATCATTGTTAATGAATGTATATAGCAAAAATGAAACTAAGATCACCCATTTCTAGAAGCAGTACGTTGCTGCATAGGTTTTGTTTCTTGTATGTGTTATGGGAGAACATGGATCTTGAATGAGGAAAAGCTCTATAGGAGTTTTGAAAAGTCTGCTTTACCAGATGGGTCAGGTGTGGTATTCTCTGAAGTTCTCTTCTTTTTAACTTGGACTTGAGTAATATTCAGAGCCTTCTGTGAAATAAAAAGCAGATTAAGTTCCAAAAAAGGAGCCCTAAATTTGCACACTTAGAATTCTGAGAGATGGCGATTAGGCAGAATGCAAGAAAGCATTTCCTGACTGACAGGTCAGTAACATTTACTTAGGCCTGTTTCACCAGAATGATGGTACAGTAGCAGAGTACACACTGACCAACTGACCTGTTAGCCACTGGCTGTACAGCAGTTCAGCAGTCACTGCCCACTACTGACAGTTCTCTGACCAGCAGCACAGCTAACATTCCTCTTCACTCACACTGTCCCAGTTCTTTGACTACTTTGTGACACCAGTAGCTATTCTGCAGTTTACTGATGAAAGATTACTGCTGTACTGATTTTTACATCGCGATTTTCAACAATTGCAATAAATTCTGATAGACAAAATTTTCATGCAAACCACTACAACATAGCTTCTTTTATCATAGGCCTACATTCTCAAGTCTGCAGAGTTAACTTCCTCTGTATGCCTGGAAGCTAAAATAGGCCAAAGGTATTTTAAACTAAGTGAGGTAAAAGTGCAGAAAAACACTGAATCAAAACCAAGTGGTTTTTGTTAAACTCTAATATACACTCAAAATGGAGTATAATGCAGGCATGACATAAAGTAAGTCAAAATTAAATTGACTGATAATACTCATACACCTTTTTCTGTACCATGTCCTCCTTAGTGGGTTTATCTTTAGGATCAGATGTGTTGATTTTCTGAACATCATCATCAGGTATTTTTGAGGGATGCATTTTACTAGGAAAAGAAAAATACCCACATGTAAAACCACTACACACTGAGAGTTAAGATCTAATAGTTAGATCTTACTATTTAGCTTACATGTTAAGAGCTACTAGTTATTTAGCTTGAATAACCTAGCTTTAAACAGAATGAATCACTTCACAATAAAACCTGTGCTTCAGTATGTTGCTTAGCTTTGATCCCAGCATGAGTAACTAGATATGCTCAAGCCTCAGGCTGCAAGCTGTGAACTTCCGCTAGGATTCAGTGAATTGCACCTCTTAGACAAAAACCAGGAAGGACCTCCAAAACCAGCATAAATCAAAAAATACAGAGGGTTCAAGGCCACAGCCATCAACATCAGCTGGAACTAGTCAATATAACGACATGCTGCCTGAAGACAGTGAAAGAATCCAACAAGAAGTTAGAAGGTGTTGGGAGGATCTCAGACCAGAATCACCAAAGGACCAAAAGGCATGTGAAGACCACACGAAGGTCAGAAGCAGTGTCTGTAAGGGTATAAATGCTAATGGATTTCTTTGGTCAGGGTCTCTCTTTGGAGGCACTCAGCTTGAGCTGACCCTGATGTTGGACCATTCTGTTAAATTATTTATTTTTATGAGGCTCTGTGCCCATGATTCTGCCCTCAGGAAACACAGGTTTTGGACTGAGATTCTTTAATGCTAAGAAAGAAGGATCTTCAACTACACACACAACAAAATCTTGTTGTTTTGGGGAACATTTTGTATTGCTATGGTATTTAGCTTCTGTTACCCAAATAGATTACATTCAAAGTTGCAAATACTATATAAAGGGAAGAGAATCTTTATCTCTCAACAGCAGTCCACACAACAATTTAAAAAGCCCTTACTAACCAACCACTGGGATAGTCATGTCATATTGAGCAGAAACCTCAGAACACAGCCAAAAATATTATTGAGGCTACTTTAGCAGAAATGGAGAAGGCTTTCTTGGCAAGGAGTGGGGTATTTGAACTAAAAAACAAAACACAACAACACACAAAAAAGCCCCCAGAAAACCAAAACCCCCAAACACACTCTAATACAAGCACTATTATTGTCTGGCTATTTCATTTGACCTCTACTTCAGTTTTTAAGTGTAACAAATGAGAAATATACTAACATTTCCATTAAAAGGTTTTTAAAATAATTTTCTTTGTTACATGTAATTTAACTGACTTCTGCCTATTTTTAATTTTTTTCCACCTTTTAACTTTAAACAGCAGCATTTAAAGTACTAACTTTCTTGCTGCACGTTTCCTCTGCGGTGCTGAAGCACGACCAAGTGACTCACTGCCTGATTGTTCCTCTCCATAAGCGTCAACAGCAGTACTGTGCAAAGGGTGATCTATGAAGAACAGAAAACAAACTGCATGAAAATTACTCCCATCTGATCAGGCAAAGAGCATGGACATGCCAGCACTGTCTGCCATTAGATGTTTAGTTAGAATATCTGTGGTTTACTCACTAATATGAAAGAAGCCTTATTAAAAGTATTCTTTAAGGAAATTCATACAGTTAGAAGCTTCATGGTTTCTGTATGCAAACTGAAACCATAAGTACAGGAAATCTCAGCATGTATATATGGCATAGAACAAGCAAAACATCTTGTATTTCATTCAATGCCTCTCTTTCCTAAGGTACACATCAAGCTTCTCCACTTCTAAACAATTACTTTCTAAATTTTAGGGTTTTTTTCAAATATAACACAAACGTTTAGCAATTATATCAGCTACAAAACATTTGTAAATATAGAATTCTTGAATGTAGCTATGAAAATGGATTAGAACTCTCAGAACTTCATGGTTTTAGTATATCTTCCATAGAATAGATTTGTATTTTCAAGCACATTATCACAAAATTTAGTGTGCATCCTTTTTACCCTTTGTACAGTTTAAAAGCACGCTATAGAAGTGAAGAAACAAAGACCTTTCCACTTTCCAGCCTCTCCCTTGTGACAACCCCTTTGCTATATTGTTCTTTATAGCTCATTTTCAATGCTGTTTCTATTACTTGCATGCATACTGCCATAATTTTCCTAGAGTAAGCACTATTATAGCTGAGAAATAGCTCTTAGCACTTTCTCTACAACTCTTAACTAAGGTTTTTCTAGTATTTTTCTTACAGGCACTGACATATAAGACCTAAAAGTATTTAATGAGAGGACTTCACACAAGGGTGTCTATTCCATCTAAACCGATTCTCTTCCAGTATACTGAAGCCTCATTGCACAAGCCCCATAAGAAACATGAAAGTGGTTTCAATCAAAAAGAGTATGACTTCATTAAACTACTTTTTAAAGTAACACTTGAAAGTGGCAGAACAATGTTCCTGTGAACGTCCAAGTTCACTTGCATGAATAGTCTCGCAACAGGAAAAAATGAATAATTTGTGTGATTTAATAGAGAGCAGTAAGTTATTGATCTTTCATTTTTAAATGTAAATCCTTAAACAACTGCAGTATTACCTTGTGTGAAATTCTACTGTTCAGGCTATGAAACTTGGACAGGTTGTATTTTTTTCATTGCCTTTACTTCCACAAATTACAGCACTGTACTTGTTTCTAAATAACAGAAAGTAAACACCAACCTCAAAAGCAGCTGTCTCTCCTGGCCATAACATTCTCTAGCAAAGAGATAATACCTTTGTCTTGTTAAGAACAGAAGTATTTTGCCCGTATGGTTTGTTCATGAAAATCATAAATTAAGGGATATTCAGGTTAACACTAACCAAAGGACTCGCCAAATTCCTCAAGTTGACCTGCTTCTGCTACCTTCAGGATCCTTGAGATATCTGGTTCATCAAGTGGAGGTAATTTCCGAGGGTGGGAGTTGGTGCCGTGCTCCTAGATAGGTATGAAATTAATAGCCAGTTCATCCGGGCTTTGAGTGCAAATCAGATTAATCATGACAGGAATTTCAAGAACATATGACTAGAAATGCTTTTAATCAGGACTCGACTACTGAGCTACAATACAAAGTATTTGAAACGTGCTTTTCAGCTCAAGCTAGTTTTTTTTCACCTAAAAGTGACAGTGTAAACATGGTAAATGCTTAAATTACTTGACACCATACAGTAGCACAAGTTTCATCTTATTTTATGAAACTCTGCCTAAGTTTAGAAATTTTGTAACAGTTTCATATCTGGTTTCTATGATCTGTGGCCTTTTTATTTTCAGGTGTTAGAATATTTCTTCTTTTATCTCTACATTACATAATTATTTTCACTTAAAATTTTGAAAAGCTGTAGCTTGGTCTCAAATAAAAAGCAGAATTTATAAATCAAATATTGTACAGATGCTTCTGTAAAGCAGAACAGTAGAAGAGAATGACACTAGTTTGTGAAATAAGTTAATTGTATATATTTATATGAAAATTTTATATATATAAAAATATATAATTTGTAAATAAAAAGTGTGGGATTGAATTTCTTTACTAATTCGTGTGTGTGCATAAAAGGAGAATTAGAACCAGAACACACTATCCTATTAAGCTTTTAATTTTACCAGCACATAGCAATGTCTCACAAGTTCTGTTACGGTACCAGATATTGACACATTGACTATTCCTTCTATAATCTGATCTCGTTAAACAAGCCTGCTTTCAGACTTCTGCCTGTTCAAAAGCCAAATTTTGCCTGATGCAGCAGCTAATCCCCCCGACTCCAAGCCTGCAGCAGCATGTCCTGCACCGCACTGCCCAACCAAGCCCCACGTTAACTCACGCAGACCCACAGAACGTTTGGGGTTGAAAGTGACCTCGAAGGTTCTAGTCTCTAGCCCACCCCCGCCTGGCGGAGCAGGATCACCTAAAGCAGATCACACAGGAACACAGCCAGGTAGGTTTTGAATGTCTCCACAGAAGGAGACTCCACACCTGCGCATCACCGGGTCCAGTGCGCTGCAAGCGCGATGAAGCATCCTATAACACCCAATGTTTTAATTCTGCTCAACTCAGCAAGTTACCTGTAATTTATTTCCAGAATGGCTTCTCTTCGTTTTCTTCCTTGAGGACATTTCGCTAAATGCTGCTAAACACACAACTGAGGCCAAAGTTATCGAAAAACTGTCCCCGGTACCAGCCTGCTTTCTCTGCCTCAGTACCTGAGGAAGAGCGGGAAGCGTCGGTTAATTATGCGCAACTCACTCCACAGCAGCAAAATGCACTGGGCCAGGCCAGCCTGGCGCAGCACGTAAAGTTAGCAAGCACAAGTGCGCGCTAAAGAGTCAAAGCAAGACAACGCATAACGCTACTTACGCCCTTCTACTCTACCGCTGCCTGCAGAGGCCAGGCTGCCTGCAGAGGCCAGGCTGCCCGCACCCTGCCAGCGGAGCGGCGCAGCTCGGCCCCCGGCGCAGCTCGGCAGGACAAAAGGCGGGCTGCGGCCCCGCCTCGCGCTGCTCAACCGCCGCCGTGAGGGCAGCTGAGTCCCGCGCCCGACCCGCACCCCGGCAGCGGCGCTGCCTTCCCGCCGCAATTCCGAGCGGGCGGGAAGGGGCGGTGCGACGAGGCGGCGCGCCCCCGGAAAAGGAAGAGCGGCAACAGCAAGGGCACTGCGACCCAAGAGCTCCAGCCCTGGCCGCTGCTCCCAAATGGGGCGGACGGAAGCTCTGGCAGGGGTGGCCGCAGCTGAGCCCTGTGCGGGGAAGCGAAGCAGGGTAGAAGCTCCTTCCTCCGCGGGGGTCGGCAGCGATGTGGCGCTGGCCTGACAGGCTTGTAACGCACTTGCTGCCCCCCCGGTAACGGGTCACCACAAGGGGCAACTTTGAAATTTATGTGTTTTTCTTAAAAAAAGGTAGTTGTGCCCCCTCTTCTGAGCAAGAAATTATGTTTTACTATCCGCCCGCTCCGGGCCGAAGCACATGCAAGGATTCAGTTTCAAAAGACTTCGCCCAAGCATCTTGTCCCGACACTCACCCTTTACTTATTTATAAACATTGCTGAAGTCACTCCTCAGTCTGCTCTTCCCAAGCTAAAGCTCCCTCAGTTTCTCAGATGCTCCACTCCATTTTTGGGGCTAAACTCTTTCAAGCAGCTCCCTGTCTTTGAACTGAGTGGCCCAGAAACAGACAAAATACCCTCAAAGGCAGAATTGCAGGAGTACCTTTCTCAACATGCTAACCCTACCCCTTCTAATACACTCCAGCCTGGCACTGGCTTCCGTGGCCAGAAAAGCACATTTCTGTCTCATGGTCAAGTTTCCCTCTACTAGGAGCCCCAAATCCTTTTCTGCTTCAGTGCTCTTGAACAGGTGATACTCAGCCTTGGGCTTGTTCTTTCCTAGGTGCAAGACTCTGTACTTGCCCTTGTTGAATTTCAGTGAATTTGTCCTTGCCTAACGCTCTAGCACAACCCTTCTACTGTGATTTAAAAGTGGATGGAGTGGCTGACAGCAGCAAATATTGGGTAGGATAGATAACACAGGAATTAGCATCCCTTTTTTGCAGCTCTTAACCACACATTCACATAAATGCCATAATAAGTCAGAAAGTTACCTTCCAAAAGTAAAGTTTCAACAACCAGCATTTATCATGTAGTTAGTACATTTGTAGCAGCAGTTTTATTTTTACATCATGTTAAGAGTTACCAAATTACACCTGTTCATCAGCAGCAACTTTCCCTGATTAAGAAACACTTCACTGAGTTGAAATGCAGAAATTTATTTTGGTTTCCTTCATTGGTTTTGAAAATTGTTTTGGTTTTATAAAACATAGAAATCGCCAACACTAAGCAAACATTTGAATTCCAATGTAACAAACTACTGCTCTAACAGTTGACTTGGATTTGTGTACCTGAATTGCACACATGTATGAAATTATGCTACAGAGTAGTGCATTACAATCACACACAAACCTTAGTGCAAACCTTGTTGTGCTTGTATTTTACATATCCATGTTTTCAAAAACAGCAATGAATGCTGATGCAAAACCAACTCTGTTAAGGATAGCAAGACTTCACCTGTAATAAGGCTTTATTTCTGCTGATTTCTCAAACAAAAAGGTAACTAGTTATTTTTGTAATTTATCTGGGAATTAGGTTTTCATCCCTGAACAAATACCTAGTCTGTACCAACAGTTCTGTTGGCATATATAAATACTTCCAATTGCTGCAAAGCATCAGGCAAAAAAAAACATTGTACCTGACTTATTTTGCTATTCAGTGAAGAATACTCAGTGGCTCATACATAAAGCACAGAAAACTAAGAGGTTATGTCAGAAGCTCTTCTGCTTACAGAGGACCTGGCACATTAAAAAATGCATTTTAAATACATATTCATTACAGGGAAAACAAGGGGCTAGTACAGGTGCAGTGTTTACCTGATTGTTAGTGTAGCCCAGCCTCCTGAATGGTTTTGGTTTTATGTCTCTAGTGTTCTTGCCAGAGCTAGGATCTGTTTGTGTACAGGGCTGGTATTACTCTGGATGTGTTAGTGTAGCAAAGGCTACACTTGCTGAATTAACTGCATCCACACTTCTAGGGCAGAACCACCAAATACAGACTTGCTCTGAGGAACTCCTTTGCATGGAGCTCTGACTTCTACCTTATAGAAGTAGATCTCAGAATTTGCTGCAGGTCTGGAAGGGAAAAAAACCACCCCAAAATACTCAGTTAATATTAGGACTAATACAAGAAGTACCAGTTACACAGCTGTAAGGGTGTGGGGTCTTTCTGGTGGTTGATTTTAAGAGATCAATTAATCCTCTGACAATGTAAGATACTTAGAGGCATTTTCCAACCTGCCAAATCCTTTGTGGAATTGACAACTGCTAAATACACTGCAGACAGCAAACATGCTGGCAATAAGAAAACCTTAGTTCCTTGGTGAAGGAGAGTCCCATTTTTGGCCAAGGATGTTTTAAATAACTTAGATATAGTTACCATTTATAGTTAAGGCTCTTTTTGGAAATTGTAGGTCACCATAAAAACAGTATGCAACACAACTTGACAGTAAGGCAGTGTTCCATTTCTTCAATGTTCCTATGGCAAGTACCCATTTTTGTACAAGTCAATGATTGCACAGTTTCCTTCCCTATGTTTGCTGTAGTCAAATTACAGATATGAAGGCCAACAGTAGACAGACACGTGCCACCTTCATTCCATTCTCAGTTACATTTTGGCATTGGCATAGAGTTCATCTATCTGTTTTTGGAAATATTTTCGCAGTTCTGGTCTCTTCGCCTTCAGTGTTGGTGTCAGCAGGCCATTTTCAATAGAAAACATTTCAGTGTGCAAGACAATGTCCTTGACCTGGAAAGTAAACAGTTACTAGGCAAACTGCATTGCTTGAAATAGACAAGGCCATTAAAAAATTGCCCAGACATCATATCAAGTCCCTCACTTTAAACATACTCCAGATGCAAATTAAAAGCAGTTTAAAGAGTCAGATTATATTTGCCTTGCAAAATTTAAAGAGTTAGTGCTAGGTTCTCACAAACACCTTACCTGTTCAAATGACTTCAAACCAGATTCTTTCCCAATCCTCACCATGTCTTCCAGAATGTGCTTTTTCACATCCTGTGGATACAGAAACATTATTGTATAGCTTGAAGGTATCAATGCAGAACAGCTGAACTGTGTATTTCAATATGACTTACCTTGTTTTTGCATAGCTCTTCATAGGAGCCTTCAATTCCCTTCTTCTTGGCCCAGCTGCGCAAAGTCTCAGGATCAGGTACCACAACAGCCACTAAGAAAGCCTAAAACCAGAATTTTTAAAATAAGTTTAATGAAGTGCAACCCTTCAGTTTCTGTGTTTCTTACTGGTCAGCATTAGGTTTTAAACAGCACTTGTTTCTGCTACTTGAACACAGGAGTGTAGTTCAGAAGCCTGGACTCAAGAATTACTCCTGTTAAGATCCACATTTCAATTTACACTTGCAAAAACCTGGACAACTTTTCATCTTCTTTGCACACTTAGTGACTTCTACACTGTCATCAATATTCAGTAAAATTAATCCAGCTCCACCACATGGTTTGAAACTAACTTTAGAAACAAGCTACGCAATAGGTGGCCTCAAAAGTACATTCAACATAAGTGTTAAATCTTCAAGAAAATGGAGGTTTCAGTCCTAAAGTTAGAGATGGGAGGAACAAAGACAAACACTTTCCTGCAGTCTCCTCTTGCATTCATTTAAGCTACCTGAGGAATGCTTACCTGCAAGCTCTCTCCATGGACAAACACCTGAGCAAGTGCTTCAGATCTCAGGTACACATTTTCTATCTTCTCTGGTGCTATGTACTCTCCCTGGGCTAGTTTAAATATGTGTTTTTTCCGGTCAATGATCTTCAATGTACCATTCTGTTGGCAGAAATAGCTTTCATTCAGAAGAGGTACTTCAGGTGAAAACACAATCTAGACAGCTTAAGCACACTAAACCAGTGCTAGAGCCAGAGTGCGTCAAGCTGTTAGAAGAGAACAGGCTCTGCACCCATCTAACTAGGGAAAGTCTTGGGATTGACATGGCTAATACTTTAGCCTCAGGCACCCAGATTTATCTACAACAGTTATTACCCTCCTTCTAAGATGACCTAATTTGTTAAGTAATAATGAGATAGTATATTGTACATTACTACTAGTAACTACAGCCATGCATTTCACAAATTTAACTTAACTTACTGGTAGCCATTTCCCAATATCTCCTGTGTGAAGCCAGCCATCTTTATCCAGAGCTTCTGCTGTTTTTTCTGGATCTTTCAAATAGCCACGAAACACATTTGGCCCTTTTACACACACCTGAAAGTAGCCATTTGTTAATGCATGCTGCATTGAAGGGAAGCTAAACAGTGTGCAGTGAACATTTTTCTCCAATGGTTTTCAATAACCCCCACTGAAAAGATTAAGTTTATGCA
Source organism: Pogoniulus pusillus (assembly GCF_015220805.1). NCBI lineage: Eukaryota > Metazoa > Chordata > Aves > Piciformes > Lybiidae > Pogoniulus > Pogoniulus pusillus. The sequence goes on from NC_087272.1 coordinate 26,490,758, forward strand.
TTAGTACAGGGATGTCTATTTATGGATTTTGGAAACCTAACACTTCCCATTGGTATAATGTGTAACACTGCAATTAGAAGCAGCAGTGTTCCAGCATGCTATGTGAATAATCTCAATTTATCAGAAGAAACTTAGTTATCTGAAGAAATTCTGCTGGATCTAGAGATATTACCCTTTAACCTCAAGATGTCTTTGTTTCAGCTTTGGTAAGCAACAGCAGAATAGTGCTAAAACTATCAATGAAAAAAACTATATGAAGCAAATCATGTGCTGATTATCTCAAAGTAAACCAGTTCATACCTTAAGCCCTACAGCACTCAAGATCCCTATATGAAGGAAACCTGTAATTTATTTAAACTGAGGGGTTTGTCTGGATCTGTGTACCAAGTAGAAAAGCAAAAACAACTTTTCTGGATATAACTGGATGCAAGGGCATTACTAGGATCAAAACAACATGCTTAGAAGGTATGTAAAAGGACCATCAAGATTAAACGTTTATAGGCAAAGAAGTTGCCAGTGAATCAAATCAGACCTTACAAGACCTGTACTTGAGTTGACAGAACCCCAAGCACAGATCCAGGCTGGGTGGTGAATGGCTGAGAGCAGCCCTGAGGAAAAGGACCTGGAAGTCTGGGTTGATGAAAAGCTCAACATGAGCCAACAGTGTGCATGTGCAGCCTGGACAGCAACCTGGGCTGCATCAAGAGAAGTGTGGCCAGCAGGGCAAGGGAGGAGATTCTGCCCCTTTATTCTGCTCTTGTCAGACCCCACTTGGAGTACTGTGTACAGTTCTGGAGCCCCCAACACAAGAAGGACATTGAACTGTTGGAGCAAGTCCAGAGGAGGGCCACAAAGATGATTGGAGGGCTGCAGCACCTCTGCTATGAGGACAGGCTACAAGAGCTGGGGCTTTTCAGCCTAGAGAAGGCTTCAAGGAGACCTTATAATGGCCTTTCAGTATCTGAAGGGGACCTACAGGAATGCTGGTGAGGGACTATTTACAATGTCTTCTAATGACAGGATGAGGGGGAATGGGTTTAAACTGCAAAAGGGGAGATTCAAACTAGATGTTAGGAAAGGGTTCTCTACAGTGAATGTGGTGAGACACTGGCACAGGTTGCCCAGGGATATGTTATGGCTGCTCCCTCTCTGGAGGTGTTCAAGGCCAGGTTGGATGACACCTTGAGTGACCTGTTCTAGTGGGAGGTGTCCCTGCCTATGATGGAGGGTTGGAACTGGATTATGTTTGAGGTCCCTTCCAACCTAAAAATCATAGAACGGTTTAAGATAAAACAATTAGAGTATCTGTCAGTAAGAGAACATAGAAGTAAAACAACTAGTGTGGAACATGGAAGAGAGCCTGAAGTACTCAGAGAGGATCCCAGATTTAAGTATTTTCTCCTCAACATAACACACAAGGTTGGGCAAATTTTCTTTGGCAGGGAGAGAAAAGACACAGGATAAGACTTCTGTCAGCAAGACTACAAAATGCCTCCTTAGAAATTAGGTCACAGATAGGCAAAATAAGATGGAAGCAAAACTTAAAGATGCCCACTGAAAGCAAACCCCAAAAGTCCTGTACTAGAGTCCTGAGGCAACAAAGAATTCAAACCCTCATACCAGCCTGGGAATGGCTTGGCACACATGGATGACAGGAGACTATAGAAGGGTCTGGTTAATAGTATCAGGACTCTAGAACAGATCTAGAAGAGTGAGATAGAAAAATCCAGTTTTAAGTTAGAGCCAAGCTGACACTAAGTAACTACAGGGACTCAAAATGCTAGACCAACTATTAGTCATGGAGATTGGTACTGGATAAATTTGTCACCAATATCAGTTCTCAGACTAGAAGAAATTACTGTTGTAGCTCAGAGACCAGCTCTTACAAGCGAGTCTTAAGTATTTTCAGTGATTACATAAGCATAAAATAGAGGCATGCTGCCTATCTGAAATACAACAAACAGGAATTGTCAATAGGAGGGAGATCAGGGTTCTGATGATCTTACCTCACCCTCTCCTTTTGCAGCCAAGTAATTCATTTCTTGTACATCAACAAGCTTGATGATACTGCATGGCATGGGTGCTCCAACATGACCTATTAAAGAGTAACACTTAAGAGTCTGACTAAAAAGTGGTTCAGGCTGCTAAAACAATAGTCTGGTTACCTGCTAAAACAAAAGATGGAACACTGATTCCTAGTAACGTACTACACCAATAGCAATACAGTAATAGTTTTAACTTGCTGGAACTAAAATACTAAATTTCCAGATATCTCTAGAATTTTTACAAGCTGAACTGTGTACTCAAGATTGCTTTTTCTTATAATTAAGGTACTCACTTTATGAGCATGCTTAAGCAGAAGTCTCTGTATAGTTTAAATTATCAGTATTCTTTCAATTAGGGAGCGGAATATGTAACAACTGACAGAAATGCAGACTTAGTTCCAACACCAAAAAATGCCTTTTAAGTTTCCAGCACTGCTTATACACAAAGTTTCCTACTCTGTAAACATTTAAAAGCTTGATATGGTGATCTTCCATCTCCACATTTACTTCAACTTACAGTGACAAAGCCCATTAAAAGTTTGGATTACTGAACATTCCTAGCTGTTTAGGTGTAGAAAATTCAAGGGATCTCTTCCAAACTTTCACTTCATGTGATTGACAGAACCTTACGCTTCATAGTAGGTGCACTGCATACTAAATGGGATCAGGGACATCTGCAGCACTTGAAGTTTTGACAGGTGGACTATTAAACACCATACCTGCTGTCCAGTCACCAGGCAGCGACAGCGAACATCCAGCTGTGCATTCAGTCTGTCCATAACCCTCATAGAACTAGGATGTGAAAGCAGAATATTTAAGATCCTTACTTTTCAATGTGCAGTTTATTTATTAAAATGAGATTAATATTTTGCTTGTTTTCCTAGTGACAAGGAGCTGTTTGGAAGAGTCCAGTGCAGAGCTACAAAAATTAAGGAAGTTGAACATCTTCCTTATGATGAGAGACTGAGGGAGCTGGGCGAGAAGATTAAGGGGTGACCTCATCCATGTTTCTGAATATGTAAGGGGTGAATGCCAGGAGGATGGAGCCAGCCTCTTGGTGACACCCAGTGACTGGAAAAGGGGCAATGGGTGGAAGTTGAGGCACAGGAGGTTCCATGTGACCGTGAAGATACATTTTTTCCACTGTGAGGGTGAGAGCACTGGAACCAGCTGCCCAGGGAGCTTGTGGAGTCTCCCTCTCTGGAAATATTCAAGAACCATCTGGATGTGTTCTAGTATCATCTGCTCTAGGCGATCCTGCTCTGGCAGAGGGGCTGGACCTGATGATCTCTTGAGCTCCCTTCCACCCCCTATGATTCTAGTGTTTTAAACGTCAATTTAGTAAAATCTACAGCACCTTATAAAGAGTGCTAATATTGTACCTTCAGTTCCAATATTTAGTCAACATTTCACTCAACTTCACATGGTATGTTACACCTGAGACCAACAGTGAGAGCAAGCAGAAACTAAGAACACTGGCACTAGCAATGACTTTACACACATCATTTAAAGACAGATCTGTCCAAGACAGCCAGGAATCAAATCCTTCTACCCCATCACAGCTGTCATTACTCTGTAATAAGAGGGCTTTCCTATTCTGTGCAGAATACATTGCACTAATGAAAAACTTCAAGTTACAGAAGCGTCATATTTTAGAGTAGTTTCATTTTCTATCCCTTCAATTTCTACACATTTGTTTCATCCTCTATCACTGCTATTTGAATTTTACCTCAAAAGGCATCTACTCTGAAGGTTGTGTCACATGCAATGTGATTCCCCTCAATTTCATCTTCAAAGCAACACCACCACAATATCAAAATGTTGACTAGATGCTCTACAGCAGCCCCAAATACTTCTGTAATCAAGGCAAGCCCCAGAAATGTAATCCAAGAATGTGACTTACTGCTTACAACCTCCCCCCTCCAGTCTTTTCCTTAAGATAGTTCAGGTGGTTATCTGTAGTAAAGGCTTTAAGACAAATACAGAAATCTTAGGGGACCAAGAAAGAAACCCTGAAAAGCAGTAGACACTCATATAGTCTCCAGGAAGCATTATCCATATGATCAGAGTACTAGAACTGCTATAACAAAGCTGAAGTTTTTGGTTTATGACTGAGGCCAGGAAACTCACCTGACATCCAAGAGCTGCCCTCAGGAAGGTCAGTACACTTGCAGATACAGGTGCTGCTCCCGTAACCATCAGCCTTACTTTTCCTCCCAAACTTGCCTACAACAGACACAAGATACTGTGGACACCAAAAACATTTTAGAGAGATTTCCAGAAGCAGTCCCACCCTCAGCCACTATCCACCTACAGTGTCTCCCACAAATGCTAGAGATTAAAAGTTTAGTCTCCTGTTGCAAGCCATCTTTCTTGTAGTGTTTTAAATCTCATTAATGGATGGAAAACAGTGGTACCTCAAACACATAGTACCTACAAAAACTATGCTGTGGTGCTGCGGCAATACAGCCTCTGCCAACAGTCTGAACCACTTCAGTCATGGCCTTAAAGGAACGCCTTTATTTTTAACTGCCTTGTATCAGCTTCTCATACATACTGACTGCTATAAAAAGCAGCCACAGGGGCACGTTGCAAAACCAAGGTTAAAGCCATAGCAAGTGAGTGCCAGAAATAATAGCAGACATAGCTTACTAGTGACCAGTGAGGAGACAGTAGGAGCTACAGGTGGCACTGTGTCACGTTTAGCATTCCTCCTTCAGAACGGCAGGGGTTGCTTTTAAAGTGGTAACAGAGAAGCACCAGGGTGTTTCAGAGTGAACTTCCCTAATACAGTTAGCTGATTCTATTGTAACAAAAAGGAAATGGGAAAAAGTTGGCAATAAAAAGACTGGTTTCATTTTTATTCTGAGTAGCCTTTAATGGGTGATGAAAGCCACACTAGATTATAAACATTCATATGAATTACAGCAACTGCAGACTGAGGCTGTAGAGCATACCTGTATCTTGCGGAAGATGACTTTATCCCAGAAGCTGTTATTTCTAACTATGCCACTTCTGAGCTCTGCTTCTTTCCTTTTGGAAGCAAAATCCAGCATCCACCTTTTCAATGAAGTATCTGCCTGTCCAAAAATCTATTGAGAAAACAGGTCTGTGGTTAGAAGCCTCAGATTAGCATTCCTTCTTTCCTTACAGAAGCATGCACAGACGCAGTCCCCACCATTTCTCACTTGTCCACTTCACATGCTAGGTTGCTGAGTAGAGGTTGAAACAGTGCCACCAAAGCGTTATAAGCTTCAGGGCACAAAGGTTAACAAGCAAGAGGACATCATAAAAGGAGAAGAGTCACAAGCTTTGGCTCTGCTTCACAAATTCCAGTACAAAATGCACGAGCAGAATGAGGGGCAGCTTTTTAAGCAGTACAGACCATCCCTCTAAATGGATCAAAGCTGCACTATTTGTTCCTGGTGCCAAACACAACTTGCATTATTTGCTGTTCCCTGGTCTCATGATTAGAGTACTGTAGTGTCTAAGACAGCACAGACAGCTCTGCCATTTCTTTAGCAGTCACAGGATTTAGACCATTTAACTCCTCCAGTAGTATTGTAAGATTCAATGATCCATATGGCAAAAGGATAATTTTAAATCTCAAGTCCAAGAATGAATTCTGAATCCCCATCTCAGATGACCCTAAGCAGGCAGGTAGTAAGCAAATAAGAGAAGGACTGCATCACCCTATTCCCAGCGCTCTTGGCTGGCTGATTTAGTTCTCCCTGCTAGAACTGGCTGCTAGACAGAAATCTTGTATGCATCCATGCAAACATAAGCAAACACCTGACCTTGGTTTGCAAATATCACTCCATGAACCAGAGGATAAAAGCTTAGCATGAAGATGCTGAACTTCATATTCATGCTGTAGACTGGACTGAAATAGCTTGTTCAAACCCAAACAGCAAGTCATTAAATCACACTAGACAGAACCAAGTTCCCTAGTCAGACATTCCAACATTAGTATCTGCTGCCTGAAAGCGTTCTCATACAACTAGTACTACTCTCTGCACTTTCAGCCCTTAGAGACACAAATGTTAACATCCAGTTTCAAATCCCAGAGCAAACTTCAAGTCTAGACTCATGAATGTGGACTTACCTTGTCAAACATTCTGTTCAACAGTCTTGGTACTACTGGAAATACAGTGGGCTGCAGTGTTTTTAGGTCATCCATAAGTAGTCTGATATCCCCTTGAAAGAATCCTATCCTAGCTCCATGGCACAGAACCACACACTTAAAAGAAAAAAAACAGTTTAAAAACACAGGATGGATAATGTTCTAGCTGTGTAAGTGCAACTGTCCTATCTATGCAGGGTGAACTGTGGAAACCACCCTTAAATCACCTCAGCTTCTCAACTAGTTTTACAGCATTCTCAGACTATAGGGCTAGAAAGACAACACCACCACTTATTTCTTCTGCTTCCTCTATAACAGCTCTCCCTTCATCTCCTGCCATCTATTTTCACCTCTTCTGCATGAGACATGCTGAAGTGTCACTTTTCCCCTCTACCTCAGCTTTGCCAAGATTTGTTAAAAGGCAGTAAATGCATCAGTCCAGGTGGACTGCACAGCAGCTGTCATTGCTAGGTGGGAATTCATTTGTCCTGCCAAATTCATTGACCTTCTGACTTCCTTTGGACATCAAAATTCACCAACTTCACAACAGGCAGACTCTGAAGATTGCTCCTTACAGAGCCTATGTTTTGTTACTATGGGGTAGGTATAAACTTTTCTCCATTCTACCAGAAGTGTTCTTGCTGAATCTCCTTATGCAAATATACAAGTAATCACCTACTTTGGAAAGGCCTCAAACAGTGGAGGAATGCTGAGACCCAAACACTTTCTTCTCAATTTATCCTTCAGAACACAAGTTACCATTCTGTTTCTACTGTGTGATCAAAAGCAGAGCTCTTACCTACAGAGTCTGTACCTTCTAGTCTAAGACCAGAGTAAGTAAAACAGACACTGAAGTGTAACTGGTATGTCCAGATTATCAGCAGAAAGAGTGCTATAAGCCTAAGAGCAGCAACTGCACACCTCAGTTAAGCTATTCCCAGTCTTCATAACACACATATATACACATACAGGCACTTAACATATTTTCAGATGTGTATATATATAGTGAAGACACAGATCAGGATTCCTAACTGAAATCACAGAACAATTTCTGATGCCCTATGCTTTTACACTTGCACAGAGGCTGCTTATTTCCCTACATAGAGTAGTACGTGACTGTCTGCCACATAAGCTATTTGCAGCCTCACCTAAGGGAGAGGTGTTAAATTAACTTTAGCCTCTGCAATACACAAGCTTGAGGAAATGGCATCCTTTCAGTGGTGCATGCCACTCAGTTGTGGGCTCAGAAGTCCTTACTACTGCCAGTATTAAGACCACCTGACTCCCACCTCCCCATCCTCAAAACTTAAGCCCCAGGTTTCACTGTATGGTAGTACAAGCTAAGATAAATTCAAAATTTATCATTACACTGCATTAAAAGCCATTTTTATTTCCTAGAAGGCTCCACTGAAACCAAATTCCTTCCTTTATGCTGAATTTTCTTGGAAGCAATGGTAAATTTAAGCACCCAAAGCTAATTTTAAGGTATGCAATCAGGATGCCACATGATACAATATTAAGTCTGCAGTTAAGAGAACAGCATGGATTTTTAATAGTGCACTGAAGATAGAGGGAATTTGTAGGCAGTGTATATGTCCTTAGGGATTGTCTCATGTTCTAGTATTCTTTTATTAACCCTGGCTCTAAGGTTAATGTTTATTTCAGTGTGAAAATCAATTGTCTAGTACTCACTGGGTTTTGTTTTACGGGATATTGTTTTTGTGAACCTTACTTCAAGCTTTCATAAACGTGTGAAAAAGCCGAAAAGCAATAGTGTGTATCATTGGGATTCAAGAGACAGGAAAAGTAAGCTTCAGCAGTTCAGTACAACAAATAGATGCTTACCTCAACAATTCTCTCAAACATATGAGCCAAGGGCAGGAATGATATCAGAACGTCATCACAGGAAGGCATAAATGTTTTCTGAAAGTGTTAATAAAATTAAGTTTAATTCTCATTGATCCCTTGTTTTGCCAAAGTTAAACACAACAATGAAATGTACCATCTGGACTCTAGAGCATGGCCCCTGCTTCAGTTTGTTTTTCTGTCACTTAGAAGATTCCAGCTATGGCTTCTAGCATGAGTAAATACCCACTGCAGAAAAAGCAGTATTTTAGAATTGAGCAGAGTGACCAAATTAATTCAACTTAGCATTCCTAAGATTATGAACAGAAACAATTCTGATAGAAGTTATAAAGTTTCATTATATACATTGGCAGAGAAGGGGAACAAAAGGTTAAAGTAGTGTACCTTAGGGTATTTTATAAAACACACACTAAGAGCTTGGTGTTTGTTTATCCAATGTACCATAAGGCTGATATCAAAAGTAATTGTAAAACAAATTGATTCATTTCAGAACAGTTCTGCATGTCAAGTACTTAGCAATTAAGTACAACTACGTTTAATTACATCTGCATGTATTAGAACCACCTTCTTAGCTAACCTGCAGATGAACCATAGTACTCTAACATGAACTAAAAGCTAACACTAAGTGAATATGCAGTCATGCTGTTTGCTGATTTACACAGGGGCTTTAAGTATTTTGGAGGCTTAATACATTACATCTTCTCCTACCCTTAGCAGAAAAAGTTAGATACAAAGCTTGTACTGATGACAAACATACTAAGCTTGTGGCAGAATTTGGTGTAGAGACATCAAGATTTTTGCCACACTGAGCATGGACCAAACTGTAAAGCTCTTGACCCTGACAGAAGAAACCAGTAATCACTGACTTCTGACCTAGTATGGGGCAGAGTGCTGTCAAGTGACATTTTCATTTATATCTTAATATTTAGTGAGACCAAAGTTAATGAGAGATTTCAATTTTTTTTAACTCCCGAGATGATTCCCTTCATGCAAACACAGTGGTAATCCTTGCAGTTTACCTCTGTACTTTTCACAAAAGCTGAAGCATTGCTGACTATATTTTGATGAGTGATCATTGCTCCTTTGGGGTTTCCTAAGGAAAAAGCACATCAGGATGCAACAATGAAATTTTTAGGTCCTTTAAGCTACCTATCAATGATAAAACTGATCCAATAGCATTTCAATGAATTTGCCCCTTCTTTGGTATCAATACTTTTCTATATTAATTAAACAAAGGCAGAGAAGTTGCTAAGATACTTTCAAGAAGCTGGTAACACTTAAGTAGTAAGTTTGTTCTCAATTTTTTAAGAAATTGTCCTGTTTCCTGGATAAGCTTCTCTCCTTCAAAAAAATTTGACACTTCTGGGAAGATGCAGCTGTCAAACCCAGACTAATTTATGGTTCTCACGTGTGATTTAAAGATATGGCTTGTTGTTGTAGTGCTCCCTTTTTGTACCCTGCCAGTGCTTGATATTAATTCATAAACCTCAAGTGTGTGACATCTTGACATCTAGACAGTCTTTGTTTTCATCTTACAGCAAGGCTGCCTAGAGCTAAGGAAGAAGTTTTGCTAACACAGCACACAAAAGAGACTATGGAAGAATTGAAAGTATGAAGTCTGACACAGACCCCTCGTTGTAACAGAAACACAGGTTCAGCATTTATTTCCAAGCTCCAAAATGTAAGGCCTCCACCCCCAGTACCACAACTCTGTATCAATGGGAAAAACCAAATGGACTCTTACCATAAAACTTCCCCAGCTACTACTTGCCAAAAAGATACAGCAGCAAGGGAGAGTCTTGAAAAAATAGGAGGGCAGGAGGGCTTCTGAATTGATTTTGCATATACAGGATAATAATTCTGCATAATGTAATGAGGTGTACCTGTCGTTCCACTGGTGAAACAGATGACTGCTAGATCTTCTGGCTTTGGAGGCTATGAGAGTTAAGAAAGTATTAGTATGGTTAGGATGGCAAGGAAAAAGACTTTTCTGGACAAAACACTGAAATACTAGTGTTACATTTGAACTACAGGACATAAGGAGATTTGCTAGTTTCATTTGCAGAAAGCTATCCAGCTTCTGATACTCAAGTTAATTTCATACTTACCATAGGTTTTTGCCTGTGTGTTCTTCCCAGCTCCTATGAAAACAGAAGGGGAGAGTCAGTTTGGACACAGAGCATGACAAACACCATAATATTCCATTTATATGTTTTGTTACAGTATTTTAACTTATTAATAGATTAATAGAAGCTTTAAAGGATGTTTTAAAGATATCTAGAATAACTACAGTGCTCTCCAAGGGTTAGAACTAATCTAGAAATGATAGGTTTTCTCTCAGCTAGTAAACCAGGAGTCGCTCACTACAGAAGCTCAATGTTAAACAGTGTTATGACAAACCTCCATTCTATACCTTGAGCAGTGATATGTGCCACTGAGAAATGTTGAAGGGGAAGCAAGATTCATCACACTAATCACCTCACACTAACATCAGCACTTAGAGTGACAACTAAGTTTCCCCTTGAGGGTCAGTGGTGGTCTGCAGCTCTGTAGACTAAAAAGCAGAGAACTAGATTCTCTGCACCACAATCTCCACTTCTGTCTCTCTCCTTACAATTATTCAGACTTGATCATTAGTGATGTCATAGTTCTTTAGGCAGAAGTGAATGGATACCAAGATGATGATCCTTTTATCATCAAGGATATAACTGATTGAGACAAAAGTTCTAAAAGCTGATGTTTGATATTGAGGAACTTTAAAGTTTCAAATCAAGACTTACTGTCTTGCCTATCTAAGGCTACAACCAATAATTCTGCAAATTAAAATGGACCTTTTGTTAAGCAGAGTTTTGGAAGCACCCTCTGAAGGCAGACACATCAGCTTTACCATTACTTTCACATTTCAAGTACACAATAGTACTATGCATGTCTTGGAGTAATCTAAGGTACATCTTAAAGTTTTAGGAAAAAAGGCAGTGTCTAGAAACAGTTAACATTTCACATCCACAAGTGTCCTTTTAAAACAGTGCTGTTATGCAAAAAATTGCCACTATGACAATGTAGCTGCTGCTCAAAACATCATCTGCATTTCATGTACTACCAGGAGCGCAATACCTCCCTACTGCCTGTTTTGAGTAACATCTAGCTGTATATTCAGTAAATGCTCCTATCTCCACACATGTCCTTTGATGTCCTAGAACTCCAACTTCTCTTCCTGTTGAATAGCCATTTATTCACAGATATTCAGTTCTAAGTAACCACAGTATACACACAGGAACCAAGCCTACAGCATCTGGAAGATACAGATGAACTAGTGTCAAAACCTGTAAGCTCATTTCTCAGTTATGCTTTAAACTGGAAACCAAGAAACCAAGTACTTGAAGCTAAATTAGACTAGAACAACCATGTCTAAGTCCCTAAACAGTTCATAGTTGCCTTTCAAGAGATACTAAAAGCTTCTACCCCTTAAAGTGCAGAAGTTATGCTCACTCCCTGAAACAGTATCAGAAACATTAAATGTGAAAGACAAATATAAAAGAGGCTCATTGAGAACCTAATACTGCATTAACCCAAACATGTAACAACAATGCTTGATAAGAACTACAAAATACTACTGGAAGTGACTCCCTCAGTGTACATTCACACCCTGATTTTTCTTTCCTGTAGCTACAAGGTCCATCAGAAAGCATCCTCCCTTCCCAGAAACTGTAGTTCAGCTTGCAGGTGGGCCAGTATTTTTGCACGTTTAACCCAAACTTCTTGCCAGTGAACTCTAAATCTCTTCCTCTGCATAATGTTTTGAGCTGCACTTTGACCTCGCAGTCTCAGACTAGTTAGCTACCATACAGCTAACCTCTTAAAAATGCATGCTGGTATTTCTATATATTTACCAGAAGGTGACTGTTAACACAGCACTTAAGACTACTATGAAAACAAATTTAGTTGAAATTAACTATTTCGAACTAGTTACTGACACTTACACAGGGCAAGCACTTGGATACAGTTAAGTCCTAGTGAGTCAAGCCTATACCAGAACTCCATCTGGAACCAGGCTGAAGCCAGTTTCATAATACCACAGTAAAAATGTACTTTGTGCAATTTGTTCCTGGGACAAAGTTCTCCAAATGACTGAAGTTATGAAATAGACTTGCATAAGAGATCTATACACAGTCAAAATAACTACAAGTAAAACCAAGACTTGACCACCAGGTCACTAAGCAAAGTGGCCTCTACTTCCAAAAAACCTGTAAGTCTCATTCCCTTGCATTACCACTTCACTCTGCAAGCAGCTTACTGCTGTTGTCATCCTCCTCTAGAAAACATTTTGTGCATGAAGGGTGCAGGGAAAGAAGCCATTTTTCACAGGCTCTTTTTGAAATAATTATTTCTGAAGTGTGAGTCACCACATATAGCTACATAACTGCTCCATATAGGCAAGCCTTATGACCCATAGCTTATGGTCAGTCTGGACAATCTTAAGCTTTCATTCTGTCATTTTGGCATATACACTCCTATATTTTGAGCAGTGTGAAATGCTATTAGTGACTTGTTTTTCTTCTATCGTTCAAAAATATCTTGTATGTAAGCTTCAATCCAAGAGTTAGTTTTGAAACTAATCCACCACATTTTGTTCATGGCCCTAAAAATCTGTTCAAGAGATACTGTCTTCTTCCTCCACAAGTTAATAGGACAAAAGCAGTAAAGCAGGTTAAGCATGCTTACCTCTATTTCTCTCATACTGAAGACTTCCACCCCACATTTTTTGCCACGTTCCACAAGATCTGTGCCAAAAGACTCCATGATAACAATAGTGTTGAGTATTGGAGTCTCCCCTTTTTCCACACCAGTCAGCAGAAGCTTGGCCTTATCAGGTTTGTCACAGAAAACCAACTGCAAGTCAGCTGATGAAAGAGAATGACATTACCAGTGTGAGCTGAATTTAGACTAGATCCATCCATACATAAGAACTGGTAACAAAAGACTCTTCTGAAGGGGGCTACAGCTTTGCCATCATGCATTCAGTTGCTGAGAGCATCCTACCTTTGTTCACAATGTATGAAATTGCTTCAGTTCCCAATGTGTCATAAAGTGGCACCACAACCATGGAGTATGAATAGCATCCCTGTTCAATGATAACCCACTGCACAAAAAAGAAGATGCAAGTCACTGTTTGCTTATACCAGACCTCCAATAAAGACTCAGATTTTGTTTCTAACAAGGAAGCTAATAGAATAGAGGTCATTTGGATAACTCTTTCTGAAAAAGGAGGTGGCAGTTAGTGTTTTTTATACTTTGAATATCTAGTAAAACATTTTACTTGTGGAAAGAGCACAAACAATGAAGAGCTAAAGAATCCAATGCAGTAAAATTCAACTCTGCCCTTAAGAACAATTTTAAGCTCTTAAGAAAACATTAACTGTCTTGTTAGTTTACATATTAACAGAGAGGGACTGAGTACAAGTAATTAGTTTTTCCTCTCATTTTTGGGTTAAAGGCAGCCAGAGCCCTCAATATTCTGTAATACCACAGTATACAAATCTGAGTCTTGCTTGTGTCTTGATACACATTACATTTATATACAGATTATATTCTCACTTCTACCTTAGCTACAACTCACTTGATGGCTAGACATGCAATATATGCAGCTAAACAACAAGTCTTTCAGAAAGCCAGCCTCAGAAAGTTCCTCAGCATTTCTCAAGAATAACCATTCTTCTTTAAAGAAGTCTAATCTGAAGACTTCTATGAAAAAAATGCAATTGCATGCAAGCTGCAATAAGAAAGACTTGCCTGCTAACAAGTGCAGTACTTATCATGGAAGCTGCAACCACAGTGTGATGTAAACTGACAGTACTTTACAGCAAGACTGATTTCATCCAAAGTACCACCAAGATAAGATAGTGAAGTGATTTTTTCCTAGATTGTAGCTATGTGGCACAGTTTGCAAACCACCAGCTACACAGATTACAAACTAGCATGCAACTCCTGAAATGGGACCTTCTGGACACATGATGAGGTCAACAAACCTAACATTTCAGGTTTCCCTCATAAAGGACAACAGAACTTCTCCAACATGGTACCTTTAGTCAGTTTCAATTACAGGAAGACACAACATGCATCTTTAGAAGGATTATCAGAACTTACAATTCAACAAGGGCTTCATTAACAAGGGTGCTTGTTTCCCTTCCCCACCTCCAGACTCTGTCACACTTTCCAAAGTTTTTGTAGGACATTAGCCAGTTACCTCCCCCTTGTATGATGACATTTAAATGTTATTCAGCTGCTTATTCCATGCAATAACCAGTGTAGAGAGTATACAAAAAGACATGGCAATTTTGTTAAATGAACTACTAGGGGCAAGTTCCCTAAAGCAGGTTCTCTGCTAGTTGAGACAGCTTTGAGATATTTTCTGAAAGCATTTTTATAATAGGCAAGTTGCACATATCTCATCTGAAAAGGGTTTTTAATAAAGCTAAAACAAGACCAGTTATATAACTGGAGTTCCCTGCAGACAGACATACAAGCACACCTACACTGGCCATGAAACAGTCAATTCAGTATTTCTTCCCAGATTAGCATTCACATGTACCTGTAACAAGGAAGCAGCTATTTTGCTATTCATCAGCCTGAAGTTTAGTCGTTATTTTAATAGTATGGGGGTCTACTACAGCAGTCCTCAGAAGCTGCACACAGTGATAAAGACTTCCTGTTGCAGCCTCCAACAACTCTTACACACCATCATTCTCAACACAACCAACATTTTTCTTTTCTGAACTACCAAGACACTTTTCTTCCATTCTACCTTTTGAAGTCAAGAGTATTTAAATTAAAATATCAAACTTCAACATTTCAGTTCCCTTTCTGTCATGGCTCTGGTCACTTAAGGGATACTGTGTTTCACTGTCCTGTTTTCTCAATCCTCACCACATGGTTTCCAGTTACTCAAAGAGAAAGCAATATCTTTGCCAATCCAAGTTTGTTTTTTTAGTGAACACTTAAGGGAGTAGCATATTGGGATTTTCTCCATTAGGGAATTTCCCCAGCAGTTATTCCCTGAACTGGAAAATGTGACAGTTTTCACACAAAACCTTTACAACCTCCTCTCCAAATTAGCAATTATGTTGGGGATGTCACAACACCCATCCAGTAGTTCTCAGCAGGGGAAATCCCAGATTTAAAGTTGCTGGCTCAACTCACAAGCCTGCTGAAGCAATGCAACTCAAGCACATTATGTCTGTGATTTGAAGAGCAGACCATACTACCATACTCTCCTTCAGAAAATCCACTGACCTAAAGAGCTTGCAGCTACAGATTCATAGAGAAACAGTTCAAACTCACACATCACTAATGCCTGGCTCTCTTTTTACTTCTAGTCCACAGTGTTATGAGCACAGGAGACTCAGCTGAAGAGGCTGTAACAGCAGGTCATTTAGCAGCCTCTTATAAACATCACAGACTTTATTGCAGAAATAAAAACGAAGCTGTTAGAACCAGAATTCTAGGAGAAGCCAAGCAGTAAGTTATTACAGATTTAAGAGTCTGGAGAGAAAAAAAGAGCTTTTCTTCACTTTTACATGTCTATAGAGTTAAGGGGGTGTTTGTGATGTAGGTTGTGAGAGGAAGGAGGTCAAAGTCACTTGTCACACAGCTTGTATTTTAAACAGTAGGGAAGACTCAGTGACAAACTGAGTTTAGAAGAGATCCAACAGAAAGTTGTTGTCCAGCATCACCAAGACACTGATACAACTTCTGTCAATACTGGAGATAGCTCTGGATAGTGGCACCTATCTGAGTGTGTTTAATCAAGAAGGATAGCTTATTTTTGACAAAACTTAACCAGCCTGTCTTAACACATTTTGATTGAGCTTAATACAGCAGGTACCAGCTCAAGCTACTATTTGCATAAATACAGAGCTGAATTTCTTTCATCTATTAAATAAATGTAATAAACAAATACAGAAAGTGTTTACTAAATATTTCTTAATATTTTTGGAAACAGCAATCTAGAAACAGTTCTGAGTTAAATTGGATAGAAATTAGTTAATTAACCTAATTATGCCCATAGTTGTTTTAAATTCAAAATATCATTTTGCTTTTTCAGAGAATCTTTAATTAGGTCATTTTCTTGAGTCTTTCTATCCATTTAATGAACTGCTTCCAGAATCTGTGTGTCCAGAGAGATCACCTTTAGTCATCTTCTATGTGGTTTTCAAGTGTGTAAACAGCTTGTGACTTCCAACCACTTTAAATTAGATTATACTTCAATGTCACTTTAAGAGAGAAAATGAATGGTGATTACATTCCCCAAGTACTGCATCAGCCTCCTATTAAACAGGCCTCCTCTATAAACTGAAAAGAGGATAGAATTACTTAAGTTCTTCCAGATTAGCTGATTCTTATCCTGCTCTCCAGCCTTCTACAGTCATCCCTGGGAGGAAAAGGCATCAAGAGCTAAATCAGGTAGCAGCTTCAGTTCTTAGCTAAATTTGCTATATGTGGCTTGTGGGTCTACAATGTTAGCCTTTTCCCAACATCAGCTCTTAGTAGGAAAGCTCAGAACACTGCAAAAATGCAACAGATGAGAGGTGCACTCCAGTAGTAGCCAGACCACCAATACACACACTGTCAATTACCTCAGGTCTGTTTTGTGAAAAGATTCCTATATATTGAACATGAGATGGTTTGAAGCCTCGGTGGAGTAATGCAGAGCCCACATATTCAGCTCTGTCTGCAACCTGGAGGAACAGAAGGTAAAAAGAGAAAGCTCATCAGTATACATCCCTCAAGGTTATTGTAATATTTAAAGTAAAATAATAAGGCAATAAGTTACAAAGCAAATTTTTTTTTAGGCTATCTTGTATGTCCTCTGTGACTCTGGTAACCCAAACATCATAGTGCCATTACATGGCACTGTTTGTAGATACTATACATGCACTCTCTATGCAGAAGTCACTTGATTCATTTGGACTTCAAAGTGTTAAGTGCAAGTGTAAATGTTAAGCTCAAAGGCAGAGTTTTGTTATGTCTGTATTAAAACCCAGAAGAAATCCTGGAATGATTCAGCATTACATTCCTGCTCCATTACAAGCACTGCATATGCAATTCTTCTGCTTCATTCATGGGAATGGCATTTCTCTGCAAGAAGTGGGAGAATCAAGAGGGCAAAAACTTAAAGACTGGCAAGACACATTTCCACATATCATGACCTGAACCAATGTTAGTCAAGCAACTAAAAACAGCAAAGCAACTGAAAAGTGATCAGCAAAATCACATTTGAAAAAGTAAGGTCATTAAACACCTGTATGTAGGAGACCTCAACAGTAGGCAATAGGAAAGATTACACACATTTAAAGACAACTGATAAAATCAGGGATGATCTAAAAGTGTGCAGCTGTTAAAGTTTGCATAACTATTTCTAGCAATCATGAAGGAGAATATCTTTACAGTCTATACAACCTGCATTCAGTGCTATGGAGACACATTGTCAAGAAGCACAAAGAACAACTGCAGATAGGACTTTTCCTAGTGTAAGATGAGCCACTCAAAAGCAAAGACCTTATAGTAGCAGTCTGAGTCTCTGAACACTACTTCAAACCTGTAACCAGAGGCAGTGTCTAAGTTCTAAACAACTTAGCAATCAGATTCTAAAAGCTGCCAAGATTGAAAAAAAATCCCAAATAAACATGTTAATAAACCAAGTGCAGGAAAAATTCTTCTCCCCCTTGTACACATTTGAGGATGTTTCTTTAAAACACTGATTGAATCTAGTAGAAGAATATTGTAGAAAGGTTCTAGTTCAAAGCATCCATAAATAATTAAGATTTGTTATATCACATTACTGGATGTTGTATCAATGGGTATCAGCAAACAACAGCAGGTCTAACTGCTGTTAGAGAGACCACTTACCTCTCTATAGGAGATCCACTCGTAGGGCTGGTTTGGTTTTCTAACACCTAGACATGGACCATTATCTAAAAAAAGATTTAAAAGTTACTCAAAATGTAACCCTACACTCCTCAGTCTTGCTACCACACTGACAAGTGACTCCTAGTGATAAATCTCTAAATTCTTCACAGAAATCTTCAGAAGACAAGGTTTTTTTTTTCTTTTACAAAAGACATAGCAGGAAGGAAAACAACAGACTTTTAAGCTAAGGAACAGCAGTGATGTTAGCCACACAACTCTGCTTTACAAGAGGTCACAGTTAACTTCCCCTCAAGAAATCTCACATGCAATACATTATTATATTGCTCAGTAGATGTCCCCTAACCCAAATTGTTCCAGGAATTTAGACCTTTTGTTTTTCACACCGGGAAAAAAATTAGACTTACTTGATACATGCACACCCCTTTGGAAGAGATCATAAACTGTTCTCACATCATCATAGTAGTAAATCATAAGATCATCGCTTTTAAGAAGAGAGGATCTTCTAGCATGCTCACCACCCTAAGAAAATCAATTAGAAAGGTTAAACACAGTCGTTAGTTATAAATGAAGAGGAATTGCCTCGAGGAACTTTCTCAATGAATAAGAGTATCTCCTCCACTAGGCTTTATGTTATTTTCACCATCAGGGCAAAGATCTGCAAGGTTTCCCAGAACACTGTTTAAAGTCAGATTGCTCCCCACATTACCAAAATACATCAGGCAAAAAAAATCATATTCCCCAGTTACCCATGATAGCACAGAACAAATGCCCCTAGACACCCCTTACTAGACAAGATTTTCCTTAAGAAATGTTTTACACTGTTGCAGCATATAGCATAATTAATTCAGTCAAGCTTTCTACAGCTGTGATTTACAGCCCCAGAGCTCTCTAGATACAATATTAATGCAGAGATCCTAATCTGTTTCTAAGATTACAAAACGATCACACTCCACGCTGTGCTTACAAAACCTAAGTGATTAAGGATGGTCAACACCACCCTAACTGCTCTCATAAGTAAAATACTCTGTACTAGATAAAAATAGGAGTCCTTTAATATAAAGTTCATTCTTACAAAAAAAATTCCTCCTGATCTAGAGGTAGTGAAGACTATCTTGAGGATTAAAATCACTATTTTCCATCAAATTAGCATTTTATAGGCTACAGCTGGAAGTCAATGCAATAATTTAATGGCTCATAGTTTGAACATAGCCTTTTTTAGAGTTGGCTGTTTAAATCTCATTATATTGATGAAGTTCCACAAACTATAGTGATGCAAGTACTACTGGGACATTAGTCCTGCTACAATGACAGACACCTACAAGTGCATTCCAAGCAGAAAGAGCCTAGCGGGTTAAACAAGAGGATCCAGGGTAAACACCAAGTTTCTCTACCAGTGGTCGCAGTCAGTTCTTGGCCCTTTCAAAGTCAAATTCTGGACTAACTAAATCTGTGCCTGAAGTGTGCTACTACCCATCATGTTGAAAAATGCATTCATATGCAATCATAGCCTTTTCCCAGCCACTGCTTTATTTTCCTGTTTTCAAAGTACCCTGAAAGACCAGAGTGCAGGTGCTCACGTATAAGCTACATGAACAGGTTTCTCTGCAGAATGTCATATTGTCTGTGTCTACAGAAAGACAGTAGCACATTAAAGACAAAAAGATTTTAACACTAGAACAAGTCTAACTCGTTTTAGCAAAACGCTCTGCGTAATACACTGCTTGCCACTCCTTTGACAGTAAGTTGAAACCTACACTGTTAACGTGACACAGAACAAGTTAATGACTGGCTTACCTCTAAAAATTCATAACATTAGAAATTCAAGAGCATACTTGCACTCAGATCAACATCTACTCTAGAAATGACCAGATCACTAATATATGTCTCCAGCTGGAGGAAAAGAAAAACTGCTTGCTTTACTATACTGGTTACTGAGATCTTGGATAACCAAGATCAGCTTCTATTTACCTCATTTACCACCTCTGGAGCTCACCTGAAGAAGATAAAATGTAGTTGGTTGCCGCATTCATTGGTAATGTCAGCAAGTACAATGTATCAATACCATCCTTCACATGCTACAATTTCTACTTCAAGTGAAACACTAAGCCATTCCTCAGCTACAATCAAGAAATATTTGTTTTCTTAGTCTGAACTACTATTGTATTGTTTACACACCCTATTACTCAGCACCACAAAAGCAGTTTTTGGTTAGTGCCTCAGGCTCTGCAAACTTGGATGAAATTTAGCAGACAGCACACTGTTTTGACAGAAGATTGGCTGAATTGTCTGAGAAACAGGAGCTCTAACAGTACTGTTGAGAAGACCCCATTCATTCTCATGACTTTTCAAAAGGAAGCATAGCCAAAGCACAGTCCTGCTCTTCTTCCTTCTTCCTAAAGCAAAGTGAAATTAACTGAATTTTCAACAGCCTTAGAGTAAGAGTTCCACTTTAAAACACGCAGCACCTTGTGTGAAGGTGATCAGGAGTTCAATGTTAATTCTTCAGATATGCAGTGAAATACATCTGGATATGCTAAAAATCAGTTAGCTCTTACCTCATGCTACCAGTTTGTATTAATCAACTAGGTAAGATTATAGTATTGGTCTACATTTTGCTTGAGTATCAAGAAATCCATTATAAGAGCCTGTCCAGAATTCATGCAGTATCAGATAAAGTTCTGTTCCCATCAGTGTCTTGTAAAACCCAATAATCATTACAGCCAAAGATCTGAATCTCAAGACTGGGATGTTTGACAGATTTCACATAAGTTGTTTGAAACTGGGATCTAACAGATTGGACTAGCACAACAGTAAGCACTCAAAGGGGTTGTCAGCATTACCCAAAGTGTTAAGCAGCTAAGCAACAAAATCTCATTAATTCAAGAACAGCCTCTGGTTATGCATAAGAGGCAACCTTTGCAGCAGTTCAGGGAGCTGCAGCAAACTGACCCATTAAACAGCACGTGCTGGACATTAGATTTAGAACAGCAACAGCTGAAGGAAACAGACTTACTCTCTACAGAGGCATGCATTAGTCTGTTCGGTCTCATAAGATAGCTGCTTTTGTTTGAGCCAGGGGTTTGCTTCTTGACACAAGCTTCTTAGGATTAGAAGTAATGTCAAGACACATCATTGGCTCTGCCATGCCTCAAAGGCAAGAGACCATATTCTGGCCTTCCTGAGAAGGAAAGTATACTAGCAAGTGGTGTGTAGGTCATCAGCATGCATATTCTGATGAGAAAGTAGTATAAATTTTGAGTTGGCTATGCATTTTTATAATTTTAATTATAATCCCTAGGAAAAAGCACAACAGCTAAAACTGATCACTTGATAGGTAGACAACCACAACTATAAAGTAAGCTAGAGTATCAGGGGAATGTAAGTAGGTTTGTGTTATGAGTTCAATACCTCTCCCCACATTTGAACATCTTAAGGGAAGAAAGAAGCTAGTCACAAATGCAGATGCTTACTACTATTTATAGCTTATTTATATCCTACCCTTGACATGCTTTAGTAGAATTTGAGTCAGAAGTATTTGTGCTTCTAAAGCAGAATTTTGTATTTGACAGCCATACAACTGCATTCAAATCAACAGCCAAACTTGTTTAGCTATCAGTCACCAGTAGAAAAAAGGCAATCTATCAAGCACAGATTCAAATGTGCAAATACAGACACTGAGTGCACACGTTTTGCAAAACACAGGACTAAAGACCCTATTTCTACCACTCCTATAGCACTTCTATTATTGTTTTATTTTATAAATACATGTGTTATTTTTATTATTACTGATATAGTGCACAACTGAGTACCGCATGAGCCCCAGCAATGCTGCCTCAAAGCAGAGAAGCTTTATTCACTCCCCTCCTACAGACAAGGGATTCAAGTGGATCCTGAAAGATTTCCAGCTATACCTCTAAGAAGGTCTCCTGAAAAGATCAGGTAGTGAGTTTTGAAGACTATGGGGTATTTTTCAGTGAAATGCAGCTGTAGTATGTATGCCCTAAAGATCATGGGTACACATTCAGAGCAGATGCCACAATTAAAAAGAAGACCTAATATTTTCAGTAAGTCTTTCTACTGATACTCAACCCAGTATGCAATCTTTATGCTTGTTTGGTGATTAAAATTGGTCACTAGCTGTTGGCCTACCAAATCAAAGCTTTACAGGGATGGGAAGTTACCTGGAACAGCAGTAAATAGGATTTTTCCTACCATATAAAGTTATGAAGATTTATCACCAGAACATGTAGAAACCCTGCTCCAGTCAACTTCATTTAACTTTGTTAAAGGCCAAGATAAGTCACAAGAATTAAGCAGAAGCTTACAGCTCAAAATTGTTATCACCAGTAAACAGGTAGATTAGACATTAAGAGAAAATGTCTTCTGCCATGTCTTTCTTGAAGCACATAGCTTACTCTATAGGCCTTTTAATATTGTATTGCTTAGCCACAAGAAAAATTTGTTATGATACATTTTGAAAACAGTATTTCTTGGTTTTCTTCTGTGGAAGTGACAATCCATCGTAACAGATGTCTCAGAATGGAGTAAGTGAAGCCAAGTGCTAAGCAAAACATAACAAGAAACTCTATGTCAAACACTGTAATACATTGTTACAGTTATAAGAGTACCAATTCCAACAGTCACTTGAAACTTGCCTCAAAACAGTCTACAACATTAGGGACTTGCTTGATTACAGCCTACAACATTAGAGACTGCAGTTAAACAATCAAACAAAACAGGGTAGATCTTGCTCATTTCACCGTGTTCTCAGTCTGAGCTCTCATTACCAAGACATGCTAACATACTCAGTTATTCATTCAAGTTGTACTGTTGTTCAGTCTTCCATACACTAAAATGTATTTACTGAAGAGGCAAAATACTGTTACACCTGCCTTGCTCTGATCAGAGAGTTAGTGTTAATTAGTACAATATGGATCAATGATGCATCTAAGAGTTTAGAAGTCTCATAATACCAATGATTCCAATCATAGAATCCAGCAGTGACAAGCAATTCAGCTTGAAGAGCAATGAACTGAGACAGCTATCAAGAGGCTCAAGTTAATAAACATTTGCCACTAACTTTATGGTCAGTTACAAGCCACTGGTTTACCATGTTTCAAGGCAACACCCTCCAAATCTGCAAGTCTGTACTGACTAGTGAGGCTCCCCACAGCTGGCAAACTTTTACTGCTATTCTATTCTAGCTATTAAAACACACTGCTCTGCAAGACTATTGCATCCACTGTCTGAGCCTCTGCAGTCAAGATAGGAAAACCTTATGAAGAGAAGCAAGCAAGATCTAACATCTAGATCCTTACACCACACATGCTCCCTGAAAAAGAGGTATTTGTTGGCAATTACTACAATTCCAGAGCATAGTTTTGTTTCCTCTTGGTATACCTCTAGTAGCAGACCATTACTTGCTATAGCAACATACTGTGTCTGTAAACTTACTGGGAAGACTAGGAAGCAAGTGCTTCTAAGGACTTTTGAATGAAGGTGCCAATTAATGCTTCAATCTCAGTATCACAGGAACAATGCAGAGGAAGTGCCTAATTTGAAAACATGACGAGTTTGCTAAAGCTCACAAATGTTAAGCTACTGGAAATTTCACACTGCTCAGAGATTTGTTTACATCAGTTTGTAGTGACATCTATTCTTAAGCTCAAGAAGTAGTAATTTTAATTGCATGATACAGGACCACTAGGTCAGTTTATCAATACTGAAGAATGTGCTGTAAAGGGAGACTTCAGTTGCAAGCATATATAAAAAGATATATAGTGTTAGGTTCCAACTATCAGTCTTATAGTCCCACATTGTAATTATCTATCTTAAGGACCTCAATCTTTCAAAGCTGTCTCCTTCCTTCAAAAGGAGAGCACACCTTTGTCTACCTTGAAGAAATATAGAGGCACTCTTGAGAGCACAAAATGAGTAGTGAAGAGGGTGATGACCAAACTGCTGCTCAGGAAACCCCAGCCTTGCCTATACTTTCTTCTAAGCAACAGCTCCTTATAGACTGCTTCCATATTTAACTTCACTATTAAAAAAGTACCACTCAACAGCAACTATCTGCCTCTAAAAAAAATAAGACAAAAACTAAGATAGCCTATCCAGAATTTAGCAGGTGCTTGCTTTACTTTCAACTTTATGGTTGGGTTCTCTTGGCAGGACTAATAGATCTTTCCACAAATCATCTGAGGACAATTAGTACCCTCTCCATGCTTGTAACTCAATATAAAGTCTCACCTGTCAGCTAGTATAAACAAAATATTGTAACATAAAAGTATTAGCGTAATCAGGATACACCAGCACACATACTGACCCCAAGGTCTAATTTAACAGGAATTGAAAACTACTGTGCCAATTCTAAAATGCACAAGTTTCCTGCCACCAGTCAGATGAGAAATTGTGTTCTCAGCATGAAGTCTCTCTACCATGCTAGTTACTACCACTATGATATCTACCACCAAACTGGCTTTCAAAGATGAAAAACTGAGTTCAAGCCCTAATTCAGGAAAAAAAAAACCTAAACCCCAGCAAAAAAATCAAAACAGAAAAAAACCTAAACACCACACAACAAGCCCTGAAACGTATCATCCTCGATTACAAGTACAGAAACACCCTAACCAGTGTTCGCTCTGTTAGGCTTCAAAATTCAAGGTCATGAAGTGACACTTACCTCTACTTCCACAGACTGCATTGTTAAATCACATGGTGGCTTTAGTGCTTTTGGTCTTGTAGCATACCAGTAGGTCGTGAGAGCTGCAAAAGCACCGAAGCCCATCAGGGTATTTGTCGGGAGGGTGCGCACGTACTGCCTGACATCCCCAAGTTCTGGCATTCGTAGGTTTCTGAACAACTCATGTGCTTGCATTGCCATTCAGTGCAGTTGTCCCACTGCTGGAATCTGTTGATATGAAAGAAGGTTACATACAGATCTGAAAGCCATTTTCTATTCACTGTTGTTGTGGGAGCAAAACGTATGCTTTGTCATACCAGCTTCCAACTATCAAGATAGCTTGACCTGCCACTAAGTAGGCAATACCTTTAGACTTCTGTACTGCAATTATGCAAGCAGCTACTGGTTCATACTGCATAAAAACAGGTGGGGCTGACAGGAGGTGACTTCTTCAGGGCTTTAACATTATTTTTGACAGTGTACTTTTAAAAAGACAAGTTTTATTAAGGGCAGCATTTCACTACAAGAAACCTATTTTGCAGTTGAGTAGCTGTACTGCAAGACAGTTTACACAGTACGTGTAAAACAGGGAGGTCAGAGAGGGAGGCCTGGGCTGCACAACATAAACTTGCCTCTATTAAGCATCCTAACCCTATGGTAGCATATCAAGATTTTTCATCTAAATCCAGAAAAATAACCTTTCTACCCTCCCTTCAATCATGCACAGATAGCTCAATATAGCAAGCTGCCTTCAAAGCTGGCATCCTCCCACAGCTCCTCCATGCTAGCAAGCTTCCTATTTTCCCCCACAATTTATATCTGGCCACGACACAGATGAATGCAGCATCCAAGGGGGCCCAAGGCAGCAGCACACAGCAGTACAATCAAGTACAGGAAGCACATTTGATTTGTCACGTTTACACAGAAACAAGAGTCAAAAGAGGCTGCTCCCCACTAGTGCTTGCTGACATGGATATTCCACTGCAAGAACCAGCCACGGAAAAAAGGGGTAACATTTTCATCAGCTAGCGCTCTCCTCTATGGCCAAGGTCTCCCGGGACGCCTGTCACATGCCAAACCCACCAGCTTCTGCCCAGTAGGTGAGAGGTAAGCAGCAGGCAGCCAGCCTGCCTGGGGCCAATGGCAGCCCACACCCCTGTCACCCCACCAATGAGCCCTGCCTGCCCAGCTGGCAGAGGAACCCACAGGCACCTGTCACCCACTCAGCTGCCCAGCCAGGGGCTGGCCACAGCCACTGTCCTATCAAGGCAGGGGGGAGTGAGGCTTTCCTGCTTGTGTGAAGTGCCAAGCATTTATTCAGATGATTTAGGTCCAGCCATTTCCTATGGTCAACTAAACAAATGACCTAAAAAACAATCAATATGTTTAAATAGCTGGAACATAACTGTGTAACAATGCACTGCTGCAGGACAGCAGCAGAGGATACACTGCAATCTAAACAGACAGAATTATATGCTTATTTATTTGAAAGCCAGCCATACCAAGATAAGATTTAATATTCCCATGTGAGAATCCCTAGCTTGCAGCCTACCCTTCAAAACTTTTCTGCTGCAATCAGTTATTCAAACAGGACACAGAACAGTTGTCCAGCTCACAGAAAGCCTAACCAGTATTTTGACAAAGATTTGCTAAAGAGCAAAAAAAGCCATAAAATTAGTTCAAAGGGCCCATAGTTTTGCAATGCCAGCAGGACAGGATGGAGTAAGGTCATGGATTGGGGCAATGTCAGGATGGAATCAGTTTCCATCTCTGGGAGGGTCCCAAACCCGGGAAACACAGCCCAGACTGCAGGCACTGCCCTCTCGTCCTCCCTCCTTCCTTTTCTTATATGGCATAGCCTCTGGGTACAGGGCTTCATTCACCTAGTCATGCAATGCAGGGTCACTAGAGAAATGCCCTTCGGTTGTCTGCACTGGGATACATAGCAAACTGTACTTAAAATCCACAATGCAACAGGCCATAGTAATGGAAAGTAAATAAAAATATTGAGAAGGAACCTCTTCATCTCTCCTTAGCTCAAAGCAGAAAATAAAATTTAAGAAAAATCAAGTACTGACTTCAGAATCACCATGCTGTTGCTTTCTATGTATCAAACCACGCTCATTATCATTGCAAACATGAAATGTGTTCTTAAGTTTCAAGATACACAGGTGAATGGTAAGAAAAAGAAGTCATTTTAACAGAGAATCTTGGCTTACAAGTTAACTGTGTGTATCACAGACATCAGGTTAGGAAACTGGAAAAGGGCACTATAATGTATATAAGGGCCAAGAGCAAGCTTTGCCCTTTTCTCCTCAAGCCCTACAATAAGCACCTTTGACTTTTGAAACTGACACTTGTTTTTCTCTCTGCATTAGTCATGAGGTATCCTGCACACACAAAGATTTAAGAATGTAACATAATTACACAGTCTTTCAAGAGTCTGTGGTGCCATTATAGCTAACAAAAACTGAAGTAAACATGATCACTTCATTTGCATCCCATTGTAGTCAAGAAGGTACTATGATTTCAACTTAGTTGAAAAGTGCACACCACTACTTGTCACTTCCTTGGTTCTTTGCAGAACAGCCTGTAACAGAAAACCTTTCTTCAGCAGTTATACCACAGTTATCAGTTATATAATGATGTTTTATTGCTTATGTTTCTTATGTTTATACTGAGGGATTACTTTTACACTTTCTGCCTCAGCACAATGCTCAAAAACTTCAGACAGTTTTCTGCTAGAATAAGCAATTCTTACATTTAACACTGTTAAGTCATATCAACTCTTTTCCTATACTTAAAACAGAGACAGATGCAACAGAAGAATAAACCAATTCTTAAATTATGCATCCCAATATGCCCCATCAGGAAAGGGGGCTTCAGTGTCTCCCAACCTTCTGACTCATCTCAGCATCTACCTGGCTCAAGCACCAATCACATTAGACATCCAGAGCGCTTACCATGACAAATGCAGTTTAGTGCCTAAACTGAGATACAAAGACCTTGCCAGTGGAGCTAGGATCTGTCTTTGCATATTTCCCCCCCCCTTAAGAAAGGGCCCAGCTAAGCCTGTCTGCTCAGGACAAGAAAAAACTCATGCTGTCTTCAAACTCAGGTCCTGCAACTGTCTGGTCCAGACAGGCTCTGGACTACAAGAAATGGACTCAGTAACAGCTTCACTTAAAGACTGGACATATCAAGTGTCTGGGAGTCACAACTGGAGATTCCAAGGTAGAAGATCCTGGGTAAGAGAAGTTACTAGACTGTGCTACACGTAGCAAACAAACCTGAAGCAGCTGTACAACAGCCAAGGTCAAAAGCACTTTTTCTTCAATGTAACCAGCAGACCTTTCTTCCTTTTTGCATTTCAAAACAATACCAGACAGATATGGGCAAGCAGTTCTAATAAAAAGGCAAAACTGCTTCAGATAACTACCTGTCCTAGCTACTTCCACAGAAATATCAGTTCCTAGAATTCCTGTGCATAAAAGCAACCCTCTGAACTCATTGTATCAATTCCATTAAGGAGATCTGTACGGATCAGACAAAGCTAGCTCTGTTCACATACGCACACTCCACAGCACCCAAGACCCATTCTTTACAGCAGAGCCACTATCTCAAGGCAACAGCCTAAGTTGGCAGGACTCCGCCGTTCTTTGCTGCTCCTACTCTCGGCATACAATGGGCTATTTACAGCGGGCAGCAGCCTGCCTATTGTCTATCCATAGCCAGACATCGTTCGAGTGCAACGGAAGAGAACAGGAGAGCAGCCGCCAGCTTCTGTACTGCAAAGAAAACAACCCCAAGAACCAATTGGCCTCTCTTCCTCTCTATTCTAATATTTAGATGAGCACCACACTAGCACTTGCAGTGGCCTGTCATAAAGGCAGGTCCACCACATGGTGTAAAAAGCGGCTATGTTACTTCTACAGCCTCTTGCAGGCAGGAGGAAGCTGCAAGACAAGTTGCCTATTTCTGTTATGAACTACATGTCACTTAGATGCTTTCACTACAACATGCTGTAACAGGGGACCAGCCACCCATGTACCTCTGACAGCTTTCTCCCACTGCAGTTAGTTTTCTTACCACTACAAGTTATACTGCACAGTTCCCACAGGGCTCTGTCATTAAGTTGCCTTTCCAAGGGGTAAAAGGAGAAAGTGCAGAATTACCTCCCAGCTCCTTTATCAAGTACAAATGAGGGAGCAACAAATAGCTTTGGCTATTAACAAGATAAAACTTTTTGTCTGAATAAAATACATAACCCTACTCTCAGAGTGCATTTACAATCAGCTTAAATTTGAGTTAGTCCAACCTGTCCCAGATACATGATCCTACAACCCTTTGTGCTGGCCAAGCAGTCATTTGGTTGTGCAGTCACAGTAGAGAAGTGATCTGGCAAACACCACTATCCTGGGTTAGTTCTGAAGGTAGTTCTCAAGTAGATCAACTCTTGTCTGGCTTATCAAATAGCTGTTTTCTCCCAGACTGAAACAGGATGGCACAACTGGGTTAAGGGATGAACTACTGAATATGCAACTCCAAATACTGCATGCAAGCCTTCCTAGGATTTTATCTCCCTATTGCAGCCAAAGCAGTAACTTGACTGAGGTCTTGCTACCAACTGTGACAGAGCCAAACTAACCAGCAAGAAAACCACAACTATCCTTAAGGCACAGTAAAGGAGCACAGGTAATTGAGACCTATAGAATTCTCAGTTTAAGCCCTGTATAACACAAATACAACAGCAAGGTGTCTCCTGTGGTACTATCATGTCAAGCATGACACAACAGTCCCTTGAGTTATAAAATACTTGCCTGAACAAACTAAGTACTGTTTAACTGTCAAGATCCTTTTTACCCTCTGTCACCTGCCTCCCTTTCCCCAATTAAAAAAACTTAAATATCTCATTATACAGAGAGTTGTCTAGACTGCCCAGTCAGGCTTCAGAGCTATAAAACCTCCTTTTAAACAGTAACTGACAAATTCACTGTTCCGCAACAATAAAGGAGGAGAATAAAAAAAAACCTAATGAGGAACTCATGCCATGCACAGAGAAGAACCAGCAGGTCCTTAATATTCACTCTTCCACCTTCAACCCCCTTTCAGCTATCCAGCCTGGCTCCAGGCAACCACAGGGCATCACACTTTTTTCAAACTGCCTCTTATGGTTCCATTTATACTATGATGATTTATATTCCTGCATTTGGGACAAGGCAAGAGTAGAGAGCAGTAGCCTACAAGCTAGATTCAACTCCAGCAGTTGAACCATAAGTGATTTACTTCATAAACTGCCACTGAAGTTAATACTACTGAAACCTTTAAGGAACACTACACCTGATACCAATGTGTCAAAGCTGTCTCATCTCCAAGGAAAGTCACAGCCTTGTCCTCAGCCATTTGGCTGCAATCCTCTTGCAATCAAATGGAACACCTGGATTCTTCCCTCTTAACGATGTCCAAAGTAATCCAAGTGCACACCAATGAGGTCACTGGAGTTTATTCAAGTTCAGGAGTTGATCCACATGACAAGGACCTGTTCAGTGCCTTTTGTGCAATTGCAGTCCTCCAGCAGCACTTGGAAACTCTGTACATTAAGGAAAACCCAGTACTTTCTGCTAAAACCCTTGAGACATGGATTGATTTAAGTTCTCTGATCCATGCCTACACAAAAAAACCCATATCATTAAATAGCCTCATCAGTTTCTTATCTTCAAAAACCACAGAAGATGCTACCAATATTTTGCACTCTGTACTACCCGTTAGAACAGCATCCCTACATCAGAATTACAGGTACGGTATAACACTACTCTTAACTTTATCTCAATTCAATTATAGTTTAGATGAAAATCACTTTACAGGAGAAAACTACTACAAATTAGCAGCTTTCTTGTGCCATTAACAGCTTAATTATATCATACCAACTTATTCATGGTACCCCTCCCAGGAAAAGACTGCTGCTTAGAAAGCCCAGTGTGCAACACCAAGTGAACACACACTTCAAAGGCCCACTTCAGACTTGCAAGAATGAGTTTCTTACTCATGCTTCGGTCACCTGAAGTCTAGCAGAAGGCAACCCCCGTTCAGGATCACTAAACCACATTGCATCACACTATATAGTGTTTACTAGTTCAGAAGGGTGTCTTAAAAACACATCACCCTTAACACTGGGCAGATCAGCAAGTACTTAAGACAAGCAACTGGTTCACCAAGTGACCTCTCAAGACCAGCGTCACAAAGAGTATGACAAATCAAGCAACCTTTTGACCTCACATATTAAGGTATATCTGTATTTCCTGTAAGTCAATGATAGCCTTTTCTTCTAGCCTTCGTAGGAAACTAACTCATCCTCACTGGGCTATTGATGCAGGCCAGGTGCAAAGGCCAAGTTTTTAAAACAGGGCACATGCAGCATCAAACTAAAAAGTTTAATGAGTTTAAGAAGAATAATTCAAACAAAAAGCCAGAAGTCCTCTTCTGCAGTCAGGACATCATACACTTCTACTACAAGCCTTAAACAGTCCAACTGCATTTTTTTTTCTTCTTCTAAATCTCTACAAAACCATGCAAGCTGTTTTCAGTCCGTTTTGGACAAGCTACCAGTAGTAGTAAGATTCCAACACCAACAAAAAAATTATTTTACTACTATTTTACTCTCTGGAGATGAATAACTCTCAACACGAAAGGCAGCAGAAGAGAGCAGAAGCCTTGTGTTATCAAATGTCCTTGTTTCATGAGCCAGGCAGGATCTGCAGGAACACAAGCCCCTCACTTGCAGCCAAGGTTCAGCCTACCGTCTGTAAAGGTCAGTGCTGTACAGCAGCGCTTCCTTGAACCACATGGCATTGTAACATCCCACACAAAGCCACCTACCAATGAACACACTATCTCCCCTCTTATTTGTGAGGATTTAGGGGAGCTTACCATTAGTTACATTTAACACAACACAATATTTAACATATCTGAGCTTGTAATTTCGCACAGCAGGGAAGCAGGATATGGCAGGCTGTCTGTTCATTGGACAACCAAAAGCTGAATATATCAAGTAATGCATCTCCTTGGGACAGAACCTCTCCCTCTGTCTCTGCTACACATTAAAAAAAGTTGTGTTGTTTGCTTTGAACTTACCAACTTCAAATCAACTGCACTGCCAAGATTCAGAAAAATAAAACAAAAAACCTGCCACTATCTTCTATTGCTCACACTACTAATAGTGTTGTTTCCTTGAAGGGGAAGAGAAGAAAAATTAATCTTCCTCACTGGAGATAACACACTGCCCACCTATGACACACATCCAGGACAGAAGGTATAACCCATCTCTAGCTCCTCAAAAAATCCCATGTGTTTTATTCATTTTTAGCAAAGCAATGATGTAGGAGAATCAGCTACAGAGCCTACTCCAGAAACAGGAGCCACTTACCCAGAGAACGGTTGCAAAGTTATCTTTCCTTCCATTTTGCATTACTGGGTTTGTTTTTCCATCAATACAAACTTCATAGTTGCCCTTGAAGCAAAGAGCTACTTAAGGGTTTTCTTCTTAAGAACTAAAGACTTACTTCCAACCTCATGTTGGCTGATTTGTAGTTGTAAACCAGCATCCACCAAATTTAGAAACTGCTTTCATTGTAATTATGCAGTCCTCAGGCTAAGGCCATTTGCTCAAGACCTTGAATTGAGTACATTACACACAACAGCTACTTGTAACTACAAGCTTTAGATTTTCCCCATTAACCATCTTCAGACATTTCCATCCTCCAATATAAGCAAGCTAGATATCCTGGGACTTGAAAGACACAGCCATTTTGGGTTTTGCATGATTAATACTGTGATTGTCAGAAAAGAAAAGGTATTTTTTAGTAAACTCTGTCTTCTTATACACAGAATTTCTTGATCCAAGAAATCTTATCAAGTCTCAAGCTCAGAAATCTCAGCTTCTGAGTTTGAGAGCATGTTCAGAGCAGAAAGGTAAATATGAATTCTCCTGAGCAGGCTCAGGAGACTGCAGGATTCCCTGTAAAGTAATGCAGATGAAAAAAAAAGAGGTGCTAACATCACAGAGAATAGTTCTGTGGTCTAGGTACAGATATATAGAACCACGGGGTTTCTACAGCAGTTTCTTTGGATGTCACACTTTCCTGTCACAGGACCTGACCATCAAAGCTAAGACTCTAATCCGAGAGGCACGTTTAGATGGATTACTAGGTCCAAGAGGGTGTCTATAATACCCCTGACAGCTCACAGACATGCCTTTTAGAAATTCAGAAGGCTTCAAGTGTTGCAATTCCTGTTAAACAGGAACGAGAAATGTATGCATACTAGAACAAAAGCGTCGTGTAACCAGGCTAAATCCCTGCGCTGTAGCACTGCAAGTGCTACCAAACAGCAGAGAGCAGGCCTGCAAAGTCAAAGCCACTCAACCTTCCATTTTAGGCCAGCTCGCCTCACGGTATGCTATTTCCACAGGCGCTCCCGACTGCCTGAAAACCCGAAAAGCTGCTTCAAATACACGCTGCATTCATGCTCGTAAACACAGCCTACCTGAAAGAGAAGTGCAGCAATTAAACGCTAAACCCCAGGGGTTAACAGGTAGGGTGCGCTTCCCAGCCCGCTACCTGCTGCTCGGCCGGGAGCCGCAGCTGGCCGGGGCAACCGTCCCACCGCCCGAGCTCTTCGCACCGAGGTAGAGGGCAGTGCCGGAGTCGAAACAATACCCTGCCAGCCGAGGCTGCCGCAGCGCTTAGGAAGGCCAGAGACAGCCGGCTACGCTTTCCTAAAGGCTTTGTGCCGAGGGCAAGCCAAGCCGGCTCCAGAGGACACTCATCTCACCACGGGGCGGAAGGGAAAACACCGCGGCCCCGGAGAGGACAGGCGGCGGGACCGCCTCACGGCCCCTTATCGCCAACCGCCGGCCTCGCAGGTGACAGTGGCGGCGCAGGTCGTCCGAACCTTGTGGCGAAGGGCCGGACAGCGGCGGCTGCAGCAGGCCCGTGCGGAGCCAGCCCGCCTCAGCGGCAGCCGGGCGAGCTGGGCTGCCGCGTCCCTGACAGCCCCCGACCACGCTCCCCCGGCAGCGCCGCCCGCCCCGCAACGCGGCAGGGCCCGCGGCCTCCTAGCCCGACCCTGCTGGGCAGCAGCGGCAGCACCCCCAAGCCCCGCTCACCTCCCAGCAACAGCGGCAGCAACAACGAGCACGACTATACACGACTCCCTCGGCGCCGCCCTATTTAAGCCGAGCTCGGCGGGAGCGGCGTGCGCGTCTGCCTAGCCCGCCTCCTCCGCCCGCCCGCCGGCCCGCCCTCCCGCTCGCACCATCCGGGGGGCTCTAGGGCCCGTGCCGCGGGACCGCCCGGCGGCCTGTCTGCTGCCGCGCCCGCCTGTCACTCTGCCGCGGCGCGGCCCTCGCCTGGCGGTGTGCCGCGGCCTCCCCGCTGCCGCCCGGGGCACTGCGGTAGTCTGTGCAAATGCCCAGTGCTAGCGGTGAAAATACGGGAGGCGCGGGCAGGAATCAGGGGGAAAGGGCAGGGAAGCGAGACGAGCAGTACTCATCACTTAGCGATCGTGCACCTCGGCGATCTGAAGTGACAGCTTGCGGGAGGGGGTTTTCTTACGGCTTTGTAAGAGAACTCTTGCACCCGGTACAAACAGGCGAAAAGGACTTGTGTGCTAGGGTGAAAGGATTGGAAGTGGACAATGACCTTGCAGCAGCCCGGGGGTTCATCCGTTCACCGCTGCTGGCCTTTGTGAGGGACCGGCGGGTTTGAGGTGGTTACTGGTAAAGAAGAGGCAGATGGGGCCATGTCAGTGGCCTCTGACAGTGATCGACTGAGTCTGAGCTGGTTGCATGCTTCATCAGTCTCTTCAACCTGTAAATCATCAACCCACACCTCAGTCTCACTGTGCATTGAAAGAGTTCTCTTGAGGTTTGTGGGTGGGGTTATTTTAAGTGCGTGTGTGGGTTAAGGCTATACACATTCGTATATATGAGTATGACAGATATATATATAGATATATATAATGTTTTGTAAAGGCAGGTACTGTTTCATGATGCTTTGGAGTACACCAGGCATAGGACTTACTGTGAAACAGAATTTTTAACAAAGGAACAAACCTATACTCATCTTTTAGCACAGAGGAGGGCACTTGGTTAGCTACTGATAGTTCCCAGTTAACTACATCTGGGTTCATACTGTGTAGGGGTTCAGAATTGGAAAATAAATTCCTTTCTCTGTAGCCAGATCTGAGTGGCTACAGCTGCTAATGGGCATGGAGTCCACAGCTCCACTAAAAGCTATTCCAAGAAAAGCCCCAAAGCACAGGCAGCATGGACATCACAGTATCACACAGTACCACAGTATTATCAGGGTTGGAAGAGACCTCACAGATCATCAAGTCCAACCCTTTACCACAGAGCTCAAGGCCAGACCATGGCACCAAGTGCCACGTCCAATCCTGCCTTGAACAGCTCCAGGGACAGCGACTCCACCACCTCCCCAGGCAGCCCATTCCAGTGTCCAATGACTCTCTCAGTGAAGAACTTTCTCCTCACCTCAAGCCTAAATTTCCCCTGGCGCAGCCTGAGGCTGTGTCCTCTCGTTCTGGTGCTGGCCACCTGAGAGAAGAGAGCAACCTCCCCCTGGCCACAACCACCCCTCAGGTAGTTGTAGACAGCAATAAGGTCACCCCTGAGCCTCCTCTTCTCCATCACTTGCTTTGTTATGAATGGGCTTTGCTAGTTTGTTCCTATTGCACCACATTTTGTGCTTATGTAGACACAACCAGGCTCTGCCAAGTGACTTTTGCATTATGTCCAGGTTTTTGGATGAAAGAACCAAGTTCATGAAAAAATACATCATCTCAGGCACTGGTGACTTCATGTTTTGCCCTGAATGCATCTATGTTCCATCTGCTAACCACCAAAACTCATTGTAGTTTTGTCTGCCATGCTAATTAATCCTTCAGTATCATATTTTTCTTCACATCTAGGTTTCTGAAGGCCATAAACTACATGCTTTAGGCCTCTTTTGGAGAAATGTCAGTTATTTTCTCTTATCTCTCACTGGAAAGACAGTTTCTAAAAAGTTCCTCTCATGCATACCTTTACCTGAATCTACTTTGTCATCAGTGTGAAACTGAAAATGTCCCAACTCTGTAATAGTTAAATAGGTGTCTCACTAACGCCAGGTATTACCTCTCTACTCCTACTTGACCCTCATCAGACTATATAGCCAGGGACAACAATACTTTCTGAAATTGTCTTTTCCCTGCTGCTTAGAAAAGGGTCCCAGTCTCAACCAAACTACATAGCATAACATATATACGCCACAGACAAATAAGAGCTGTACATAAACAATATCTACAATAACAACATTGGACAGTTGTACACATGGGGGAAACTGGCATCTGTGGATCCATGGGCTAGGACCCTTTTGTATATGCATTTTAAATTATATTTGAGGTGGCACCAATTCTTTTTATCAGTATATGGGACATATAGGCTAGAGAAATCAGCTCTCATTAAGTACATTAACAGTGTGGCCAGTAGGTCAAGGGAGGTTGTTCTTCCCCTGTACTCAGCACTGGTCAGACCACACCTTGAGTACTGTGTCCAGTTCTGGGCTCCTCAATTCAAGAAGGATGTTGAGGTGCTGGAACATGTCCAGAGAAGGGCAACAAAGCTGGTGAGGGGCCTGGAACACAAATCCTATGAGGAGAGGCTGAGGGAGCTGGGCCTGTTTAGCCTGGAGAAGAGGAGGCTCAGGGGTGATCTTATTACTGTCTACAACTACCTGAAGGGGCATTGTAGCCAGGTGGGGGGTGGCTTCTTCTCCCAGGCAACCAGCAATAGAACAAGGGGACACAGTCTCAAGTTGTGCCAGGGTAGGTATAGGCTGGATGTTAGGAAGAAGTTCTTCACAGAGAGAGTGATTTGCCATTGGAATGGGCTGCCCAGGGAGGTGGTGGAGGCACCGTCCCTGGGGGTCTTCAAGAGAAGACTGGATGGGGCACTTATTGCCATGGTCTAGTTGACTGGATAGGGCAGGGTGATAGGTTGGACTGGATGATCTTGGAGGTCTCTTCCAACCTGGTTGATTCTATGATTCTATGATTAGATAAATTAATAGGTCTGAAAGGAGATTCTGGCTTTCTTGTTAGCTATCATTGGCAATGTAAATTAAGCATCTACCAGAAGAACAAAACAAAAAAACCCAAACAAACAAGCAAACAACCCCCCACAATAACCCAACACAAAAAAAAAACCCAAACCCAAACAAACTAAAAAAAAAAATCAAAATAGCTGCATTTTCTTTTGTTTTCTTTTTTCTTTTTTTTTTAAACAGGACACCACATCACTGCTGAACCAGGTTATTCCAAATGTACCATTTGAGAGTCTTCCCAAGTGTATCGTTAAGAGCCACCCCACGTGCATCATTTTTATACCAAACAGACTGCCACACTGTATCTGCATCTGCTAATGCATGGAATCTCAAGAGAAGAAAAGCAAAGCAATGATATGTAAATAAACACTTCACAATGTCTAGCAAATACTGAAATTAAAAAACATGAGCTGCCAAGTCCATGGAGCAGGCATGGTTACTTATGTACTTGTGTCTCATCAACCCTCTCCCTAGTGGGAAGTGGAATAATTTTTGATTTGCATTTTTAACTGTTTCATACACTTCAGAAGGGCAATATAAGTCCTGATAGGAAATGCCAGGGAGCAGAAAGAGGGAATGGAGTCATTCCATAATGGGGAGTGAGCAAGAAACCAAAGGGGATCCCAGTAGAGGCAATGCTCTCCCTTGAGGAGCAGTCTGAGAGCACCTGAGCAGGTGACACCGACTGGTTCTGCCAACAGCCCTTGGCAAGTTGAGACCCAGTGGGGAGCAGCAGGAGCCAGCGTGAAGACCAAAGACAAGGCTTGGGCAAATGTGTAGGCCTCATCCAGGAAACAGAGAGGAAAATAAACTACCTGTAGTATCCCTCCAAGCTCCATCCAGGAAAAACAAACCAAGAAGCTGGGAGAAGAAAGGCCCAGGTCTGAGCTTAAGCAGAGTGTCTGGACCACTAGGCTGGGGCATGAGTGGAGGTCCCAGGCAAGACTCCTCAGGGCCATTAAGGTCTACAAGGGTTCCACATGGCCTTGGAAGCAACGTCAGTGCCCCCTGCTCTCACAGAAATGAGAACTGCGTCTGGTTGAATGTCACCTGTGATATTCCTGCCACACATTGAAAGACAGTAGTGGCATGGGTACCAAGTTTCTTTGAGATTATATGACAGCTAGAGCCGATGCAAAAGATGCTGTGTGAAGAAAAGACTAGAATAAGATATTGCAGGCTTGCAGCAGTTGGACTGGCTTGTTGAGGATGAATAAATATGGTTATTTCTATAACTTTTTTTTTTCAGATCTGTGTCATTATACAGGTGCCTTTTTATCTGAAAAACAACACTAAATTGGGTAGAACTAGCAAAAAGTCTGAAGGTAGGAGCTTCCCAAAACCAAGAAACCCTGTCCTAGGTCAGAGATAAAAGTGTTTATGGGGACATTTCTGAAAATCAGTCCTCTGCCTTTCTTACACACGAGTTAATGCAAATTCAAACATAGTGATGTCGTGAATGAGCTGTACTGACAGGGGTCTGGATAAAGGTCTGAGCAGAGCTAGTCTCAAACGTGCTGCAGTTAACACTTGTTATGCTACCTTAAATAGTTCTTCAACTTAGAAAAACAGAAGTAAGGAAGTCATGAATGCTCTATGTTCCATGAAATACAGGTCCTCTGAACACTGAGATACCTAACCAGGAGAAGA
Source organism: Pogoniulus pusillus (assembly GCF_015220805.1). Taxonomy (NCBI): domain Eukaryota; kingdom Metazoa; phylum Chordata; class Aves; order Piciformes; family Lybiidae; genus Pogoniulus; species Pogoniulus pusillus. The sequence goes on from NC_087272.1 coordinate 26,529,209, forward strand.
AAACATCTATGAAATCCTCCGTAGAAAAGCACAGGGGGAAAAAGATGCAAAACTTCTATTGCACACCAGCAAAGAGATGTGAGATAGATCTATACATACATGCACAAATATCTAAAGGGAGACTTTTTCAAGGCAGAGAGGGGGGGAAAGGAAGAAAGTCAACTTAAATAGCATCTATGTTTTCTTAAACATGTAATGGCTTCATTGGGTTCTGAGGATTTTGTGTTTATTTTTAAATTAGGAAGGATTTTTCATCCATGCCTCCTATTGCTTCCATTTTATGTTACTGTCTGTTTGCCAAATATTTCTCCTTCTCCTGCCCCCTACCTTCTTGAAGTTAACTAAATAGCTTATCATTTGGGATGCTTTGATGACCAGCAGCTGTACGAACTGACAAAGCTCCCATTCAGTTCACATGCGGCGCATAGGGACTGCACTTCCCACAGCACTGGGGTGTCAGCTTCAACTCTCGAAGATATGAAGGAGGTAGAGGACTCCTATGGAAATAGTATTCTGTCCAGGGGAAAAACAAACAAACCAACAAACAAACAAAACACACCCAAAAAAATCCAACAGACGGAAACAAAACAAACCCCCCACAACCTGGCCATGACTGATTCAACTTGCTTATGTCAGGCTAATGAAGGTAACATAAACAACAAGGTACCTGTGCAAGGACGCGGGACTGAAAAAGCCAGCATAAAACATGAATAGGTTAAATTGTCCTAATACCAATTCACTTGCTACCAGTCATTTTCTTTCTCTGAATTTTGTTTCAATTGCTGCATCCCTTCCTCCTCCAAGCTGTACATATGCAAGTTTACTACCAAGTTTACTACTTGCTTCATTTAAGTGATCCACCTAAAGCTTTACAAATTTGAGAGTTATGTAAGTAAATTCACAAACACAAGAAAGGATATTCTGCTGGTTACGTTGGCCAGGGCAATAGGAATAAGCCATCTTGTTCATTTTTCCTCTTGTAAAATATTTGCTTCAATCACCATTCCTCTCTATCTTCTGTCTTTTTTGAAGGTCAAAGACATCACACAAAAAAGAGAAAAGCTTACTGCTATTCTAGAATCTGCTTTTAAAGAGAAGCTGCAATGTAGAAATCTGTATTACAAAAATATATAAACCAACAACAACATTTTGTCTGCTTAACTGAATATTAAGTAAAATATTACACAGAGATAATCAGAGCGAGAAAGCTCAGAAGTTAAATATTTATGATGTTCAAACTCCAACTAAGAAACAAAGGGTCTATGTCAAAGAATAAAATACCATCTCTTCTGCTGGAACATATCCCCAGCACAATCTTTTCTGGCTGACAAAAGGAGTAAATTGTGTTATTTGGTAGAGTTTACAGTTCACAAGTACATGTTTAACACAAAACTGCACAGCTGAGCCCTGAGAGCGCCAGGCTTGGATGTCCCTCATCAGCAGTGACCTCCAAATGCACATCACGTTTTCACATTCTGCACATGCCCACACTTCTTTGCAACTATTTCTGATGGGTATTGGTGAACTTGTCAGCCTCAGAAGCAGGCCAGATGTTGTGACAAGGAGCACCTGCTTCTAAAGGATGTCTCAAGTTGAACATGCTCACCTCCCCAAATCTGCCAGCTCAGAAGCATGCTTCACCACTGCAAGAAGTCATTTCAACTCAGTGGCTACAGGAGTCAGAAAAAAGAACATAGAAAGAATTAATGAGGATCAAGCCCTTTCTGAAAGGCAAAGAACATAGCTATTTTGATGCTCTGGTTTTAAATTAATACCTACTATTCAAAAAAGCCTCAATGGATCTTATCTCCTACAAAACACATCTGCATACTGGAACATATACCTCAGCTGTGTTATTTGCATTTTCATATAACACCCATGTCACAACACTTAAACCACGTGTGTAAACAGAGCTCTGCTTTTGGAAGGGTGGCTCCATACCTCACCTGCTCAAGCCCATCAAGTACCAAACAAAGCAAGCCTGCAAATGCCAGTCCAAGATGATGGGCAAGCAGGCCTTGGAGGTTATCAGGTACCTAGCTTCATCTGGAAGCTCCACAGAAGCCACCCATGTAAGCCACTGAGCATAAAAAGACACTGAAACATGAGCTTCTGAAAAAAAACCCAACAACTTGCTTCCCATGCATGGCAAGCCCTGCTCCAGTGCTTAGCTCCTGTAGCAAAGTAGGACTAGGTGCAGGGAACTCAGGTTAGCAGTCAGAGTAGCTCAGACTTCAGTTAATGCTCCTTGTTGGCTGCAAAGCTGAGGTTGCACACTCCTTCACACTTCAGTGCAAGGCAGCGCTTAGACAGGGCAAGGGGCCAGAAGAGGTTAACTCTGTGGGGAAGGCAAGTCCTGGGAATATTTTTAAGAAAATGCTTGCAGGCCATGGATAAGATCAGTATGGCACACATACACCCCGTTAAGGTATTCCACAATAAGGTACGTCAGTGAACTCTATCTCCATTTGGGATAAAAGCCAATCCAGGGATTAAAAAGAACAACTTGTCAAGGCCCTTCAACATAAATCGCCTGTATTGTCTCTGGAAATGGGTGGAAACAATTCCACCCTCTGCACTGTGATGAAATGATTCACAGAGTTGTTGCTGCACAGGAAAACAAATAAGTCTGGCTTGTGAAGAATAAAGCTTCCTATGCAAATTTGCATTTATAGGAAATAAAAAAGGCTGAATATTCCTCTTCATGGTAACATGGTCCTAATAAGTAGAGAATCGGCATTTCGGGGGGGGGCATGTCTATGTTATCAGGAACCACCATTAACCAAATTACATGTTGAGCATATATCCAGTTGTCTACACAGAATAGCTACAAGCTATCAGCATCATTTCCTTGTGAGTGAGCACTGACTACTATGCACTTTACCATCATGCATGGGCCCAAGCAAGCTTTAGAGCTGGGATGATGAGTAGTAACTGGACATTAAGCTTCACTATCCCATTCCTGAACAGCACAAGCTGGTCAGGCCATCACTCCCAGCCTGGTGTTTCCCCCAGTTCACTGCCATTCTTATGACACCTACCACCCGATTTACACACCATGGAGAGCCCATTTGGTCATACTCCTGATCTTGGCAAGGTATCTTTTACCTATCCACCCCAGTAATTAGGTTCCTGTTTCTTATATAGAGATGGGCCTATATTTGAGCACTACTTTGTGTAACTAACTGCTTAGTGATATTAAACATCATTATTTGAAATGCTTGGCTTTATTTTTATTCTTGTGCCACATCCATTGGCACCCTACACATTGGTACTTCAGAGAAGAAATGTCAAAAATCTGTCTAGAGATATCTAGCAGCAACAAACTTTTATTAGACCCCACTGATTTTCTCTATCTCAAAAACTACTACATCATGTTTCTTCTTTATAACGTCCTGAAGTCACTTAATTTTTCCTCCTTATAACTACATTAAATCCCTTAATTTTCTGCTGTGAAACAGTGGCAGGTCTTACTGCAAGATTGTCTAACTTGTGTGTGATAATACAAATTTTATATGACTACATCTCTGATGTTATTTCTGAGGTTCTAATCACTACCAGATTAAGAGATCGCTCAGAGTAAGGTATCTGAGTCTCTTAAGCACTACCATAATTTTGGAATCCATAAAGCACACAAAGACCCTAAAATGAAGTACCACATTACTTACAGCATGTTACAGAACACATGGAAAGGTTTCCATTGACCATGAGTCCTGTGCAGTCCACCAGCAGACCAGGCAGACTGGCCAGCTTATGCAAGCACTTTGAAATTCTAAGGACTTTCTCACCATAGGGTTTTTTCCCCCTTCCATTGTGTTTAGGGTACCTGAGTCTTTTTGTTGTAAGCATCAATAAGCATGATGTTCTTTGCCTCTTTCAAGTGTCAATATACCAATTAAGGAAACAGAACTAGGACCTCTAGAATGGGCGAATGAGTCCAGCCACCAAACAACTTAGTACCATCACTGCTTCTCAGTGGCCAGGACTTGTCCACAACAAAACCCTACAGCACCTCTGAAAACAAGTGTCCAGCCTGAGTTTTGATATACAAGTACAACACCTCAGTGGGTGAGCCACTGTTTAGAAAAGACATTTTTCCCACAGGGCAAAGACAGCATGGCAGTGTATATGTATTCTCCCTCACTGTAGAGAAAAACAAAGTTAGTAGTTAAGAAATTAATAGATCAATGTGATGGGTGAAAAGAGCAACAATTTAAACTTCAGCCTTAACTTTTAGCTGAATTACTGTGAAGGTTGTGAGACACTGAAACAGGTCACTTAAAGAAGTTGTGGATGCCCCCTCCCTGGAAGTGTTCAAGGCCGGATTGGATGGGGCTTTGAACAACCTGATCTGGTGGAACCTGATCTAACTCCCATAGCAAGGGAGTTAGAACTAGATTATTTTTAAGGTCTTTTCCAGCCCAAACCATTCTATAATTCTGTGAAATTAAAAAAAAAAAAAATTGCTAAAGCCAAATTTAAGTTTGGATTAGTTAAAATAAAGCAATTATTTTACTTCAATATATATAAACATTTTGCAATTACTTTTCCTATTTGATGCCACGTTCATTATTCCTATTTTGAAGTTAAGTAATACTGCAAATATCAATACCAATGAATTTGAAAGAGCAGTTTTAATCTCTGCTCCCCCCAAGAGCAGCCATCACTGCTTGGAGTAAGTGGCCATGGTAACAGCAGTGCTGGGTGCAGAGACATGCAAACCCAACTGTCAGAGGCTCTCAGCAGTGGTGACAATGCCTGACACCCAGAGTTCTCATGGCAGTCACAAGCATTTTGTGTACTCTAAACCAGGCTGCTCTGCTAGAGTGCTTCACTGCCCTGCTGGCCTCCATTTGCTTCTCCCTGACAAGGTCAGTTTGTTCTTGCTGGCTGGCACAGACTGCTTTTGTGTTAAAAGGGCAACAGGTGGCAATGCTGGACCCAAGGGCATGGTGGAATCTGTGCCTTCCAGCTGCCTGGCACGGCAGTGGCCAGGGCACAAAACCTACATTTGCATTCCCATCTCACCTGCTTGGCAGCAGCTACTGCTGTAGTTACACACACACTTTCCATGATATGAGGACTTGCTAACAGAACTTCAAACCCCCACATATCTACTTTTTTGGGTTTACTTGTATTTGCCTGAAGTGCCTCTGAAGAACTAGGACCCAGGGGGATTATCTGAGTACATTTTAAAACACAAGTGCAAGATTTCAGTAGACTTCCAGCTGAAATCACTAAGAGCTGAAACATATGACTTGGCACAACTCATTGAGGAATGAAACAGAAACTCAGCCTGGCTTGCCTGAGTTAGCAAGTTGAAAATTATCTAGGCCAGATAAAGAAGTTTTTGCTTACTGGTATTTGTGCTTAGGTTATTAACTGCACATCTACAGGGCACCCTGCTGACAAGCATGTGTGATACCCATGTTGCATGCCCCCTTTGGAAAGAAAGCCACATCACACCAGGTGCATCCTTCTTACTAAGCACAGACTCATCTTGAACCATCAGTACAAGGTGCCAAAGCTGAAAAGGAATCATGGCTTTGTAGCAGTAGGAGTTCATTCATTTTCCTTCAGTACACTCAATGCTCTCTTTTTGTCCTCAAAGGCTTATCAAATGCAGATTGCTCTCAACTGTTACCTACTCCACTAAGCACTGAAAAAAACCTAACCAACCAAATGAAAAACCAAACAAAAAACCAAACCCCCCAAAAACCAAAACCAAAACCAAAACCAAAACAAAAAACAAAGCAACTCCCCCCAAAACTTTCAAAGACCAGGCTATAAACTCCTGGAGCAGCAACAGTCATGAGCTACATTGAGTTATCAGAGATCTTGCATTCACTGGGATGAAAAGACCTTTATCATACTCCCAGAAAGTGGCAGAGGGTATGACTTTGCCCCATGCAGAAGTTTTCCTTCTCATGAGAAAGTGCTTTAAGCTTGCTACAATGACACCAAAATGTTAGCATTCAGCAGCATCATGCAGCCATTCAGAGCACAAAGTAAAAGCTACATCATCCTAAACTTCAGGGAAATCTACTCAAGTAAAGCCTGGCAAAAGAGGTTTCCTGAACATTATCATTGACCACTGTGGCACAGAGTGGTGAACTATGAAGAAATTCCCGAGAAGTTAATCTGGTAGGAGTTGTGAAGTGGAAATACAATGCAGAGTGGGGAGAGTGCAGAGATAGGCTTCAACATTTTTCAGCTAGTCCAAACAGGCCACGTTGGTCTCTTTTCTTAAGTAACGAGGCATAGAACAGGAGGAAATGGCCTCAAGTTGCATCAGTGGAAGTTAGATTGGACATTAGGAAAAACTGCTTCACCAAAAAAGGGCTGTTAAGCACTGGAACAGGCCACATAGGGAAGTGTTGGAGCCACCACCCCTGGAGTCATTTAAAAAATGTATAGATGTGGTGCTTATAGACTTGTTTTAGTGGTGGACTTGGCACTGTTAGGTTAACAGCTGGAACTGATGATTTAAAGGGTTGTTTTCAATCTAAATGATTTCATAGTTCTATATAATTTAATGGTCTCCTCATTAACAGTAACTTACAAGCCAGCACCCAATTTTTAGCAGTCCTATAACAAGATTGTTTAGGCACATAAACACTGGGACCAGCTAACAGCTTCATTCATCTTCTTCTGGAGTTGATTAAAATCTTTCCTCTAGTTTCAATAGAATCTAGATTAGCATATTAATAATCCACAGTGAGCCTAGAAGATTTATTGCTGCTTACTGAGTTTTTATCTACAGCAAGGTGGCAGTAGTTTTTCACACTCATATTTAGCCTTTGTATGATCAGAATTTAAATGCACATATTATTTAAGAACATATATGTCTTAAAATGCAGGTTCTCCAGCAAACAACAACAACAACAACAAATCCTTTCAGCATTTATAAAGAATCCCCAACAGAGCTTTACAGTAGCAAAACAAATGGGTTTGAACAAAGTATTTCTGACTATTTAAAACCTTCAAGTTTCCAGACTCCTCATGATGTTAATAAAATTTCTCAAGAAAGAACCATTACTTTTTTTTTTTTCAATGATACAGCATGTACTGCTGTGGTAAAGTAGCAGCACCCTCCAGCTGAGCAGGACTTCTCAGCAGGACATGCAAATATGAAAGGTCCTCCTCACCAAACTGCAGTTATGTAGCACCTCTAATGAGAAGAAAAGCAATCTAAGTTTTGGGAAAACAGAGCTCTAGATATGAGGGGTTTTTGGGGAGAGGGTATTTTTTTTTTGTTTGAGACCACAACTATTAAAGTAATTAATTCTTTTTTCCTTATGAAATAAAAGCATGAAAGAAATTCAGAGTTAAAGGTTAAAAACAAGGTTTCAATTTTGTAGGATGACACTTGTATCTTTCATAAAACACTCCAATTTTAAGATTTAATGTAATTGGGTTTGTGCATCAAAATTCCTTACAAACGACTCCCAGTCCAACAGAAACAAGCTGATTTTGGTGCTTACAGCCTCTCAGGTTAATCTAACTCTGCTTAACCTGAGATCCAGGACAAGATACCCCTGGCTTTCCACATGATACAGCCCTGTAAAAAGAAAGCTGTGTCCAGTTTGCTTAATGTGTCCTCTATGAATCAGCAATTCCAAATCCAGATCTAAATCCTTACCTAAAAAAGAAAAAAAGAGTACATTGCTCAACTCAGTGTACACTTGCTCTTTCTTTCAGTAAATTGGGTGCTCAAATGTTTTGGGGAAAGTGTGGGAGTTTTTAATAAAGCTTTGTAATAAGAGCCTTTCTTTTTGTTGCAAAGTGGGAAGAGAGCAAAGAGTGAGAAGACAGTCAGTGGGGAGAACCAGGATGAATTTGCAGTCCCATTAAATTCCCCTTTCTTCCCCAGGAGCTACATTTCTGTCCTGCTTCCTGCTGCACAGAAAAACTTACTCTTTTCCAAAACAAGCAAACAAACAGATCCTATTTCAGTCCTTCAGGTCACAGAAAAGCACTTGCTGGGGATAGATTAGTCAGGATTAGTAACTCTCTTTCCTGTTTGCAAGCATTAGCAACAAGCCTACAACACAGACACTGTTTCAAGGTGGTTATGAAACTTCCATTTTCACTATGACGCTGTTTTGTTTTCCGTGATCTGTTTTATTCATACAGCTTGTGTGCATACTTTGCAATAGACATTTAGAAAACTGTGTGCGTTAAACAGAATTAGATTTACTACAAACTTCACAAGTGACAAGAATACTTGTGTTGAGTTACAGTATCACAGTATTATTAGGATTGGAAGAGACCTCACAGATCATCAAGTCCAACCCTTTACCACAGAGCCCAAGGCTAGACCATGGCACCAAGTGCCACGTCCAACCTTGCCTTGAAGTGCCCCAGGGACGGCAACTCCACCACCTCCCCGGGCAGCCCATTCCAGTGTCCAATGACTCTCTCAGTGAAGAACTTCCTCCTCACCTCCAGCCTAAATCTCCCCTGTTTCTCAAGCGACTGAGGAAGTAGGGAATATTCTTGTTTATACACACAGCACCTGAAAGTACTGACAATGAAACTCAGAAAGATTATGGAGATATGTTTAATCAAAAGATCTCTGCACAACTGAAAAGCATGGAACTGGTATCTTATTCTGGCTGAATGTGTTTGCAAATAAGTGCAGGACATAGTGGCTACATGCCTTATCAGTGTTTGTAACATCATAGCTAAAGCACTGGGTATCTAATGGTATATCCATCCTAAATTGCATCAGGCTACTTGTTCTGGTAATATCCAGAGTCCTTTCCAGCTAAAGTCGACAGGAACAGGGTAGGCCCTCTGCTTGATGAAAATTTCTTTTGATGCAAAAATCATTACTTTCCAATTGCTTGGGGTTTGGTGGTTTTTTTTTTTCCAGGGGGTTTGTTTCCTTTTGTTTTGTGTTTCCAGTGTGAGTCTGCTTGTTGACATTCTGCAAGGTGTTGTCATATCATTATCACAGTTCCAGGAGGAGCCCTTTCCTCCACTCTTCTGCTATCCCAGAACAGTCATTCCACATCTCCCATGCTAAAACAATAGACCAGTCTTGGCATCAACATTTATTCTATTGCATTGGAAGTTATCAGCTGCACACAGGTTGCATATCACATTGGTGAACTGTGGACCAAGCTGAAAGGTGTAGTGTTTAAAACAACATTGATCTGAGGTTTCTGTAGGGGACTATGGCATGTGACCAGTAACAGGGTTGAGTTGACACATGCACTATTGGGTAATCCCAATCCCAGACTGAATGAAAAGAGCATGCCAGCAGAGACTTCTGAGACCAACATCACCAGGTTACTTAAATCCAGCCACATACTCACCCCACTTGTTTCTCTGCATCAGGGCAGCTGGGCCCTGATGCAGAGCTACTACCACATCTGGACTGAGAATCACTCCCAGTTTGGCTCTCAGGGGCATGACTGTGAGCCAGGAGAGATAAATCAGAAATTGAAACCTTCATGAGCAGCTGCTGAGTTAAGCAAGGTTATAAAAAAGAAAACCAAGGACCTTTCCTCAAGGGGAAAAATTGTAATTCCAGTGACAAAACCTGCACATTGTGCCTTGAGTGCAAAACTCCAAACCAGTGAAGCCTTCTAGAGTCTTTCATTAAGATCACTCAGGCCCTGCAAGCAGCTCACACACATCCTCACATAGTGCAGCTAAATAAAGGAAGCATAGGTATAAACAGCCAAACCCACACAAATGAATGACCACTACAGAGGCATCACTGTGCTAGTGCTCTCAGTGGTACAAGATTATTAGATGATCGGCAAGACCAGCCCAGAATTGACACTCTACTTAGACAAACAAGTCCAGATGGCTTTGAATAGCTGATTATCCACATTGCTGGCTAGAATGAGCACAACCTGAGAAGTGCAATGAACGCAGCTCCCTCTCTACAGTCACTAGCAGCTGGAGAGGCTCAGCCTTCAGTGGCCATTTTTCTCCTTGTCACAGCAGAACACAGCACAGTGCAGCCCTTCAGATAGTCTCCATGCCCCAGACTATGTTTTAGCTTTATTCTCCTCCAACACAGCAGATACAAGACTCCTCATGCCAAGCTGCACAGAACTCAGTATGGAACACTTGCAGGGAACAGCAACAGATGAGCAATGAGCACAGACTTGACTTTGCTTTGAGTTCCACGCCAGCAGCACTGCACAGCTGTACAAGGCTGTTCATTATCACTTGTGGCCATCAGAAGACAGGAAGTTGGTTAGTGCTATTCCTACTGTCCTGCAGGATGGAAAAAGCAGATGTGTCTCCAACTCCAAGTAATTCTTCCAAGCCCATCTGCCCTCTGCAGCATCCCATGACTTGCAGTGCCTTCAAGTGTGGTCAAGCACCAAACACTGTAGGTCAGCACACTCAACTCCCCACAGCTCTTTCAAGAAAGCATGCAGCTTTCTTCTCAAAAAGTTTGCAAGCTTTATTTATCTGAAGAGAGACTAAACTTCTCCTTTGACCTTGAAGGTCTAGAATAAAACAATGATCAATAATTGATCTTTCCATCAGCCCCCTTGTGTGCATAAGTGGAACCCAAAGCAGAGCGCAATCACTGCCCAGCTCTCCAAAGGCATGAAGTCACATGGACCCTTCACAATAACAGGCTGTTCTTCCCTAATGCTCTACCCAGCCTCATTTACACAGCAACCTAATTTTTGAAACCTCATTATATGCACAAGCATGCTGTGCTGCTTGCACACATGACTTGTTGAAAGGCTGAGCATCATTTTGATGGAGAAGCTGTAATACTAGCTCATCTGAATATTTATGTTTTGCTACCTTGCCTCACAGCTGTTTGTGGAAGGTCATGTTCAGTCCCACATCCAAAACCAGCATTAACTTCCATTATACAATGCAAGGCTCAACAACCCCTGGAGTCATAAAGCTGGCTGACAAGCTTGTACATTCCTTTCCTACTTCCCTACCAGCTATGTTGCTGTTTTCTAGGAAATGTGCTGCCATTGTTACAGGAAGTAACTAGAGCAAAGCATCTACAGATAGGTGATTGATGAATTCTGAGCATATTGGTATTTGTATCTCAAACATCTACAGTCTTTTATCATCAAAGCACTTTATTAGCATCAGTAATAGACCCTCAGTGATATGAGTGGGTAATACAGTGCTAGGCTGGACCTGAAGACAGATGGCTCCAGATACCTTCTGACTGATAGGAAGGGCTGTTCTGGCAGTGTTACATTAAAGCAAAACATCAACGATCTTAACAGTTGTTTAGGGCCTCCTTTTTTTAGTAGGTACTAATGTGTTCTAATGTGAGCTTGGATTTTATTATGAAGACTTTATTATTTAAAACAAAAAAAAAATCTCAAGCACACATGAAGAACACTTAGGGCTTGGGTAAGATGGACAAGAAAAAAAAGCAAGATTGATTTTAACTGACTGTGGCATTTTAACAGTGGTAAACCATTTGATCACTGTCCCTTGAGGGATACAAACCTATGAAAACTGAAAGGGAATATCTAAGGAGACAAGGAGCAATATATTAATCTGCAACACAGTCCATCACACAAAATCTTTGAGAGCACGATGGGAAAGAAGAGCACAACAGTAAAGATAGTCACAACTAATTCTTTGAGCAAGCCCTTAGTCTCCATAGGTAGCCACAACTCTGACCTACATTTTCATTTGTCTTTGTATGCAGTAGTCTTTTTCTTATCTCCTGACTAGTCCAGATAGGAGGGTAAATTCTGTGACTACCAAACAAAATGTTAATTACAGTAATAAATTGAAAGAAGGCATTCAAGTAGCTCCTTCTCCCCTGGATTAGCTTTACTAGCTTATTTCAGTGTGGGTTATTAATGCTTCATTAGCATGGTTACTCACATTCAGACCACACAGGCATGGTGTCTACAGACAGTGGAGCTGGTCTTACAAGCAATTTAAAGATGATGTGTTGTAAATTATCTTCTATTTTTAATTGCAACTGCCTGGCAATTACACACCTCTTGCTTTCTTCCTCCTTAACACAGGTGCACAACTCTAAATCCACCACATCCAAAGGCAGCTTATATTTCTGCACTACTGATGGCAGTCATCAAAACCAGACCATCTTCTGCATACACTCAACAACAATGGTAAAAGGCCACTGAACTCTTGGCACCTGCCCTCTCTTCTGGGTAAGAAATCTACTCTAGGTCAGTTCAAGGATTTTATATGTTAATAAGTTGGGAAAGGGAGAAGTGCTGAGGGTTAATTTGTTTCTAGGCAGGCTATTCACTGCCTTTTTCCTGGCTGGAGTGAGGAACTTAATGCTGAAAGGTTTCTTTATAGAGCTGACACCTCTTCAGAAAGCACGGAGCAGCTGATTTCTGAATTCAGCACCTCTCTCTGCAGTGGAGTTTCATAGCTTTGCCACTTTATGCCATACTGCTGAGAAGCACTTCATGGCAGAGCAGTCTGTTACAGCAAGGGCTTAAGCCACACATTCATCTGTGCTCACTGTGAAAGGCCAAGAAGAATAGTATTGGTTCAGGTTTCTACATATACTGGCATGTGTGTTCAAGGATGTGTCGAAGAAACAAAGAATCCTGAGGTGTGCTCTGTGGTACAAAATTATTCTAATGCTACAGCTGCCTTTAGGGAGGAATGCCTGTTGCTTCAGAGAGCTCTCATGGTACAAGGCAGGGATCTGAAGTCTGACTGGATTAAGCTGTATTACAGCAGTCCTGAGACCAAACTGCCCCACAGGCCTCATGCACTCACATCAGCTCAGCTAATTTACAAGAGTGAAGGAAGACAGGAGAAAATTTTGAATGCCATCAGAGAAGGATGATGAGAGTAAGAAGCAGAAGACTGCTGTGCACTGCAGCAAGGCCAGAAAAGTCTGGACACACCTGTGAAACAAGGGCACAGACTTTGTATCTTAAAGTATTGATCACAGTTCTGAAATAGGAACAGAAATAACACCTGGTGCAGAATCAGAAAACTGGGAGATGGGGCAGTAACTGACCCTGCACAAATCTAGGTTATAAAACTTGGTCATGGACATAACTGTTTGCTTGTTTTAAATATATTTTTTCTTGCTTGTGTAAAATATATTTTCTGCACGTTTAAACATGGTCAGAGAGCAGCTGAGGCTTTTCCCTCAGACCCACCTGCCTGTGAGCACGAACTATCCAGCTGTTGAGCCTGCAAATGTCTTTCCAAGAAGGTTCTCTACCAGCAAGGAGTTTTTCACTTCCTTAGTCCCAGGTACTGTTTTGGATCAGTGACAACGAATTTAATTTCTACACCAAGGGCTCCCTTCTCCAGTCTCTCTCACTTGGGAAATGTTCTTCCTTGTCCTTTATTTCCAAGGCATCTCTTACCTTTCTTCTGGCAGTAGTTTTCCTGCTTGCTCTCCCTCTAACCCCAGCACATATCCTAACCTCCCTTCCCGTACCCAACTCTCCCAAGCACAGCACTGTTTACACATCTTAGCTTCAAGAATACAACTCACAAACTTGCAATCACCTTTTTTCCCCTGCTCTAAGCAGCAGGCCAGACACATAGAGGAGAAAATGAATACCCAAGAAAAAGACTCCTAATTTCTTTCCCTGTTCAAAATTTGAACAACTCTGGGACCACGGGCAACATCAACATCACACACTTCTTGGACAGCAGCTCTGGCCTCCACTTTGCACAGAATGAGCACATCCTAGTCAAAGTCCTGAGACATCATGGGGAGAAGCCACAGCAGGAGCACTAGCACAATGCTCCTTGCAGCGTGCCCTCTGAGCCCAGCTCTCCTTTGTGCTCAGAGGGCTGCACCTCCCTCTCCTCCTTTTTCAGAGAGACACCGGGGCAGCCTCTGGCCCATATCAACCAGCATCAAGGCAAGCTCTGATTGGCAAAGATGTACAATCTGGGAGTAACCCTGGCACTAACTTCCAGGGACAGATTATCATCAGCATCTGCCAGAAGAAACCACCTGCTTCCACTGCGTGGTGCAATGGATCACCAGCCTCTTACGCATGTGATGCAGTAAAAGAGAAGAGGAAGTCCTGGCCCATTCTGTGTCAGCACAAGTTTCTGGTACATTAAGAAACTTCCGGGGGTCTGTGCAGGCAGTCGGCTCTGATCACTGAGAGTCGGCAAATCCTGATGGCTTAAAACTGAAAGGAGACCATTTTCAGCTATCATTTCACCCCTTATATGCATTGGCTCTCTGATGACCCCTTCCTACTCCAAGCACCATTGAGACAGAAACTGAGATCACACCAGCTACGTCAGCCAGTGGCTACACAGCAAAAGCTCTGCCACAAAGTCCTTGCAGGGACTGGATGGCAAATCAGAGCTATGAAGAGGTATGTGTGAGAATGCCATTCTCCTACCACTCCAATTAATTTTGTTTTTCAGGTAGCATGTCACATTAGACCCAAACCCCATAGTACCTTAAATCTATAGAGCTTTTGCCTGGTTTCTTTTTGCTGCCAGGGTAGATACAATCTGCATATAAACTGAAGTGAAGTCATTCAGACACACTATGTTCCCTGCAAAGCAAAGGAATGAGAGCAATAGTATGAGAGCTTAAAAGTCTCCATTTTGGCAGAAAGACAATTTCCCACAGAGCAGGTACTGCCTGCAGTTGTTTCCAGCATCTCCTCTGAGTCTTAGCCAGGAGGTGATGGGGCTACAAACAAACCTTGGACAACTTTACAGGGCTACCCAGAGGCTGAACTGAAGAGAGACTGGTATAGCTAAGTCAGCCTTTCAAGAACTCCCTTTGAAGTTGAATATATTTTATTTCCAACCATTGAAGAACACAGCTGATTCCCATTTTCTATAAAAAGAGAGTAATCATCTCCTCGTGCTCTCATCAGTATCTTTTTTCTTTCACAACCACATTACCTAATTTTCTTCCAGATCTACAGCTACCACAGAACAAATCACAAGACACATCTCTGATTACATCATAAGCATGTCTCCTTCAACTGTGCAGAGCTTTCCTCATGTTTTACAGCATTATTGTCACTAGTTGAAAAGTTACAGTTTCAAACTTACCCTCCTAAGGTCAATTTTTCTGCTGACACACACCAGACCAAACCAGGACTGTTCCCAACTAAGTCACAGTGATGCTGACTCCTCTAGGTTTCTGAAACTGCCCAGGGATTTGAATCACTATGGCGCTGTCCAGCCATCTCAAATCTCAGAGCAACTTTATCTCCATTTCACAGATTGAGAAAGAAGGGCAAAGAGAAGGGCTCTGATTTGCCCACACAGAAGAATTAATACCAAGAATAAAAGCAATACCAAGAAATGTTTCTTCCTCTCTGCCTACTAAGACTTCAGTGTTACTCCAGTGTCTACTCACTAGAGAATAAGACTGAAAATCTTTTATTTTTTTTAATTTATTTTTATTTCAAATTAAACAGATCAGGTCTATGTTGCAAACCTTCTCTGATGTACTTCACAGAAAGGTGGCAGAAGATACAACTTTGTATCAACAGTTTTGCAAAGATCCTTGGTGGCAACAGAGCATGACGATTGAAAGAGCTGGTATGGTTTGTTTCACCCAGATAAATGAGCTACCTTGCCATGTCTGTGCTGGTTACCTTGGCAAAGCAGTGGCTGAGATGTGGCTATACTGTTCCACTCAGGATGAACTGCTGCAGATGACACTTTTGTGACTCCTGTTAGTGCTAAAGTCACTTACTGAGTACTAGCTAGGGAGAAAGAAAAGAAGGAAGGAAGGAAGGAAGGAAGGAAGGAAGGAAGGAAGGAAGGAAGGAAGGAAGGAAGGAAGGAAGGAAGGAAGGAAGGAAGGAAGGAAGGAGGGAAGGAAGGAGGGAAGGAAGGAGGGAAGGAAGGAGGGAAGGAAGGAGGGAAGGAAGGAAGGAAGGAAGGAAGGAAGGAAGGAAGGAAGGAAGGAAGGAAGGACGGAAGGAAGGAAGGAGGGAAGCACGGAAGGGAGGAGGGAAGGCAGGGGGGAAGGAAGGAGGGAAGGAGGGAAGGAGGGAAGGAGGGAAGGAGAGAAGGAGGGAAGGAGGGAAGAAAGGAAGAAAGGAAGAAAGGAAGAAAGGAAGGAAGGAAGGAAGGAAGAAAGAAAGAAAGAAAGAAAGAAAGAAAGAAAGAAAGAAAGAAAGAAAGAAAGAAAGAAAGAAAGGAAGGAAGAAAGGAAGGAAGGAAGAAAGGAACCACCCATCCATTTCCTGTACTTTCTCTCTTGCACATTTCCCAGTATTAAGTACTTTTGTTAAAGAACACACGAAGTGACAAAACCATTTTCAAAGCAGAATAACATCAGTGCTGCAGTTTACTTTGTAACTGTCAAATGTCACCTTTTTTCATTGTATAAAAATGTATTTTATATCTAAGATCATTGCAATAGGAGTCAATAAAATCTGCTCTTCCTGTTGCAATCATAGCACTGACCTTTTTCACTCTGTTGTTGCTCACAACTTGACAAACTCTGAAATTTCTTTTCTTGCAGACATCCTTTGAAATGACATAAGGACACCACAACTTGAATCACACTGTCAACTCAGCATCAAAGCCAACGGGCCTCATGTTAAAGTACACACAGCAAGGCTGTGAACTTAAACTCCTTGGGTTTTCACTACTTACTAATACATCAGCACTGAGGCCACTTATTTCTAAAATGATACCAGAGCCTTCATGCCCTTCATAACTTTTCAGGATTCCCACTGTATATCTGGAGCCAAAGAAGAAAATGTGCTCATTCATCTCCATTCATAATAAAAGAAAGCAAAAAAGATACTCCCTTCTAACTGTCAAGAAGGTCTACAATATCCATGCTCAGGCTAAATCTACCAAGGAGTTTGTGATTTGGGGCTTTTCTATTACTTCAAGCAGAACTGTGTTTAGCAGAAGCTGATGTTTTACATGATCTTTCTCCATCAATAAAATCCCTAACAATGAAACATCTGAAGGAATGAAGCTAGGGATGAATGCAGAGTTGATAATGTCATCAAAACTGAGCTAATTCGTGACTAAGCTTTGTCTTAAATTGGATTGTCACACAAAACTCTTCAATGTCCTTTTCCTCTTGAAACTCCCCAGCAGCATTCAGTGGCAGTCACCCTTCTCAGGATTAGCTCAAATTGGGTCAGAGTTTATCTGAAGAAGGAAGGGACTCTTTTTTTCTGGTTTCTGTTTGCACACTGCCAAGGAAGGGAAGGTCACCATCCCTGGAGGTGTTCAAGAAAAGCCTGGATGAGGCACTTAGTGCCATGGTCTAGTTGACTGGATAGGGCTGGGGGATAGATTGGACTGATCTTGGAGGTCTCTTCCAACCTGGTTGATTCTATGATCAGAGACTCCTCCACGTTATAAAAACAAGAGCTAGTGTTAGGATATGTCAGATACCATGACATGAATCCAGAAAACCTCTCCAGGTTTAATAATAATTGAGTAATGAAATACACATTTTAGAGTTCAGACTCAGATTGCTCCTTCTGACTACAAAACCTCAAGATAACAGCATTGAGCTTCAATCTGATGGACAGAAATCTGGAGTTCCAGTAACGACATTTATTTTTCATCCTTTCATAAATTATTTTTTCTAGTCAACTTACGGATGGGATGTGTCACTTCTGTAATTGTTTTAAGTGAATTTATGCTCACTGGAACTTCCTGAAATATAATGGAAACTTGTTCAGATTAGTCTCTTTCCAGGCTAATGCTTCCACCATACACTGATCCACTATGGGCAAACCTCTCAGGCAGCATGAAGACCTTCTGGAGTTTCAGGAAGAGTAAATTACAGCAGGAGGTCGAGTTAAACAAGAAGTATCACTTTCATTTAATGACCCACTGAAAAAGACACACTGCTGCAAGAAGGCATAGCAGAGATCATGTTGTGCCAGGTGAAAACGGTAGTAAAAGGACTCCTACATCCTCAGGCAAGATTTGGATAAAGACCTGGTATCACTTGTGTGATAAGATGTTCTTCAGACTTTTACCTGGCCTTACCTGGACAGCTGTCTCACCACTTGAACAGGCTTGAGAGAGTATTAGGCTGCACGCAGGAAGAACAGCAGAGATTATCACAGGAACAACAGGATCCTGGGGAAAATGTATTTACCTGAAAAAATATGGGGGAGGATGGGCAGGAAAGTGAGAAGGAAGCCCCACAGGATGTCAAGTAAAAGTAAGTAAATGTAAACCTAGTTTATACACACAGTGCTGTTTCCTGAGCTGGTGTTCTCACAGGCAGAATAGGAGATGTGTTTGGTTTGAACAGAAATACTATTTTTCTGAAACCACACAAACTGCCTAATGAATGAAAAAAATCATGAACTGAAAATACAAATCCATCAGGAGACTGTAAAAATTCCTCCTCCCCGGTTACCACAAAGCAGCCATTGGCAGTCCTTTGCATATGTGACAATCACTGTGTACAGAAATCTGCCAAATAACAGCACTGGTTAAAAGGAAATGCAGAAATTTCACTCAGTTAAGCATGCATGGTGGGAATCTCGATGTCATTGAAAAGTCAGCAATCCTTTTTCGAATGTGACTCAGTTATGGGCAGATGGGAAAAAAAGAAAAGAGAAAAGCTGTACCTCCTGAATGTCACTGATAAGGCCACGTTAGTACAATCCATCAGGAGACATTAGTGTAAGCATGCGATGATCCTGGGATTGCAAAAAGATAGCCCAAAGGAATTTTGGACGTGAATACATTCCAAATGTATTGCTTTGTGAAAACTATGCCACCCCGTTAAAGGCAAAACAGTCTCCCTCCAGCCAGTCATTGAAAATGACAGACACTATTTAGGAACTTTGACAATAAAGCAGCCATTGACACAAGCTAATGTAGATGCCTGCAGTCCAAACCCCTGCAGTTGTTCAGTTATTGTTGTTTCTGGAAGCCCCACACATGGACAACCAAAGCTCAAGGTTTTGCAAAATAACCAGTGAGCAAAATGGACATAAAAGCTAACTGAGATTCTGAGGTTAGAGGGAAGGGCAAAATCCTAATGCAGAAAAAAGTCCTGCATAAAGTGATTTAAAATCTTTTTTTATACTGCTGTTTGTTTTAGTGACATGGGATCTCCTTCTGCCACAAGCCATCAAAAAACATTTATATTTTCACTGCAAGCACCTAACATCTGCCCAGCACCATCAGGGTATAGTAGCAGAAGAAACTCTTCTGGCCTAAGATCCTACAGCATACAGGTCCAGCCCCCACTTCTCAGCCCTGCAAGGCTGTGCTCAGCACAATGTCTCCTCACCAGCTTTTAATGATGGAGAAAAAGGGATCTGAGGTCAACAAATGAATAAAAACAAATAAAGAAGACTCAAACAAATTCAAAACGTCCTTTTGAGTGCATCATCATCCAGTTAATCTGCTGTAACTTCAGGGTATGCACATCCTGCCCTTGCAGACAATACAGCTTGTGGGGAGCAATCCTCTTGCCTGCAGTCAGATCATTTTTATGAATAAGTTTTAGGATCCTGCCCTTAATCAGAAAACAATTCAAGACACATGCAGACAAGACCACAAAGTGAAGTACTCACAATACAGTTTGCAATTTCATTTCACACAGCTTGCCATCACATGATTTTTCTTACCACAAGCCCACTGCTTACAGTGAAGATGTGTACTAAACTACAGTTTGATAAACAAGAGCTTATAAAAACTATGTGACCCTACCTACTGCCTCAAGAAATGTAGATAAATGTCAGTCACTTGCTATTTTTAGGCAGAATTTATCATTCTGTTGAACTCTATTAAGTTTGTATTATGTGTATATACACACACACACACGTACAGCATATATATATTTTGATGTAATATCCATTATCAGTCTACAGAAATCCCAGATTCGCTAAAGCCAAACACTATTTTTCCTACAGCACTCCTTAAGTAAGAGTAATTTTAGTTGATAAAGCTGAACTGGAGGATTATCTTTAGACAGCAAGATCTTGGCTGCATGACAGAAAAATTAAAGGAGCCCATTGATCAGCTAAAACACTACAGCTCCAAGTATGTTTGGATGACGGCCAAAGTCTTGGAATTGTTTTGCCATGAAATCTGCTTTAAACAGGAAGAACAGGGAAGTTTTCAGTCTGGAAGAAGCTTCGTGATGAAAAGCTTGGAAATCAAGCCCATTATTCACATCCAATCAAGCCTGTCCCTCCCTGCTCTGTGCTCCCCTCTCCATCCTCAGCACAGGCATGACCATGCACCTCACACACTGCACATGCTCCTTGCTTATCACATGCTTTTGGACTTTGTTTTCAATAAAGTTACTGAATAATTAATTCCAAAATTATATTGCTGATTTGCCATTTGAGTGAGCTGCACTTCATTCTCAGGATACAGGTCACAGGGATGACTCTCATTTAAAATAAGTTCTTTGCCAGTATCAGTCATAACTCAAACCTCCTGGCTCCTAAAGACAAAGTTTGGGTATTACAAAGAGGCTCTACCAGCTTTTTGCTCCACCTGTCTGCACTGCAGCCTTGATCTGCAGTTGCACTTCACTTACTCTTATTGACACCTAGATTTCTCCACAGTCAGTACAGCACAGATACGTGTTTGAAATGCAGATGACATAGAGGAATGTACTGCACTTGTGGCTGTAAGACAGGCTCTCCAGGACTGTTGCTGCTGGTGAATTATCACAGTCATGCCCTTGCTGAAGACATCAAGGATCTAATACTGGAAATCACAAGCAGTTAAAAAGCAGAATCTACACAACTGCAAAATGCTCCTGCCAGCTTTTGAGCAGCTTTTCTTCACCTGGGACACCCAAGGAGTGCCTCTCATCCCTGCCCAGGCCTGCATGTAGCTCAGCATCTGCCCTTTGCTCCCAACAAGGACTGGATGTTGTGGAGAAGCAATCTGAATAGTTGCAAGAAGACTTGCTCTGCAATGATCCCATCTTTGTTTCCATACAAAGTGTGCAAAAGTTTTTCATAACACCAGCTTGTCACCACCCCAGATATTAAGACTATATGGATATTATTGTGGTTTCATAACAATAAATCTAGTTTCACAACTCCTGCTACTGGATCAAAAATTGCCTTGCATCAAATAGTGGCGGCCTAAGGTTTGCTAAGTGAAAGCACATGTCACAAAGAAGTTGTGTGCAAGTTAACACTGTAGTGACAGGCTTTGAAACAGCTCAGGTACTGTCCCCTCCTCTTTCATGCTGGCATCAGAGTACATGGATATAAAAGTCCATGTTAGCTGCTTTAGTTCATTGGATGGAAACACAGGTGGATGTCCTCAGCTGATCTGTGCTCTGCTATTACTGGCTGTGATGGTTTGGGTGTTTCCCACCCCCCCACCCCCAACACTTTAGAAATCACTCAGCCAGCTCTGGAAATATGAATGAAGCTTATATTTACAGCTGGCACAATATACAATCAGATATTTACAGTATATGCAGTTATATACAGAAACATACAAGGTAAAAGGTAATACAGAAAACACAACAGCCCTCCCAGAAACCTGAGTCCCCAGGAGGGGCTCTCAACCGCCCCTTCACCTTCCCCCTACCCCTCTCAACCTTACCCCAGTCCCAAGGAAGAATGGAGGTTCGGCCAGAGGTTAGGAAGCAAAGTGGATTAGTCCAAAATAGAGGGTGAGGTTAGAGATTAAGACGCAGCTCAGCCAGCAGCCTGAGCGAGAGTGGTTATCTATGTTTTTATTTCTTGTTCCTATACATCTCAGCAAGCCTGTGAGTGAAGTAGACATCAACATTGTTTTCCTTTCACAGCCTGTAATCTACTTCTTCTCACCAAAACATTCTAGCTAGCTTCAAACTAGCACACTGGCACAGTGGCCTTGACCTGCCTGAGCTGTGCTGAAGCAGTGTGCATGCCTTCCTGAAATCACTGCCACGGGGCTCCAACTCTGCTGTCTCTTTTGATTCTTGCTCTCTCTCTCATTTTCTTCCTCCCACAGAACCACCAACAAATTAAACTGGACCTTAAGTCTGAGTTCCAAGTGAGCCACTCTTTCCCCACTTCCCCACAATTATTGTAATAGCCACTTGCTCTAAAAAATTAACTTAATTAAAACATTTCTTGATGTAAAGCTGATGACAGCTTTTAGACTAACAGATGTAGAGAAAATAAGTTAATTTGCTTCCAAGTTATTTTTGTTTGAAGCTTGGGAGGGCATGAAAATTGTCATATACACATACAGCAAGGAATGAAGTGAGATTTTAGTCACCAAAGGTTAAGCATGACTGAGAGAGATTTAAGCACTGCTTTTAAGGCTTTCATCTGTTTCATATCTATACTTGGCAGCCTACAGGTAATTTCACAATCACAGTTTTACCCAGATGCCTCTAGAATCACTCACAGCTACTATAGAAATATCAAAGTGGTCACGCAGCCCCTCACGGCTTTGAGAACTTAACAGAGTTCATTACAACCCCAAACATAATTAATCACACCTACTAAGCATCTCCTTGGCAAGCCACGGGAGGCAGACTCTACCTAATTTGGCTTACAGAAGTTCTTTACAGGAGTCAGTTGCTTAACCTCACCTTGTCCCTTCAGCATCAAGAGGAAGAGACTCTGCAGTAAGGAAAAGACAGTTCCTGTAGCTTTGAAAGAGGATTTCAGAGTTGACCAAAAAGTTATGCCTCCATGACCTGAAGGCCCTCAGTGCTCCTCCTAGTGCTCAGGACACTCACATGAACAGCCAGAATCATAGAATCAGCCAGGTTGGAAGAGACCTCCAAGATCATCCAGTCCAACCTATCACCCAGCCCTAACCAATCAACTAGACCACGGCACTAAGTGCCTCATCCAGTCTTTTCTTGAAGATCCCCAGGGACGATGCCTCCACCACCTCCCTGGGCAGCCCATTCCAATGGGAAATCACTCTCTCTGTGAAGAACTTCTTCCTTCATCTCAGGACAACATCTCACAGGCTTTGAGGAGACCTCTTGATGGAACCTCTCCAGCACAGCTCTTATTGGGATGTATATTTTTTCTGTAAGCCACTGTCTCTGGTTACAGAATCATCAGAATCCATGGATCTTGCCCATATACATCTCACACTATACTTCATGCAGGTCATCAAATCTATCATGTAGATTTTACAAATTCTTCTGCCATCAGCTAGCTCCAGCACAGTGAGTGAAAAAGTGTAGAGTGGCTACATCACTCTGCAGTCTGTCAGAGTACAGCTAGCATGGGATATCTTGTTTTCCTGATCCGCTCTGTGTTAGGATGGCACAGATTTATCAATGGATGGTATTGATAAACTACTAGTAGGTAAAATGAGGCGTGGGCCACTTCCAAAGACATGAACTTTCACTTCTTGCCCCTATGATTCTAATATTCTCAGAGTAGTAGGGTGAATTGCCTCTATTCCTGACCTACTGCTGCCATGAAACTTGTTTACATTGTCCTGAAATCTGTTTGTGCTGAGAGGGATTCTTTGCAAGAAGAACACTAAATTTGTGAAGATGACCATCTATGGACAACTTAATGTTACAGAAGGTGATACACTTTTATGTGCACATCTTGCTCAGAATATTTTGTTTATGAAGATGTTTTACTGCTTCCTTACTTCTTTTTGATAGTGAATATCCTGTCCTTCAAACGTGCAGAAAAGCCATTACAAACATGCCCAGAAGCAATGCCTCCAAGCACGGTTTATTTCCTCTGAGCTCTACTAACTAAGGTTGCCTGAGTCATGCATTTTCTGCCTGCGTCAGTCTGCAGTCTGCCACCCTTGAGTACAATGTCGAAGTCCAGTGTTGCAAGCCCAAAGGTTTCTGTTTCCTTTCTCTGCATAGCTAAAGACGTGACTTTGCTCTAGCAGCTCTGCTGTACCAATTGCACATTGGTACTGGGTACTCAGCATTTCTCAGCACTCTAGGCAAGGCTGAACTGTGCTTGCTCTGAGGATGAGGCAGAACGGCATGTTTTGCTCTCCCCTTTGGAGTGGACAAAATTCAACTGAAGGGCAGTGGCAGAAGGGCTCTGATAGACACTGCTGCCTCAGAGAGCCTCGTGGTACCAAAGCTAAATGAAATCCCTGGTACCACGGTCTAGCTCAACTCTTTGCATGTGTAAATACCCACAGTATTCAGTCTCTCTTTTTGTTTCCCTCCTCATTACCTGCAAATTACACATACAGTATCACAGTATCATCAGGGTTGGAAAAGACCTCACAGATCATCAAGTCCAACCCTTCACCACAGAGCTCAAGGCTAGACCATGGCACCAAGTGCCACGTCCAATCTTGCCTTGAACTGCCCCAGGGACGGCGACTCCACCACCTCCCCAGGCAGCCCATTCCAGTGTCCAATGACTCAGTGAAGAACTTTCTCCTCACCTCAAGCCTAAATCTCCCCTTGGTGCTGCTGACCTGGGGAGAAGAGAGAAGGGAGAAATAACTTGATGTGTTGTGTGCCCCCCAACTCCTTCTTCAGAACATCACTTTTCCACTTATGTCTGCCTACTCTTAGGCAACCATCAACTTTGCTTGCATCTAGTGCCAAATTTAGATACTACCAAATAGTTTAGCATGCTTTAAAGAGACAAAAACTCAGGTATGACCTGGAGGCCCAGGGTTATCTCAGGACACCTAAGTATTAGTTTTTCCCTTCTCTACATCGAGTAACAACCAAGTCCTCCTTTGCAGGCCACTGTGCTGGTATCACCTCACAGTGATGAGGTACTCTGATAAAGTCCACAAAAATACTGTGCACATACTCTGATCTTCAAAAGACAGCCTGATTTATTGATTAACTTTGCAGTTAGCAAAGGGCGTGACATTAATTTCATGCTTACACATGTTTGCACTTAGCACTCTCAAAGCATTTTGATATAGTTTGGTGCAAACAGATGTTTCACTACGTGAAAACTGGAAGTTTGTCTGCACAAAGAAATCAAATCAATTAGACTAAAATGCCATTCTAATTGATTTCATTTGGCGAATCTGTACAACTCTCTCTGTTCAAGATCACTTAGGCTGGCATTGCATCATACACAGACAGCAGAGTGTTCACACAAAGGAATTCAGTTGTTGAGCTGTTGTGTATTAGCAGATACAATTTTATTAAATCAGATTTCATCTCAAAGCAAGGTTGGGAAAGAGAAAGGGAAGGAGTGCTAGGCAGTTATCATTCTCTGCATCTTTTTTGCATTGTTAAGTTGGTTTATAGAATGATTATGCGGGTAGTCTTGCAAAACTTACTGCATAACCCTATTTGTTTACTCTGATTTCAAACACAGATGAGTTTAACATGTCAGTGTATACATTCTCAACACTAGGGCTCCCTTACATGTCACCACAGGTATATTTTATCTCACATTTGTCATCTCTGTGTTTATGTTATTCCCCAAACAGTTGTAAGAGAATGGTTCCAGAAAGACAAAGGGAAAATATCTGTTCTGTTTAGGACTCACAAGTGAGCAGGAAAAACTCAAGAGTGAGTAAAGCTATACTACGGACCATGAAGTCAAAACAGGAACCAGACATTATTTTGTTGGCAGTTAAAGTCCAGAATGACCTCAAATTATGTCAAATCTCAACACACTTTGGCTGAGAGTTCACTGTATTAGAAAATTAGCCAAGAAAGGGACGCTAAGTCACACCCAAAGCTTCTGCCTTCAAGCACTGCAGACAGACTCACAAAGATATAAATATACTTGACCTGAAAATCCAGTACAGTATCTAATTTTTCTCACATTTCTCATATTGGATCAAAACCAACAAAGGGAGGAAAACAGATTTAAGGACATGGGTAGTTACTGTTGTTATTTCTGCTGCTTGCAGTCCCCACTATCTGTGTCATACTCATGTAGCCCCATATAATCTCTGCTGTGTTATTACCTGAACTTCACCTAGCTCTTTCCCACCAGCTTTCTGATTCAAGACTTTCTTCCTCCATCTTCTCAATTTGCTACAATCATTCATAGCAATTATGTTGGGTTTTTTTTTAATAGAAGAACCACCTCATTCCTCACTTTAAATATTTTATCAACCTCACAGTTTCATTCAATTCACAGCCTTTTTTTATTCCACTGAAAAGAAGGATGATAAATTAAAATGTTTACTGAGATGCTTCCACATTTTCCTACTTCTTTCTGTCTCAATGATGCTACACTATGGTAGCCTTTAGAAAGACAATTAGAAAAGATCTTCTGGGACCATCATCTATGAAGTTGTACTACACATTGTCAGTTTCTTTCCACCTTGCCAAAACGCCTTCATCCTTTGGCCCAGACTGAGCTTGGGGTGGAAATATCTGTTTACTCAGAAACTATTAGTACGTGCTGAAAGAGCAATCTTCCAGGCCTACAGTAATTAATAATAACAATTTACTCACCTATAGCAGAAGATTTCCCAGCTTGACTGCTCTAAGTAAGGAAATATTTCCTTCCTATTTTGTTTTTAAGTACCTGTTCTGCATAACTGTCTGACTGGCCCTGAGGCACAGAAATCTTAAGATGAACAGCAGAATGGCAGCATTACTTGAAGGCAACAATATTCAGGCTGAAAATAATTTTGTCTGAACAACTACTGTTTTAATTCCTGCCTCAGTACACAGGGATTTCAAACTCATGACTGTAGGTCATTGTGTCTTTTCCTGCAGCTAGTAAAACTAGTCATAAATTTGCATCCGTTTCAACAGCTTCAGACCTCTACCTCACCATTTATTCACCACTATATTTTTTTAATACATTTTCAATACAAAATATCAGCCTGTCATTTCAAACTAAATTTCATTTTAAAAGAGACCAAATACAAACTTGATTTTTTTTTTTTTTTTAAAGCCAGTGCAGGTTTGTGAGATCTGTGTTTCAGGAGGGAAAAAAAGAAAAGTCAAAATTAATTCCTTCTCTCAGTTTTTCCCCCATCCTCAACAACCCCTAAAAAATGTTAACAGCACAACTGCAGTCTACAAGACACTTCATTTAGCTTGGATACTATGTCATCATCTTCTCTTGTCTTTTTTTTTCATTTTTCCCCATTAACACTACCAGTAACACTGTCACAGAAATCCCACTAAGGATTCCTAAATGCTGTTTGATGGACCCCTACCTCTTCATGCCCTACACCTATCCAGGCACATCCTAGTGGCATGGTACTCCATGTGGGCTTGAGCTATGTGCTCAAAAGCTGCCCCTACACAAAGCTGTGCAGGCAGACCGCCTGGGAAATGCCCCTGAAAACCCTATGGCCACATCCCAGCCAGCATGGGTTTAGGAAGGGCAGGTCCTGCATGCCCAACCTGATCTCCTTTTATGATCAGGTTACCCGCCTGGTGAATGTGGGGAAGGCTGTGGATGTAGTCTGCTTGGACTTCAGCAAAGCCTTTGACACTGTCTGCCACAAGAAGCTCCTGTCCAAGCTGGCAGCTCATGGTATGGACAGATTCACTCTGGCTGGATCAAGAACTGGCTGGATGGCAGAGCCCAGAGAGTGGTGGTGAATGGTGCCACATCCAGTTGGCAGCCAGTCACAAGTGGTGTTCCCCAAGGATCAGTGCTGGGCCCAGTCCTGTTCAGTATCTTTATTGATGATCTGGACAAGGGGATTGAGTCCAGCATCAGTAAGTTTGTAGATGACACCAAGCTGGGAGCAGGTGTTGATCTGTTGGAAGGTAGGAGAGCCCTGCAGAGGGACCTGGACAGGCTGGATGGGTGGGCAGAGGCCAATGGGATGAGATTTAACAAGGGCAAGTGCAGGGTTCTACACTTTGGCCACAACAACCCCAAGCAGCACTACAGGCTGGGGACAGAGTGGCTGAGAGCAGCCAGGAGGAAAGGGACCTGGGGGTACTGATAGACAGTAAGCTGAAGATGAGCCAGCAGTGTGCCCAGGTGGCCAAGAGAGCCAATGGCATCCTGGCCTGCATCAGGAACAGTGTGGCCAGTAGGACAAGGGAGGTTATTCTTCCCCTGTACTCAGCACTGGTCAGGCCACACCTTGAGTACTGTGTCCAGTTCTGGGCCCCTCAATTCAAGAGAGATGTTGAGGTGCTGGAATGTGTCCAGAGAAGGGCAACAAAGCTGGTGAGGGGCCTGGAACACAAATCCTACGAGGAGAGGCTGAGGGAGCTGGGCCTGTTTAGCCTGGAGAAGAGGAGGCTCAGAGGTGATCTTATTACTGTCTACAACTACCTGAAGGGGCATTGTAGCCAGGTGGGGGGTGGCCTCTTCTCCCAGGCAACCAGCAATAGAACAAGGGGACACAGTCTCAAGTTGTGCCAGGGGAGGTCTAGGCTGGATGTTAGGAGGAAGTTGTTGTCAGAGAGAGTGATTGGCATTGGAATGGGCTGCCCAGGGAGGTGGTGGAGGCACTGTCCCTGGAGGTGTTCAAGAAAAGCCTGGATGAGGCACTTAGTGCCATGGTCTAGTTGACTGGACAGGGCTGGGTGCTAGGTTGGACTGGATGATCTTGGAGGTCTCTTCCAACCTGGTTGATTCTATGATTCTATGATCCCTGTGGCCTGTGTGTGCAGCAAACAAGCTATTTCAGGCGTCTTTCCCACGACCATCCACTAGCTCCTATAGGGTTTCTGTGAGAAGATTAGGTCAGGTTGAAGCCTGGTGTGGATGCAAGCTGTATTTAAACACACCAACCAGAAAATGTCATCTAAAGTGCATCCTGTCTTGGCAGATCACATTAAATCTGCACAGCCAGGCTGAGCTGGGCTCCTTTTTCAAGGTGACCAGTACCATAGGCAAGAGCGGCAGGGCATGGCTTCTCGCACTTGACACAGACTTTATGACCTTTATACCTTCTGAGCCTCCAGCTGATTGACTTTCCTGGGGCCCAGATTCGTCCTCCCCACACTCCCAGTGACATGTCTGCGGCTCACCTCTGTCTGACTTGCAAAACTGCGTTTTCCACAGCATTTCATCAGACTGCTGTAGCAATTCGGGACCTTACTCTCAGGCTGGCTTTGTCAACCCCATTGTGACACTGCGTGCTGGAGCAATATGCACCCATCCATAAACCACAAAACGATCTAAAGTGGTCATCTCTGCAGTCTCTTAAGCAGCAACAACTGCAGAATAATGTATGGGACAACAGTATTCCGCAGGCAACAAGTGCATGTCCCTTGCATGTGACAAATGTTCAGCATTTGCTAGGAATGCACCTCAAGATTTTGCTTAGCTTACAAGGTAGAGAGAGCAGAGGGAACCGCAGTTGTTATGGGAAGAGTTATATAGGTAAAAGGTTAAAATAATGCCATTGGCTTGGGCTTCCCAGTTATCTGAGATCAGAGTTAACCATTCACAAATGCTGAGGTGCCCTGAGGGGACGAAATAGGATTGCTTTGCTCCCATTGGTACTGATAATTAGAGGTTATTTGGGAGAAGATCACTGAGGCAAGGGATAATCTAATAAAGAAGGGAGAGGGTTACAAAACCTGACTTTCATTTTCACAATAATGGTATAGCCTGCACAGGAGGCTACTAAGTTATTCTACATTCACTAAAATAATGAACAAATGGGGAATACAAGAAGTACAGTTTCAAACGAAAAACACACAGACACATTAATGTTCTTGCTTATTAATACTCACATCTGCACATTTCAACATGCTAACTTGTCAATGCCACTGTTGGCCAAGGGTCCACATAAATACAATTATACACATCATATTTTATAAGTGGGGCCATATATCTAAAGGCTAACCAGATCAGACTGGGTTTACACAATCCAGTCAAAGACTGGAGGAGCCTCATACAGCTGTCTGGCAGCTAAAGTGGCTCTTTGGTCCCACTGAAATCCTTCTAACAGCCTTTATCCCAAGCCACAAAATGTTCTCAACGTGTCACTGAGGAAAATCATGCATGTCATGCTGATTTATACGATTTTAACTCAATTACCCTTATCAAATACATCATACATATCTACTGCTTGTAAAGCTTATTTACCTTATATTATGTGTAAAACATCTGTAAACAGTGCCACCATTCCATATCACAGTATCACAGTATTATCAAGGTTGGAAGAGACCTCACAGATCATCAAGTCCAACCCTTTACCACAGAGCTCAAGGCTAGACCATGGCACCAAGTGCCACGTCCAATCTTGCCTTGAATAGCCCCAGGGACGGCGACTCCACCACCTCCCCGGGCAGCCCATTCCAGTATCCAATGACTCTCTCAGTGAAGAACTTTTTCCTCACCTCAAGCCTAAATCTCCCCTGGCGCAGCCTGAGGCTGTGTCCTCTCGTTCTGGCGCTGGCCACCTGAGAGAAGAGAGCAACCTCCTGCTGGCCACAACCAGCCCTCAGGTAGTTGTAGACTATATAAAACAGAAGTGCACATGTTTGCAGGAGAGTATGCAGGGAGAGGTGCCCAGAAGCCACTTGAGCATCATATGAAGATGCTGTTTTAAACTATTTTCTTCTTAAACACATTTAAGGTTTAAAAATATCAGTCTGTTCTTAAAATCTCTTATTAGATGTAGGCCTTCTCTGGTTAAAATGCTTCTATCTAAAAATGCAAAATGCAGACTGACTCAATCATGGTAATATGTATTCAGCTAAAACACCTGATTTCAATGACAGGCTCTCTTGAGTAAGTACAGAGGGCTAAGTACCTAGCTTAAAAGTAAACAAACTGATCTAAAGATCACCACACCTTTCTTAC
This sequence comes from Pogoniulus pusillus, assembly GCF_015220805.1. Classification (NCBI taxonomy): domain Eukaryota; kingdom Metazoa; phylum Chordata; class Aves; order Piciformes; family Lybiidae; genus Pogoniulus; species Pogoniulus pusillus. The sequence continues at coordinate 26,559,775 of NC_087272.1, forward strand.
CAGGAAAGTCTTCAGTTGCAAGGCATAGATCAAAAGAAACACCTGGCAGAAAATCCTGAACAGGCAATACTTCTAGGCATGCAACCTCAAGTAACTCCTCAGACATTACATTTACAGTACATTTTGGGATAGTATTCTTCTTTTGTTTTTACACCTGCCAAAGGGAAAAGATCTAACTGAAGCACAGGAGAAAGAGAGTAAGAAGGCATGATTGTGGGTAGATCAATATTCATTTTCAGTCGTGAAATGTCAAAATAATGCAGGTTTGCTCCTTGAGAGCCTCCTGAATAAAACCTGCTGCCTCACTAAGAACATCTAGGAGTTCCAGCAGTGTCTTCCAGGTCAGCTCACCATACACAAGACAAAAATACATCAGTTCAGCCACAAATTCTTCACAGCTCAATTCCTCTTGAACCATCATGCCTCCTTTCCTTTCTCCAGTCCTCACTGGACTGCCCATGTGCAGAGTGAGGAGGCAAAAGCAGGTCATTCTTGTAGGGAAACAGGTCTTTATTAGGCTGCTGTAAAACTAGTCCAGACTACGATGCTGTGCAGATGGAGCTGAGACAGCAAGAGCATCTGTGACTAGTGGGAGGTAAGGAGCTATCTTTGAGAAGCTCAGGCAACCTCTAACAAGCGACATGATTCAGACCTGGGACAAGAACATGTTTCAAAAGACGCTACAGAGAGATTCAGAATTAACTTGGGACAAAGCAAAGAAAGGCACCCCCAACACACTTGACACAGCAACTGTACTGCACATGGCAGTACTCTGACACTGCGAGCACAGAGGAGAATGTAATGTACCAGATGAAAGCAGGTGTGAATAAGAGACACACGAAGGAGAGTAGTGCCAAAGTCCACAAGAAATCAGAGAATACTCTGGAATTTTTTTCCCATACTTCACAGGTCAGGACCGTTGTGCTTTTAGCACACCAAGCGATTGCTGATAGGACCTCCCTCTCCCAAATAAATGATTTGTCATTTAGACTACAGTCTTGTATAACATGCAGAACACAAGATCAGTGAAGGGCAAAGGCCAGAACTTAGCTGACAGGTCAATCCAAGTCAAATACACCCTGTTTGGTCTCCCATGGACTGTGAACTGCAGCCGTAAAATTTACTCTGAACCAAACCCTGAAGAAAGTCACCAAATCTCATAGCATGTCAGCATTTTGGGGGGCTTTATTATGAATTTAAAGAACTCTGAGAATTAAAGCAAGTTTCATCTGAAGGCACCGGGAGGCTAACTCCTAGCATGATGCATTAGCAAAGATAAACGGCAGCTATGCAGAACTTGAAAAACCTCAGTGAAATGTCTCAGCTGGAAAGCAGCACTGATGGAGATGTAGAAGCAATCACACCCAACAAAGAAAACAAAAGAAATATGCAGGAAAATCCACCCAAAGGAAAACAAGTACTGGTGTACTGGTGTCAGACGGAAGGTAGACACTGTCTCTTATGTTGCTGGTGAGTGTAACCACTGGGCTGTGGCGCAGAAGTATCTCAACTCTGGATCCTGTGTTGTGGGCTGTAAGTTGCCTCAAAGCGCTGTGCAGGCAATCCCTGTGGTTAACTGAAGGATCAGAACCGCGCTTCTCCAGTGGGACACCTGGGGCGAGGCTTAAAGCTCCTTTTCAAATATAGCCCACAGATACCAAAACATCAGATAGAGAAAACATGATTTTCTACCAAAAGGACAGTAAAAAATAGGTCAAATAGTGGAAAAAACCCTCAACCCCACTGTTTATGCCTAATATTGCTGCAACCAGCCTCTATCTGTTGAAAGAGCTTTCTTCATTTTCTGGGAGATACCATGGATTGTTTAGCAATCTTCACAGCTTGTTTAGAGGTCAGATTGTATCACCTTTCATGCACGTTCTTTTCCAAGAATCACAGGAAAACAAAACTCCCTCAGTAACAGCTTGTTTAGCTGTTTGGCTATTTGCTTATCGAGTTAAGCACTTCACTGAGAAACCTTTCACACTGATTTAAGAATACAAATTCCACTGGAAAAGAAACAGTCCTAGACACAGTCTTATTTAGCAAAGTACTTAAACAAGTACCTGCTTTTAAATTTCTAACAATCTTAAACTTCCTGACAATACATCTCCCACATACTGAATACTGGCAATTCCCCTTCAGTAAGGGTATTACAACAGACACTCCTGTGTGTCTGGAGACTGAAATTTACATTGCTAAATAAAGGCAGCCGAAGTCCTAAAGTAGTACTGGAAAATTAAGTTCTCAGGAAACGAGAAAGAACTGTCTGACCTGAAAAAAAAAATGTATGACTTCTGCTATCACAGCACTGCTGTTAAGCTCGGTGATTAGGGTGAAGTTTAAAAAGGATTACAAATGGAGAATTGCTTATTAAGCAATTTACTTCTCCCTTTTACCAGGTTTGGACAATTCCCTTGAGCTTCCTGCCCAGGATGCTTAACAATTACTCTGTTAATGCTGTTTCTTTGAAAGATGACGCCTTAGTACAGCAGATCGAATGAACAACATCAGTCCAGTTTGCTTCCTAAATTTTCTTTTAATGTCTTCCTCCTTCTACCTTTACCTGTTTCATCTGAGGCCACACTTTTTCTCCCTCTCCAACTGCCTAATAACACAACAGTGGCACATTAAAAAGTGCTTTCAGTGAGAGAGAAGGTGCGTCCCGTGCTCTGGTGAACAAGACAACGTTCAGTGAAGAACATCTATAAAAAAGTGAGGAATGAAAGCTGCTTCTTTTCTTTTCAGGGCTCCAATAACTTTTTGAAAAGCAAAAAAGCAGTTGAATATTTGCAGTGATGTTTCCATTTCCAAAAGACCACGAGCTGGTCTTTTGTATTGCTGTCCCCAAGAGGAGTACAAAGTTAAATGTTCCCAAGTATGTCCCAGATGTGCCACGTAGCAAGATGCTGAGATACCCGACATGACTAACAGGCTCTGCTGCCTCAAGGAGGTACCTCCCATACAGCACTGGGGAGTATATACTCCAGCTAGTGCTAGCTGTGGGCTCCCTGCACCATGCTATGTACATCCTGGACCCACTTCTTCTGCCTCCAATTACAGTCACAAAGGCCAAGAAGATAATATAGATTCTTTCCTTGATGGAAATACAAAATTAATATCCTATGTGTTTAAACAAATTTAATATCCTATGTGTTTAAACCTGCTTCATAGCACCTTAATGTTCATCCATTTATTAGTTCATCAACATATTTCCTGACAGACTCCCCATCCTGCAGAGGAATGCCCTCTAGCTAAGATTACATTTTAAATAAAGACACTTTTATTAAAGGTGGAGGTACCAATATTAAAATAACAACAATAATAACAACAACAGTAACAATGACAACCCTGTGCTCCCCTAATTTAACTTGCAGTTTCAATAACACTTCTAGCTTTCAGTTAAAAGAAAAATCAAGTGCAGAAATATCTCCAAAAGAAAAAACACATTGTCGTTACTTTAGCTTAAAATCACTTCTAGATTTCAGTCATTTTCTCTTGATTTTGCAGCTGACTTTATATTGATGCATGGGGAAGAAGATGAGAACTGAACCTACAAGCAGCATTCTGGTTCTATGCAGCAAATGCACTGAAATGCATCTCTCTCAGCACTGCCTGTGCTGCTTGCCAGTGCTCTTCACTGTGCATTTGCACTTCAGCAGACAGCTGCCTGGTTTTCCCATCATTATCTCAAACCAATTTCTCCTCACACAGAACAGGTTAACACTTGAGGTAAAAACAACCTGCAAAAGTGCATGCTGAATTAATAAACTCTTTCTGCAATAGAATTTTGGCAGGCTGTGTCCCCAGTAATCAAATATCTGTGTGCTGTAGGGTTTTGATCACAGTTCAACACAAATAGAGGGAGTTGTGAACATGCAATCAGCTCCCACCTCCATGGAAAAAGGTGAAGTAACAGTAGGTAGAGGACTACTTGGGTAGATCCCAGCCATGGATGACAGGATAAAGAAGTGAGGGGAGCGATTCCAAAGTATACAAGAGAGGACAGAAAGGGAATGGAAAGTGGCAGAAAAATGCTGGGAAAACAGACTTTTTAGGAAACCTGGTGATTTTCCCTTCCCAGCCTACCTCTTATCCTTTTACATATGTCACTGGGTATCCTATTTAGCTGTGAATGGTGCTAAATACATTTTTTACTCCACTGGTATAAAATAGCTGTTAACATTTCCTTGACTGCTTTTTTACTATGCCCATAAAATACAGTATTTCATCTCCGTTGATCTGCAGTGCTGTGGTAGCTTCCTCAGACTGGGAATATGTGCTAAGAGAAGCTAACAGGCAGCTGGCACCTACCAAGCAGACCAGCAAGTTCATCATTTCCATTCAAACATCTGTTACACAGCCCTATGCACAGCAGCAGGCACAAGAGAAAACCTTGCACCATTTAAACACTAACTACTCTCTCAGCTATAATTTGTATCTCTCATCACCTTTCTCCCTTGTTATTCAATTAAGCAAGCAGAGAAGCCTGCTTCAGGAGCAGTGGGGTGAGCTGCTGGTGGCTCCCATGGGCCTCCTAGTTTGAGTGGGAGCTTGTGCAACCCAGCCCAGCCCTGTAAATCAGATCTGCTGTGACACGACTCCTTCCTCACCTGATTTCCTCACCCACGATTGCCAGTTGTCAAACTAGGCAGAAGGAATGCCTTGTGACTGTTCAAGTGCAAGGATTTACAAGTGCAAGGATTTCAGTCAATGAATTTTTTACCACTTGTTCATTATTATAGGATTCCCTCTTCCCGAGTGGTGCACGTTGACAGTCAGGAGCAGGGCAGAGAGAAGACTGTCTGAGGACAGTGTGAAGAAACACAGAGTTCTGCAGACTGTGGTCTCCAAAGGGAGGAACAGGCCAGCTACAGTACTAGAGAACACTGCTAAGATGCTGCTCCCTGAGATGACCTCTTTCTCTGCTTCCACTTTGTGGTTTTAGGTGGCAGTGGACATTCAGTCAAAGTGCAGTAGGCTAGTCTTGTACATTTGATTTGTACACCAAACACCTGCAAATGTGTGAACTACTGATTCCTTGAGCTGCCATTTGATAGTTTCAGACAGTTTGAGATAATTCTCCTACAGACTTCTCAGTTGGTTTCAGAGCTGTTACACATACTGCAGGCTGACTGACATAACTAGAGCAGCTATTTGTTCAAGGTGATCAGGATTTTCACATTCCAGATGTAGCACTCCTATAGATACCCAAGATATTGCTCTCTGTCTAGTATCAAAAGGCATTGCCATGGGCTGGTTTTAGTGGAAATCAGGTTTTTCCAGATTCCCAGCCTTTGTTGGAATTGGTATGGCTCTGATAAGAGTGGGAAAAACTCTTATCAGATTCCTGCTGCACAGATCTATATGGTAAGAAGGCTGTCATGGGACCAGGAGGGAAAATCAGCCTAACTCAGGTTTAGACAGATTATAGGAAACCACCCTAATGTTGCTACATTGCCCCACTACCTGGAAAAATCTGCTCTGCTGGCACAGCACGTGGCAAGATCCCCATTCACCTTTATGAATGGTCCAGCTGTCAGATTAGGGAACATGAGACCTTCCTAGCTCTACAGTTGGATGACATCTTCTTTCTTCACAGATATCCATAACACACTGAAAATCATAGAAACAGAGAAGATGTTTCTAGTTTTCTAGACTACTGCATTGCAGCATCTTCCCAAGGAGATGAGCGTAGAGCATCACTTCCCATGGCAGATAATATAGCTGACATCTCAGAGAAATTACTGGGAAATTTGACATCTCCAGTACTAAGCTATTTTTAGGACCATTCAAGAGCATTTCAAGACAAGTGATTTTGAATTTGGAACAATCCTCAAAAAAACCAGAATAGCTGTCAGCCTGGTTTACACAGAAGTGATTCAGGATCTGAAACATGTTCTCCCCTGGCTTACCATTTTTTCTTCCCCTTCCCTCGGCAGAATGGTGAATCACTATCCTCTGACATCTCATGTTCATGAAAAATGATTTGTTTTCTATTTGCTCCGGAACATTTCCTTGTAAATCACACAAACCTGGGCTTTGGAAATTATCCTCAAACCTTTGTAAGGTTTAATTTTATAAAGTTATCTCAAAGATATTTTTATACAAGCACTTTTTACTCTATAGAAAGCAGCCTGATCAGTACACAAAGCGAACATTTTATTACCCAAACAAGTCTCCCAAAATACGAGTAGATTACACAAGAGGCTCAGCTGATGATGATTTCCTCCCACATCATATGGCAAATGCCAAGAATTTTTGTAACCTTTGTCCTACATAATTCTGAAGGAGAAGTGGTGAAATACAAAGACGTTGTACCTAAAGATGACGGTAACCAGCGTTCATTGGCCTATAAGCAAGAGCACAAAAGATGTAACAGAGCAAACAACCTGCACTGTTCATATGTGTGATGGTATCATGTCCCTGAGCCAAAACCTGCAGTGGTTTGTGTAACTCTGGAGAGAATTTAAGCACATTCATTTCACTAAGTTGTGCTGCTGAAAACAAACCAAAACTATCAACCACTCTGTTAATCTCCCAAGATAAAAGTAAAGGTGACTTTCTTTGGGCGAGTGCTTGTTGCATAGGCCAGTAGATGAACACAATCCTTGTTTTGAGGATCTCATAATTACAGCCATTCTATCTGCAGAACTACACAGCTGTACCTAACTTGTGGTTGTTGTTGTTCACTGATGAGCAGCACGGTTAGGAGCTAGACTTAACGAGACCATTTTCCCTAATTGATTGTACTGCATTTAGCCTGGGTGACAGAGCAAAAATAGCTATAAGCTAGCCTGATTTAAATTAGATCCTAGCCAGGTTGAAGTACAGACACTCAAACCCTCAAGACTGCCCTCTAATGCCAACAGAAGAGCCGTGCTCGGGCAGCATTTGCCTGGGATAAAAATTGAGAATTTAGTCAGAGCCCCGAGCATTTTGAATCAATAACCTGAGCAAAAAAGCACAAGTCCTACTACTTAACTAGTGTTTGAACCATATAGTCTATTTATCAATGATTAATTTGCTATGACGTTTCTCAACAGTAATTATTATTAGCATCATTGTTACTAATATTACCATTTTGAAAGAATCACTTACTCATTATTAAAAGATAATATTTAAAGGGCTGAATTGTTTTAATTTAAGGAACAAATATCTCAGTAAGCTTATTCAAAGCAAGATATATTAATGTGTGAAGGATTGCAAAGAAATGATAGGTGATGCCTAATTGCAGGCTTGAAAGGCACTAACTGTATTTTTAAAGAGGTGTCAGCTGGTGTTGACACAGGCGAACAGTCCATACTGTCGCCAAGTGTAAATCCAGAGATTTCGTGAATCAGGCGGTGCTCATAACACAGAATTTCATGCATCTGATCAGACACGACATTAATTTTCAGCGAGTTGATCAGAAAGGAGGTAGAAGCCTTATCTGCTGGTGGCGACCACTAGAGGGAAGCAGCGAACTCCTAATGTCCCCACAAGGCTGAGCAGGTTTAAAGGAGGGAGGGCGGAGCAGGCTTCCCCGCGGAGGCGCTAGTGCGTTGGGAGGAGGGTAGCAAACCTCTCTGTTCGCTACTCACGGTAGTATCCTTCCCCATGAAGCTATTTTTAAAAGATCCTGGTGACAAGTAACCCAGGCAGAAGTAGGACACTTTTCAGAGCTCAACAAGAAATGCACGACTGTCAAGGAACGAAAACTCAGCAGTTTAACTCTTGCGACACACCTTTACCCAGCAGCTAACAGAGCAGTGCCGCTCAGCTGCATGTCCCATACGTCGCCTTCTGGTCTTTCTCTTCCCTCTTTGAATAAATAAGCTAATACTTCATAACTTCACAATAACCACCCATCAGTGTAACAAGCAAGCCCACTGATACCACCTCACTGTTTCTACAGAGGAGGTGGAAAAAAGGAGTGGTTCCCATCACTGAGACTCTTTTCTATGTTTCTTTGCACCGTGATTGTTACAAGCCAAATATTTAGAACATTTCAGAACTACTTCCCTGGAAGCCAATGTAACAGGGAATAGCATTTGGTCTGCTTAGTCTCTGGGAAAGTAGAACAAAGCTTAACTGGCCCAAAGGTTTCATCATTTTGCTGAAAAGAAGCTCCTAGTCCATGCATTAAGCTCAGTACTGAGGGTTCATAATAATAGCATGCTTGAACTTTGGCATTACTAAATTAGAAGGCTTTGCAAAGTCCATAGATCTCTCACAGGGGTCTCTTTTTCCACTTCAGATAGAAAGAAATTCGTGGGTAGGAGTTACAAAGAAGTCTAGAGGGAATTAGGCTCTGAAGTCCTATTGAATTAGCATTGTTTACAAAGCAGTCATAAGTACAATGGACGTTAATGAGTCTTTAATGAGTCTTGTTACAATGCAACAGGAGGTGAAATACAATACACAGAAAGGCAGTTCCTCTCTCCCATTTCTTCTGTTTTAGATAGGTGTAGAACCCCTGAATCTAAATGAGTCTCATCCTATTGAGAGTCAAAGAGCTGAATCAGCTCTGTACCTTAAAATAGATTTATTTTATGTCGAACCAAACTAGGACCGAATTACATTGGAATCAAACGTTCACATAGGCAACTCAATTACTGAATCACAGGGTGGCTGAAGTTGGCAGGGACTTTTGGAGGTCCCTGATAGAACCTGCATGCCCAACCAGAGTCACCTAGAGGCAGTTGACCAGGACCATATACAGACAGCTTTTTAGTATCTCCAGGATGGAGACTTCTCTGGGCTATTCGTTCCAGTAACTGACCAGCCTCATGGCAGAGAACTTTTTACCTTGTTTAAACAAAACCTCTTTTGTTTCAGTTTGTGCCCATTGCTCTATATCCAACAGTCCTGCCACTGGCTCCATCTTCTTTGCACCCTCCCTATAGGTATTGAGGTGAGGAGGAAGTTCTTCACTGAGAGAGTCATTGGACACTGGAATGGGCTGCCCGGGGAGGTGGTGGAGTCACCGTCTCTGGGGCACTTCAAGGCAAGGTTGGACGTGGCACTTGGTGCCATGGTCTAGCCTTGAGCTCTGTGGTGAAGGGTTGGACTTGATGATCTGTGAGGTCTCTTCCAACCCTGATGATACTGTGATACTGTGATACAATTGATAAGACGCCCTTGAGGTTTTTCTCCAATCTGGGTGGTCCCAGCTCTCTCAGCCTTTCCCCACAGGAAAGGCCCTTTACTGGACTCTTTCCACTATGAGATAATCCATTTCTGTCTTGTACAGAGAAGCCCAGAACTGGGCCCAGCACTCCAGATTTGGGCTACCCAGTACTGAGTAGAGGGTATAGACCTCCCTTGACCTGCTGGCAACATTCTTCCTGATGCAGCCCAGGATACCAATAGCCTTTTGTTTTCAGCAAGGGCTTATGTTCTACTTGGAGTCCACCAAGACCCCAGGTCATTTTCTGATGAGCTGCTTTCCAGATGGTCACCACCCAGCATGTGCTGGTCTATGAGGTTGTTATTCCCCAGATAGAGGAATTTGCATATCACCTTGTTAAACTTCATGAGGTCCATCAGTCCAGTTCTCCAGCCTGTCAAAGTGCATGTGGATGACATCATGGCTATCCCTCCTAGTTTAGTGCCATCTGCAAACTTGCTGAGGGTATGCTCTGCTCCATTAATCAGCTTATTAACAAAGATATTGAACAGGACTGGACTCAGTATTGACTCCTGGGGTACACTGCTAGTGACTAGACATTAGTCTTTATAACACAGATCATCCCCCTCTGAACTTGGTAGTTCAACCAGTTTTCAGCATACCTCATTGTCTGCTCAAACAGCCCACACATCATCAGTTTCTCTGTAAAGATATTACAGGAGACAGTACCTAAAGCCTTGCTAAAGTCCAGCTAGATAGTATCCACTGCTCTTCTCTCATTCATGAAGCCAGCTACTTCATCATAAAAGATTACTTAGTGCATCAAGTGCCTGTCCTCTGTGAAACCATACTGAGGGAAAACTTTTTCATTGCAACCTAAGACTGCAGAGGAGGAGGTAGATGTTTTATCATTATATGTGTCATTGCAGAAAGAGCCCTTGTAGTCTCTGAGCCAACAGTTTATTCACACCAGGCAGTCAGCTGGTTAGCTATTTATTTCATCTCTGTCACGTGCAATCTAACATACACCTCAACAAAGATTCCTAAATCCTGCTGAAATCAATTTTAGCATCCCGTTCTCACTTTGATGGGCTGCCATTTAAAGAGCAAAACATCCTGTCTCAACAGTGAAGTAGATGAGAAAAAAGCTGTCATCAGGAAAGCTGCAAATATCCCTTTACAGCTTTGGGGGGGCTCACCTTGTACAAACACATAGCACATGGAGTCAAGTGTTGTAATGCATATCCGAATGTCTGACAGGTAAAAGTTGTGCCAGGTCTTCTCTAGATGTACATCAGCTTCTGTAAATGTGTGTAACAGATAATAACCACATTTGATTCTAATCAGTGAATATCTTACATATAAGCCTGAAATTTTGTATCTGACCAAAAGAAGAAAGTCAGCAAAGGAGTTGCTGTGAACTACAAGAACATATGTGAAAGAATGACTTGCAACTAATCGGTACTCCAAACATCATCATCTTCCAAACATCATTAGCTTTTGAAGCCCTGGTTTTCACAGGTGCCATGCAGCAGTTCTCTTTTCTAACTTTTTATGGCAGGAAATACCCTGCAAGTCAGACTGCTAAACAGGACCACTCCAGAAGGATGGTAAATAAAAGACCACAGTCAGTTTAGTGGCAAAAGAATGAGACTGTGGGCAAGGCAGCAGTTATCTCTGTGTGATTTTGGGGGTGGATCGTTTTGAGAATGACTAAGTCAGGCTCCTGAGTGGGTGGGTTTAGGCATTTTCAGGTATTCTGTTCATCCACTAAAACTTCTGTTAAGTCCTTAAATAAATAAAGTGGGATCTTTTCCAAGTGTCACATTTTTAATACTCCTCTCCTGCTGGCAATCATCCACAGTGTAATGATGCAGAGGCTGACACAGACTCCAAATTCCAACATCTGTTCAAATGTAAGGCTGAAAAGGTGTAAAATTATGGAAAGTGAGCCTTTATGAACATAGCAACCTTCTAACTGATGTTCTCACAAACCAGAGCATACAAAAGAAAATCAGATCAGATTTTACACTTATAAAAGGCTTTTAATTTTTAAGAACAAAGTGATTAGATTGAAACCACACTACAAAACATAATTACAATGAAATACACCGCTTCGGAGGTGCACAAGCACACAGCAGCATGCAGGAGCACTATTGACTTGGAAGTCCTATCTGCCACTAGAAACATCGAGAGATACTTGACAACTTCCTAAGGTAAAGACCAAAGTTTTTGAGTTTTTAGGATCAAAGTTTAGTTTATGGACACTGCTGTATATTGCAGCATAAGAAGAACATCATCATGGTCTAGCCTTGGGCACTGTGGTAAAGGGTTGGACTTGATGATCTGTGAGGTCTCTTCCAACCTTGGTGATACTGTGATACTGTGATATACAGAAGTATAAAAGCACTTCCTAGAGCACTCTTGGCTTTTGAGCAGAGTGTCTTGTAACCAACCCAACAATATGAATGGAGCTTCTTTTGTGAAGGACAACCTTGGGACGGGGCCCGAAGTCTTGTCATGTTATCACATCCCATCTGCTCATGCCACCATTTGTGTCAAGTGAGCAACATAGGGGCATGTGGTCCTTCCACTGCGACAGAGAAGGAAGACACTGAGGCAGACCCTTAGCTGGAAGCAACAGTAGCACTGAGGTAAGAGGTATCTCTGCAGCTGGGGAACATGGTGACAAACAAGCAGCACTAGACCTGAGGCAAGGAGCCCTAGGAGCTACAAAAAAATTGACTGTTATTACAAACTTGCTAGTCCAGCCTAGCATCATCAAGAGTGCAAGAGTAAACAAACTCACAGCAAAATCCAGTACAGCATCAGAACCACTGTATGTACAGCTGAGGGTGGAGCTACTAAATTAAACATCTCTCAATGATCTGAAGATCACCGCTTCTTCTGAGATTGCCAATTAATAAAGCTGCCTCCTCCTACAAGTAGCATCTGTTGCATCTTTTGCATTCTTTCATTCACTACCTGCTCTGAGATCATCTGGGAGCATGACTGCTTTTCCACATTACACAGCAGGATCTCAGTACCTCTCTTGGGAGCACTGAACCAGACCACCATGCAGTAGGCAAACTGCAGCCCCAGCTTTGCTCCAACACTTGACTTTCTGCACTCAATTCACCAGTTACATGGGCAGCACCTTCCATGGGAGGAGACTCATTCATTTGCTTCTCGAGTGCACACAATACCAAAGATTTGCAAGCCTAATATCTGCAGCTTCGCCGGATTGGTGAAGTAGAGGCATAAAACTCTTTAGATTCAGAAGAGTAGACAAGAAAAAGCAGGGAGGCAAGCCGTTTTCATAGCAAGGTAAAATCAGGTGGCACTTTAAAGCAGCTTGACACTTTCCAGAAGACTCCCCCCAGCAGAATCCGTGTCTGGACAGGGCATGGCATTCCAGTGCCAGCAAGAATCATAGAATCATAGAATCAACCAGGTTGGAAGAGACCTCCAAGATCATCCAGTCCAACCTATCCAAACGCTACCAAAAGGCTAAGAACTACCTATCTGCAGCTGCCGCTCCCGCAGTAGCTGAGCGTCGGCAGCGCACTGCTCCCCGCGTCCCGAGGGTCCGCGTTCCGAATCCCGAGCAGCCCCAGCTCCTCTCTAGCCCCTCGCCGGAGCAGAGGGCCGCAGCTGGCCAGGAAGCTGGGCGAGAGCACAAAACTGGTGCTGGGAGATGGAGACGCGGGTGCCCGCCTTGGGTTGCCAAAGAACCCTACCAGCGTTTCCGCGGGGATATTGAGCAGGCACTCACAAGGACTTAAAATCTATTAAAAAAAAAAAAAAGCCTTATCTTGGCTTCCCTACGAGGCTGCAAACCTGACCGTGGCAATGCCGAGTGATGCCCCTCTGGCTCAGCCTCACCAAAAGACTCCGAGGGCGAGGCGGCAGCACACGCCAGGAAGCCGCGGCCTCCTCGTGTCCCCTCGCCGCTGCCTCGGCTCGCCCCTACCCCTTCTCCGCTGCCTAGGCTCGCCCCTACCCCTTCTTGCCCCGACCGGCGGCTTGGCCCGCAGGGAGGCAATGCAGGAACAGCCAGCGAGAAAATAAACAACTTCCCTCGTGTAAAAACTTGCCTCGCAGGTGCCTGCAGCTGGCGGTTAACACAGACAGTAAGAGGATCAACTCCAACTCCGCCAATGGAGGAAAAGAGAAGAGAAATAAAAGCCCTCGTATTTGCTATTCAGAGTTTGGTTAATTTGGATGATAACGGTTAGTGTTTAATCCCATTGTACGAGAATGAATATACTGAAACCTACAAGGCTCCTGGAAGCATAATGCGGTCAACAGCACCGCATGCAGGGGCGTCCGGGCGGGCAGCCGGCCCGGCCGGCCCCGCCGTCCGCAGCAGATGAGCCCCGGGGCTCCCGCCGTCTCCCGTGGGGCCGCTCCACACTCCCGGCCAGCCCAAGGCGGCTGCGGAGTTTGCCCGGGGCGGCGGGGCATGGACCGGCATCGCGCCTTGCCGCCTGCCCATTCTGGGAGATGACCGGGTGAGAGCGGCGGTGCCCTTTGCCGTGCACTCCCGGGGAAGACAATGTGGGGGTGTTTTCTCCATTTCAGTCCCAATGAGGAAGGAATGGGAAAATGCGGGACACGGAAGAGAACATGAAGATGTCTGAGACGCCGCCTCCCCGAGCTCACGCATCTGGAAACGAATGCCGTTCCTACGGCGCTGCTCGGGGCTCGGCGATGACTCCCAGACAAGATGGACCAGGCACCGGGCGGTCCTGCCAGTCCTCACGGTGGCCCTTAGGTTTTCCCTCTCCACTTCGGGGGTGGCGGCACCCCGTGGCAGGGCTGGAAGTGGCGGCGGGGCCGGGGGGGGGGCAAGTGAGCGGATGGGCTCCGCCACCCTGTGCCGGCCCCGGAGGCGCACCGCTTGCCGTGGAGAGGACCATCGTGGAGCCTGGCCCGCCGCCGCGCCGCCCGGTTGGGGAGGGGGCGGCGGGCGGTGGTGGCGGGCGGCCCCCCCGGCGCGGCGGGGCGGCCCCGGCGGGGGTGGTGCGGGGCGGTGCGGGGCGGGGCGGAGCGGGCCGGGGGCTCGGTGCGCTCGCCAGGCTCAGAGCGCGGCTGCCCGGGCAGAGGGCGGCGGAGAGGAAAGCTAACAATGCTGTGAAAATATGTTTGCAGAAAATAGACAATTGTTGGATTAAACGTATTCAAGTATGAAATAATGCCTTTTTGTGTAAAAAACCTCAGCAATGTGAGCGTACAAAAGTTCCCCTGTGGCAGTTACTTGCTCCCTTTGTGAGCTTTGCGCTCCGGCGTCTCCACTTGGCGCGTTTAACTCGGAGCCCCCCTTTAAACGCGATTGTTTCTTTCTTTTTAATGACATTTACCGGATCAAAACATGCTGTTAATTCGATCAGAAAGCTTTACCCTCCTTAACAATGCCACAATAATTTCTCCTGAAGTTTGTTAAATTGACCAAAATTAGGCAAATGAATAGGGGGTCTGTCGGCGATCCCGCTCGCAGGTGACACCGAATAATGCACTCTCGGACCAGCTGCGATCCCCTCTTTATTTGCCCCTCTTTTCTTTGACCCGCATTATTAAAATTTAGGCCCAATGAAACTATTCATACTTTTCAATGGGACATTTTCCTATAGGATAATAGGCTACAAATTGAGCCTCTCCAAAGGAGAGGGGGGGAGCAGGGGGGGTAAAACAACAACGCACAGACGCGCACACCACACAAAAAAGGAGCGTCGTGTGCCAAAGGCTGGCGAGAGCCTCCCCGGGCCGGCGAAAAAAAATAAAGAGGGGGGGTGGGAGGAGGGGGGATATCGTGTGCCAGCCCCCCGGTCCCACACCTGCCGGGGTGTCCCCGGCGCATAAAGCGGTGTAAACAAAAAAAGCCTCGCTGCCATCTCTTATAAAGATGGACGTGTCACCAAGTCGTGTGAGAAAAGCCTGAGAACAAACGGGGCCACTCCGTCTCCAAGGGTTCTCCCTTGAACTGGGCGGAACAGCCTATTAAGGGCTTACTTAATTACTTTAATGACTCTGGACAGGCTTTAAAATGCAGTCAGCGCCAGGGCTAAGGGGAGGGGTGGGGGGGTGCCGGGGATTTGCAGGCAGGCAGCGGGGATGGGGCCGGGGATGCGGCGAGCGAGACGCAGAGCGCGGTACCGCGCCCTGCGCTCCGCTCGCCGCATCCTCGGCCCCATCCCCGCCGCTATTGTGGGACCGTCACGTGTGTCCCCGAGGTCCACGTGGGGTGACACAGCTGGGCCGCCCCTGGCTGCGTGGACGGGGGCGAGGAGGGGAGGGGGGGAAAGGAAGAAGAGAGAAGAAAAAAAAACCCCAACCCTCATCCCTCTCTCGCCCCCTTCCACCCTGATCTTTAATGCATACATTCCCCCGGCACTGCTCGCCCCTAATCCTATGGGATCAGCGGGCCCGTGGAGGCCCCCCGGGGTCCCCCCCAAGTAGTGATGGCTTTATAAGGGGCCCAGAGGGAGCGGGGATGCAGTGCCCACCATGGCCTCCAAACTCAAGGAGCGGAGGGTGAGTGGCCGCCCGCTTTGCGCGCACAACTCTGCGGAGCCTCTGGACAGACCCGACCCTGGTCCCCTCACCGCCTTTCCCTTAAAAGAAACTCCAACCTCAACAAAACAATTGTTCCCCCAACCCCGCTCCAAAAACAAGCCTGCCGTGCTGGGGCCGCCCGCTCAGACGGGAAGCCCCGGGGGCAGCGCGGAGAGGACCCGCCACCGGAGCATCCTCCCCTGGGCCGCGTCACGCCTGGCGCCGCTGCTCGGAGCCCGGCTGGGACCGGCTGTCCTGGAGGGATAGAGGTCGGGGCGGCTTCCCCAGAGAGGCTGGATCTGGCTTTTCCCCCCAACTAACGCACCTCTGTGTTTCGTAGAGGACGCCGGTTTCCCACAAAGTGATTGAGAAGAGACGGAGGGACCGTATCAATCGCTGCCTCACCGAGCTGGGGAAGACGGTGCCCATGGCTCTGGCCAAACAGGTAGGCGGGGGAGGGGGGGCAGCCTCTCGACGGTATAGAGCGACACCCCTGCCGAAGAGGGAGGACTTGGGGGGCAGCCTGACGGAAGGCAGCGCAGCCACAGGGCAGAGGTGATGCCCCTTTCCCTCGCCCGTTGCAGAGCTCGGGGAAGCTCGAGAAAGCGGAGATCCTGGAGATGACCGTGCAGTACCTGCGGGCCCTGCACTCTGCGGACTTCCCTCGCGGCCGGGAGAAGGGTAGGTGGGCGAAGGCGGCCCCCCGCCGGGACACCCGTCGGGACACCCGCTGCGTGGGGCCGGCTCTTGGTCCCTCCTACCCCTTCCGGCCAGACCCTGAGGAGCTCGGCTCCGCTGCCCCTTCCTTTCCAGCAGAGCTGCTTTCCGAGTTCGCCAACTACTTCCACTACGGGTACCACGAGTGTATGAAGAACCTGGTCCACTACCTGACGACGGTGGAGAGAATGGAGACCAAAGACACAAAATACGCCCGCATCCTGGCTTTTCTCCAGTCCAAAGCGCGCTTCGTCACCGAGCCCCTCTTCACTTCTCTGGGCTCCCTTCAGGAGCCGGACTTTTCCTACCAGCTGCACCCTGGTCCCGAGTGCCCCGGGCACGGCCACAGTCCCAGCGAGGCCGTTCTCCAGCCGCCCTCAGGGGGGCCTTTTCCCTGGCACGGCGCTGCCCGCAGCCCCTCCCTGCCCTACCACCTCCCCAACGCCGCCGTGCCCCTCACCAGTCCCGGCCAACAACGCAGCACCTTCCTTTCCTCCGTGCAGGGGCTGGACCGCCACTACCTCAACCTTCTCGGCCATTCCCACCCCAACGCTTTCGGCCTGCCCCCGGGCCAGCACCCTTCCATGCTATAGAGACTCGGCCCCGCCTGAAAAATCCTATTTATGACCGCGGACGCTGCGAGTTACTCCCGGGCGCACGGGGAGCCTGCAGGAGGCAGGGAAATGCGAGGAGGTCGCAAAGGGCGGGGAGCCCCGGCCCCTGCCAGCCCCCAAAGCCCAGCTCTGCTCCCGCCCGTCCTCTCCGGGTGCCTGGATCTGTCGCCCCTCGTCGCCTCCTCCCTCCCGCTCTTTTTCCCACCTCCGAGTGCAGTGCCTGTACAAGCGATGCCTTGGAATAAATGCTTATACCCGCCGCCCCATCTTGTTTCCCCGGAGGGAGCTTCCTCGGGTGCCGTTAGGGGTTCCCTTCTCACCCACACGAGAGAAAAAAAAAAAAAAAAAAAAAAAAAAGAGCAAAACGTGGTCGGCGAGGGACAGGGGGTGGCTGCTGCGGGCATCGGCCGCGGGCTAGCATAATGGGCGAGCAGGGCGCGACACGGTGGGACGTTGCTCCAAGGCGGTCACTAGGGATGCTTCGCGGAGTGGGGTATGCCCTGCCTCTCCTGAACCCCGTGGGATGCTCCCAGAGACACGCGTCTGGAATGCATGGAGATCTCCCGGCTGGTCCCTGCGGCGCAGCTCATTCAGGGGAGGAAGAATAAGGGGGCTGAGAGGCAGGTTGCAGCCGCAGCGGTGCCGGGAATAAACTAAATCAAACTTCTTGAGAGCGGCTTCTTCCAAGCTCGCTGCCGGCGCGGAGCCTTAGCACAGCTCTATCCTGCCGAGCCTGGCAGGGCAGCTGCGGTCCCACTAGAGCCAAAGGTCCTCTCAGGCAGGAGGGCAGAGGTACCTTAGGTACCCTCCCGGACGCATAGGTTATGGCTAGCGGGGCGGGAGTCGGCGAGGGGTAAATTAACTTATTCCAGTTGGGTGGGGAGCCTTTGAGGAGGTTTGACCCGGGGTGTTTGCCCAGGTCACCGAATGGGCTGACCCACAATTTGTAAACCAACCCGACCCTTTATTCGGAGACAAACAAAAAGATCTTCATTACAATGAGTAAAAAGTAGAATGTGTATCTTCCATTTAACCTGTAAATACAGGAAAAGCTGCTATTTCAGATTAGTGAGGAAAAGGTCATACGGAGGGATAATGTAGTAAGTCATCCAGACAGGGGAGAAATCCTCGCTCATTTCCTCGGGACACCTTTAGGATGTTAAACCTCCCTCTTGCTCTGTGTACACACAGCAATATGGGACCAGCCACACACATTCAGCGGCAGAGCAGAATGCCTGGTGGCTGTTAAGAATACACATGCCTTCTACGCTCACTTTAACCAGTGCTGGGTGTGGAATACGGAGAAAATGCTGCACAGTTTTTAATCTGTAAGAAGTAAATTCTCCTGAACCCCATTTGGCTTTGAAGCATTAAAAATAAAGCGTTTCCTGGAAATACACATTATTAATATAGTCTGCATTCTAGACCCTGTTAACCAAACAAAACTTTCCTTTACTAAGTAGTTTAGCAGAGGGCCACCACGGTCAAAACTCGGGTCATTTACATATAATTTTGCAAACTTGTGCTGGTCCATGACACTCTTTGTATCTCCAGTGTTGCTATTCTGGATTTTATTTTTTCCCTTTTCCTTAAGTTGTGGAGAAGAACCCCCCTCTTAGGTTTTATAATGATTTTAGGATAAAAGTATCATCCCCCTCCCTCTGCCAGTGCAGGGCTCTGAGCTCACCCCTGGCCCCACAGACCTCGGCTTTCAGCCCAGGAATGATCTTGGCATCTTCTAAAGTCAGAGGTATTGGGGATGGAAGCCCAGGTGCCTTCTCAGCCAGGATTCGCACCCATTCGTCTGCTCTGCACCCGTGCAGGGTGACCCTCCTGAAGGGGCACAGGGAGGAGAATTCTCAGGTCAGCATATGTGCACATTGCTGTGTCCAGAGGGCAGAGATTTTTAGCCCTTTCCTTCCCTTTCCCTTATTTTTTTTCTGAAATTATTTTAGCTCTGCTGTGAGCATCACTCACCAGCTCTGATGGAAGCATGTAGGAGGTGGATGCTGCTGCTGTTTGGGAGTAGGTAGTAGGTAGGTATTACCTATGCTGAGCCAGTTAAAGGCCATACCAGCACTCTAAAATACTACCTTCTCTCTTATACACCTGCTTGGCTAACAGTCCCAACAATGAATGACTTGCTGAGTCATTCCCTATTCCTTTCATCCAGCTAGCATCTCCCTCCTTCCTAGAGCTTCAGATTTCTTGTGTCTTATTTTGTCTTGCTTACCCATGCCTTTCACATCCTCTTTTCCACCTGTTCTTCCCCATGTTATCTGAACTCCCTTTTTTTCCTCACACTTCCTGAGTCCTACATGCACTACAACTATTTTCAACCCAGAAAACAATTGTGCAAAATCATATGTCAGTAATTTCTGTATGCTGAAGGGAAATAATTATTTGGGAATAGAAAAATATAGCAAAATGAGGGATTGCAGTTCTATATCTGAAACTGACTCATTCATCATTTACTTCATAGAATCATAGAATGGTCTGGATTGGAAGGGACCTCAAAAGGTCATCCAGTCCAACTTCCTATGCGGTAAGCAGGGGTGCTGCCAACTAGATCAGGTTGCCCAGAGCCCTGTTGGGCCTCATGTTGAATATCTCCAGGGATGGGATTCCTACCACCTCTTTAGGCAACCTGTTCCAGTGTTCCTAATATCCAATCTAAATCTACTCTTTCTACTTTGAAGCCATTTCCCCCTTGTCCTTTGGCCTTTGGAAACAGTCTCTCTGCAGCCTTCTTGCCAGCCTCCTTCAGGTACTGGAAGGTTGCTAGTAAGTTGTGGGTATGCAAGAAAGAGGAATGCAAGAAAGAAAAATAATTAACTGTGTAGAGAATGAAGAATGTTGATTCCTGGGAGTTACAGGATCTCTCCCCTGTAAGAAAGAAGCAGGAGTTAAGATAAGGAGAGATGTCTCAGTAAGAAACAAAATCAAGGGAAGAAGTAAGTTCAAAATGAGGCTGTAAATAATTTGTATTATGTTAATTCTGTGTTCATATTATGGTATAAAAGTAGCTGTAGCTGTAATAAAGTTGATTCTGCATGCCCTGCATGGAGTTCATTGTGTGCCTCTCTATATTAGGTCTTCCTGGAGTCTTCTCCAGGCTGAAGAACCCCAGCTCGCTCAGCCTGTCATTGTGGGGGAGGTGCTCCAATCCCCTGATCATTTTTGTGGCCCTTCTCTGGATCTGCTCAATCCTGTATTAGCGGCTCCAGACCTGGAAGCAGTACTCCAGGTGAGGTCTCACCGGAGCACAGTGGCAGAATCACCTCTCTGAATCTGCTGGAAGTGCAACTTTTGATGAAGCCTAGGATGAGATTTGCCTTCTGGGCTGCAAGCACACATTGTCTGCATATGTCCAGTTTCTCTTCCATCAGCATCCTCAAGTCCTTTTCTGCAGGGCTGCTTTCTATCACCTCATTCCCTAATCTGTATTGATAGTGAGGATTCTCCCAGCCCAAGTACAGAACCTTGCACTTGTTCTTGTTGAACTTCATGAGGTTCACTGGGGCCCACCTCTCTAGTTAGTCCAGGTCCCTGCTGACAACATCCTGTCACTCTGGCATATCAACAGTGCCACTCAGCTTGGTGTCATCTGCAAATCTGCTGATAGTGCACTTGATCCCACTGTCTACATCATTGATAAAAATATTAAACAGTACTTAGTAAAAGAATTTCTGTCAGTCTTTGTCTTATTGAAAAACATCTCCGAATTCTTAAATCATCATAAGGATTTATTTGCACTATCACAGAAGTAAAATATTGTCAATTAAATCAAAGAGACTTAACTAGACCATGCACAAAGTCTCCGCCTTAAAAACTAATTTTAAACACCCAACAGACAAAGACTGAAAGGAAGTGCTACTGTGCCACTCTCACTATTTAAATAAGTAAAAAATGGTTATGAACATATAAAACAGAAATAAGAATTCTTCTGTCTTCACATATTTTTGCACAACTCTGAAGGCATAAAAGCCTTGGGGGCTATAGTGGCAGTGCTGCACTGTGCAGTTTCCAGCTTTGCAAACAAGAGTCCATGCCACAGAGCATAATTCTTGAATTCATGTCAATATCATATTTTTGGGGGCAACTTATCAATTACATCACCAGCTAATGAGAAAATAGTATTTTTATTTTACTTTGTGTCAGTGACCCAGGTCAAAACATTGGACCACAGCCAGTTACATCAGCACATCTACAGGGGCTGTGCACTGCAGAGAAGCAGCCGAGTGAAGGAGAAGGAACAGCACACACAACTGATGGCTTCCTAGTGGTATGGATATGATCCCTTTCCCATGCAAAAATCCTGCCAGTTCACAAGTCTTACTGTCCACTGCTCTGTGGGATGCACCTGCTGTTCTTTAGACTCAAAGATATCCCTGGGTAGCCTGCACAATTTGACCAGGCTCATACTAGAAATGCTTAGGAGAGCCGTCCCTGGAGCTCTTCAAGGCAGGATTTGGCGTGGCACTTGGTGTCATGGTCTAGCCTTGAGCTCTGTGGTAAAGGGTTGGACTTGATCTGTGAGGTCTCTTCCAACCTTGGTGATACTGTGATACTGTGAGCATAGGGTGTCTAAGTGCCTGGGTACAATGACCATCCTAAGCAGATCAGGTTCTTGCCCTGCTTCCACATTCTCCAAAAGAGTTAAATGTACCTGGAAGCCCAGATAGGCTCAAGCACAAGGGTGAGGAGACCTGTGGTGGTTGGGAGCAACCTGTGTATTGGATGTGTGCTGTTGAAGCAACTACACATTTGTTCAGTAACCTCTTTGTAAATGCAGGCTTTGAGAAAAAAATCCTCCAGATGACAATTTTATGTTTGCTGAGATGCAGCATTTACTCTCACAGGTTTGCCTCTGGCCTTGGAAGAATCCACCTGCTCTCACATCATCCTCTTTATTTCTACCAAACTTGCCCACAGATTGTGTAAAGGCTGTTTCAGGAAAAGAACTTGAGATTCTCTTGAAGAGAACATGTAATTATGGCAAGAAGTAGAAGGAAGACATTTTAGCATGTATATAAAGTTAGAACTCTGATGCCTACCCACATACCATACTGCATACAAAGTGGTGTATTAAACAAAACTAATTTTAAAAGGTAAGACAGCAACAATGAGGACAAGTAGATGAAGCATTAAATGTGAGGAAAGAGAAGTAGTCTGGAAGATTCAAACTCAGATTATTAAATCCAATTGAGTTTAGGAAACAGACTGGTTAACATTAACCTTCAAACTACTGCAATTGAAATGTGGTTAATGTTTTGTCAGGGGCAATAGGCTTAAAAAATGCTTTTGTGGAGAAGAAATTGAAACTGTCACAGATGCTCTGAAGAGCTCAGAGGCAATTTAATTTTTAATTACTGTAGTAATACAACACCTCAAAGTTCAGTCCTAGTCTATATAACAATTGTGTAATTAAAAAAAAAAGAAACAAAAAAGAAAATATGATTTTTGAACAAAGAAGTTCTTCAGAGCAACAAGGAACTCACGAGAGAGTCTATGATTCAGTTGTTACACTTTAGGTGAACATTATGAAGGTAGTTTTGTGATTATGTGTGATTATGAAGGTGGTTTTGTCCCTGCTGAGGGCTTAATCCAGAGCTCGTAAAAGGATTTACACCAGCTCACTGTGGTGCTATATTTAAATATGTATAAGTACCTAGCTTTGTGGAAGCCAGGCAGCTCCTCATTTCTGAGCTCAACTCTATCTCTTGTGAATTCCAGCACCAAAACTATGCTTTCAGTCCCATGAAGGGTGCAGGCATATAGAGCAGGGTGCAATCCAACCTTTAAGATTAGAATTACAGCAGAAATTGCTTGATTTTTTAGCCTATTCCTTCATCTTTCAGCCCTCAGTTCCTAGCCTGAGGCTTAGACAATCTTCTAGGAAGCTGAAGTATCAAGGTTGAAGTCTTTGAGGCTAAAAAATGATGTCCCTCTTTGAGAGCTCCTGCTCATAATGACTCTGCCTCTACAAAGCCACTTTTGATTTATTTGAAGGAAACATTCTGCCCTGGCTTGTCCTTTGAAAGGAGAGATTAGATGTTAGTCTGACAGAGAGGGTTTGGTCTCACAATATCAAGTTGAAGGAGATATCTAACTTAGAGCTGCAAATACAAAGCACTGACAGTATTTCAGTGCTTTCTCCACAGCAGGGAGGAGTGGGGACTATGACTTTGGCACCTCCATTGTCCTCCTCTGGAGGTGTATGTAGCCTCACGTGCTTTGTAGCTAGGAAGCCCATGCAGGTCCTCTTCCAAAGCACAGCTAGATTCAGTTTAAGTTTTCCTCAGTATCTGCTAGTCTAGCTCTGTTTTTTGCCTATGACTTTGTTAGATCCTTGTGACTTCCCATGCATGCTGCATTAGTGCCATTCCAAGGGAAGAATTCACAGAGATTAGCATTTAAATCTCATCTTTTTGGGATGAAATTTAACAAGACCAAGTGCAGGGTTCTGCACTTGGCCACAACAATCCCAAGCAGCTCTACAGGTTGGAGACAGAGTGGCTGGAGAGTAGCCAGGAAGAAAGGGACCTGGGGGTACTGGTACATAGTAGCTGAACATGAGCCAGCAATGTGCCCAGGCGGCCAAGAGAGCCAATGGCATCCTGGCCTGTATCAGGAATAGTGAGGTTAGTAGGATGAGGAAGGTTATTCTTCCCCTGTACTCAACTCTGGTCAGGCCACACCTTGAGTACTGTGTCCACTTCTGGGCCCCTCAATTCAAGAGAGATGTTGAGATGCTGGAATGTGTCCAGAGAAAGGTGACAAAGCTGGTGAGTGGCCTGGAACACAAACCCTATGAGGAGAGGCTGAAGGGAGCTGGCATTGTTTAGCCTGGACAACAGGAGGCTCAGGGGTGACCTCATTGCTATCTACAGCTACCTGAAGGGAGGCTGTAGCCAGGTGGGGGTTGGTGTCTTCTCCAGACAACCAGCAATAGAACAAGGGGACACAGTCTCAAGTTGTGCCAGGGGAAGTACAGGCTGGATGTTAGGAGGAAGTTCTTCACAGAGAGAGTGATTGGCATTGGAATGGGCTGCCCAGAGAGATGGTGGAGTCGCCATCCCTGGAGGTGTTCAAGAAAAGCCTGGATGAGGCACTTAGTGCCATGGTCTAGTTGACTGGCTAGGGCTCGGTGCTAGGTTGGACTGGATGATCTTGGAGGTCTCTTCCAACCTTGTTGATTCTATGATTCTAAAGATCAGTCTTATGACTAAGATATAAGCCAGGTCTTTTTATCTTTTTACTCAAACTAAAATGTCTTTAATTTATCTCAGGGCAACCTCATGGTTTGTCAGAAACAAGTATTTAATACACTTACCTTCACTCAGTACAACAAGTGATGTTAACAGAGAATTCTATGATTCTACGTTACTACAGCTGTGAGTAAAAGTTTGGGTACAGAGTTGTTTCATCCAAGGTGGTTGGGTTGAAATAACTTACTCTTACCATCAAATTGACTCATGGGTTTATACGAATTGGATATGTAGAAGGAACAATAACAACAAAACCTACAGAAGAATCCTCATATAGTTTCTGTTTCGAAACAGGAGCAGTGATATTCACCAAGCACAGATTACAAGACGTCAAGAACCTCAGGAACCCTGAGACAATGTACACTACACATAACACAACTATATATGGGAATGTTCTAAGGGAATCACTATAAACTTGATCTTGCATATTCTACTAAGAAACCTCCCTTTTAATGACACAATGTCATAATAATTTTTCTATCTCACAATTAATTTTTTTCACACAGTACCTTCTCCACTCCTAAATAAATGAGATTTAAAAACAGATCTTGGAGCTTTATTACTGGAAGTCTTGTAAATTCTCTCTGATGTCTGGAGAGAGAGAGAAAATAATTGGATAAAGAGCAAGAGCAAGAGTACCTTCTTCACTGTATAGTCCCAGAACCTGCTAGACAGCAAGGCTCTATGAAAGCCAGTAAAATTATTATTAAAGGCACCACTGTTTGCAGCAGGTTACAAATCCCCATCTGTAGGAAATCCAGTATTCCTATATGCTTGTTACCTATGTGTATATATTTTGGACCAAATCCTTAGCTAGGACAGGTGGGCAAAGCATCCTGGAGATCCCAGAAGCTACAGTTGTGTCCATGAGGAGTAGACACAATGGAGATGCATCAGCAGAGAGCTTATGAAACAGATGAGTCATACATTTTTCAATGACTCCTCACATTAACTTTATTAATTCAGCTATTCTGCTAAGTGTTTATACAGATGGAAAGAAAACAACCTAACCTGCTCCTAACCACACAATTAGTTTGGCCAACAAAGTGAAGTTATATACAGAACATCTATAGAACAGGTCCTACTGCCTCTGTTATTCAGTGCATAAAATACTCTTCCAAGGGAAAAAACCAACAACAACCCCTTCCAAAAAAAACCAACCCAAACAACCAAAACCCAAATCAACCAAATAAACCCCCCCCAAAAAAAATCACCCAAACAACAAAAATCCCCAAACAAACAAACACACACACCCCAAATCACAACTAGGAACAACAATCTATACTTAAATGAGAGGTCAATCTCTATCTGTGAAGAGCTAATCCAACTCAATGAGGTCAAAGGATCTCTTTTCCACAGTGAAGAGGTTCCAAGCAACAAAATGGCATCCTATTCTTCATCAAGTACTTCATCTTAAAAGCTATTTGCAACTCACTATGCTGCACCTTTGGCTCTCCTTTTCAGAAAATTAGTCTTAGTAGCATGATTTTTATTAGTCTGTTATATGTTACATGCAGTTAGCAACTGCGTATATACAGCATTGCTTTATGCTCTCAAAAGGAACTTCTACCAGCCATTCTCAAAGCAACTTACACTATTGAATATAGCAGGTAAGAGGTATGCATGTCTACAAGAAGTATTTGACATAGCTAGATGGATAGGCAACACAAAGAACAGAAATGCTGTTCTTTTCATCATGGAAATTGGACACTGGAATGGGCTGCCCGGGGAGGTGGTGGAGTCGCTGTCCCTGGGGCTGTTCAAGGCAAGGTTGGATGTGGCACTTGGTGCCATGGTCTAGCCTTGAGCTCTGTGGTAAAGGGTTGGACTTGATGATCTGTGAGGTCTCTTCCAACCCTGATGATACTGTGACACTACGACACTGTGAAATAGTCTATGTTAGTTTACAGAGGGTTTGCAAAGGAATTTTTTACTGTATTTTGCTAGCTTTTTGTATGATCTTAAAAGAAAAAAAATGTAATCAATTTGCCTTTTCAGAGTAGGATGATATTTAGAAAGTGAATTATGAACTCAATCTTCTTCCATCAGGAATTTATAGGGACTTTGGAAATGGAGTTCTGGAACAAAGAACTATTGTGGTCAATATTCAGCTTCCTAAAGGTCTTTCAGAGGGCACTGTAACAAAGTGATTATTTCAGGAAAATGACAGTCACTTGGTAGGGCAAAAACATCCCTTTGGGTGTCTCATCACAGCTGGGCAGGGATTGAAGTGACGATACAGTGTGCTTTGGAGCTTGTAGCCTCACAGATGCAGACAGGATGCTGGCAAGTTTCATTCCTTACCAGACTAAAATACAAAGATGGGATGAGACTAATGGGATTTTTAAATTCATGTACCTGGAAAAAATACTGTTTCATAAAGCAACATCCAATCAAAAAGGAAAAGTCTTTTCCAAGGTCTCATAATAGAAGGACATACTGACATTTATGAGCATCTGACTTAAAATTAACTGTTGCACATCTCAAAGATAGAGGTCTAAGAATGACTTAATCATTCTAAGGACTTTTCCAGTTAAGTGGGACAAATGGACATTTCCAGAGGACAATTCTTCAGTCTGACTTTAGTTTTTAAAAAGTGAACTCATTTTTCTTGGAATATATCTCTTTCCCCTTTTGAATAAGGAGAGAACACAGGGTCAATAGGTCAGATTCAGATATACAAGCACGGGGAAAAAATCAGGGCATCAGAATCCCACTCTCATTGCTACCTGGCACGTGGCCTAAATAATCTGCTCAGATATTTCAGAGGAGTTACACATCTCTATGCTAAAATACCACACTTAACTGAAAGAAGCTCACCCTCCAGCGACACAGTTACACAAAAACTTCTCACATCTCATCTGCAAGACCTGTTGCTCATTAAAAAAACTACAAAAGAGCCTTGGTTTTGTGTGCCTGTTATGCAGACTGGAGGTCCAGCTATGGTAGTGAGACAGCTGGTGAGTGTTTAAGGGTCTCAGTGGCTGGTTATCTCTGCTGATGGATATTTTTAACATACTAGTTGCATGTACTGCTAAGAACAGATGGATAGAATTGCAGATGGGGAAGAATGGGTTTTTACTATTTCCCCCCAGCAAGCACTGTTCCAGACAAATCTATTAGCCATCCTCTGAAAGTCAGTGTCCTTTCTCCATAATCTGATTGTCAAAAGGTCGAGCTCAGAAGCTTGAGTCTCTCCATAGCACTAGTTTAGCTCCAAGATGTCTGCCTGATAGCAGCCATATTATTCCCCTGCCACCTTTGCCTTCATAAATCACAAAACTGAAATTCTTAAGGACAAGCACATTGGGAAGAATTTCACCATTGATTCAAATGGAAATCAATTCTCCTGCTCTTCTCTCTTTTCCTCTTCACTATAGTCACTGACATTTCACCAGCCCTGGCTGCTAACATAAGTGAATAGAATAGTGCTGTGCTTTCGTTAATGTACTTAAGAACTAGCATTCCATCGCACACAGATACATTACAGGATAGACAATGTTTAATCCCTTTTTTAGAAAAAGAATTGATTGATTTCTTCAGAATCAACCAGTTTTGCTGCTGAAGCTTGTCCTTCATGCATTTTGAAAAGAAAACTTATCCTTACCTAGATGCTGCTTCGGCATTGAGCCTCCTACTCATTCAGTTTCATTACATTTTTGGAACAGTGCACCATGTTAGAACAGTTTCTCCCTCAACATTTCTTTCTCACTGAAATAAATGACATTTGCCCACATCCTGACCACCAGGATGTCAGAATTATAGCTAAGGTTCTCCATGACCTTAAGTTATCAGTGCCCTTTCAGGGTGAACAACGCTTGGATTAGGAAAATACTTAAAGCTTGAGAAGTAGCTAAATGTCTCACTAACTCCCAAAAACCCAGTGTGTCACCCTTATTAAAGCTTCTCCACCTTGCACAGTTCACACACTGTTTCAGACTGGCTGTCAGCCCTTTGCTCAGTGCACCAAAATACAAAATGTAATGGCACTAAAATGAGTGACAACAGATAATGACTATTCTGAAGAAAAATAGGAAGGTATTCTAATTATTAGCCAAATAACTATGTTTTTAACCAGCAAACATCCAGCAATATCACTGACATCTTCAGATTTTTTTCTGAAGACCACAGTTTTGGGCCAACAGACCTCAGACTGCAAAAGTAATGCTTGCTCAGATAGAAAATCTTCTGATTAAGGGATAATGAATGCATCCCCAGAGATGTCACCAGCCACCATGGTTCTAACTTATTTTTATTATGATTTCTAAAGTTGTGTGTCTTAACACTTTAATAGAAGTTAGATCATCTCCTGAGCGAGACATCAGAAATTACTTTCATCAGAAACTTCAAAATCTGTTGCTGGGTACTGTTTATTTGCTGAAGTTTTAATACCCCTGTATAACTTGAGGTAGGGAAGGAAACTGACATGAAAAGTTATAAACAAGACTCTGCTTGTTACCATGCTGATGCAGTTTCTTATGATTTGTCTCCTATTGCCATCAGCTGCCTCTACAGATTTGATATACCACAGTATAAAAATTTCTATGTGGTCTCAACAACATGCTACAGGATCCACTGTATTCCTGACATTTTCCAGGAGATGAGATTACCCAGGTTACAAAGTGTGGAATGAATTTTGACAGCTACTCCATGAGCAGATTAGAAATGGGGAGCAGGACTCCACTAACAGACCACAAGTCAAGAATAAACTGTATTATTTCCAGGCTGCAGTTCAAAATTTCCCTCTGGTTTCTCATTTCTTCTAGTTTCTGCTGTTCTTCTGATCATAATGTAAGTGCTTGTACTGTGAAGTAGATCACATAGTTTTTGCATTACTTGACATTACAGCCAACTAATCACTGCTCAGAATTTATGCCACTGGAAAGAATAATGCAGTTTGCAATGTTGACCTTGCAAGGATTTGCACATAAGAGCAGCCTTATGCACTCAGCTTGCTTTACTGTACTGAGGGCTGTTTCACTCAATTTGGTATCAGATGAGGTAAAGCCTTGGTATCATGGGGATTTTGGGGAAACTGGCAAGTGAGGAAAAACAATAGTGGTGTATTCTTCCAACCTAAAAAGGACAATATCCCTTGAAACAACCAAGACCATGACTAATGGCCACAAAACTTACTTGTGTGGTTGAAAATACAATCTCACCTGCAGACCTAAGTTTTCTTATGAGATTTTAATCATGAGGGATCACAGTGAGTTCTACCCCAGTGGAAGAGAAACTGGTCTTTAGGACAAACAGCATAGCAAGTCACCTATTTTTCTATGCCAGCCCAGAGTATCGTCTACCTCCGTTTTTTGGACCTGCTTATTTCTTGCTGTTTCTGTGCATCTTTCCCTTTCTCAGGCTCGGATCCCAGCCCAAACTGAGGTCTCTCATCAAAGAGACCAGACAGCCCTTTTCTGAAAAATACAACTGGCTTGCTCCTACTTCTCTTTTCAGTCACATGATGTTTGTTCTTCACAGATATACCAGAGCCTAGGTAAGTGAGAAACATTCCTTACTGTAGTACCTGCCAGTACAATTTCAGTTTGCTTTTCTTCTGAAAAGGTAATCACAGGTGTGGCATTGCTAGGCAGCACTGTTTAGGTAACCTCTGCCAGCCCAAGTGAATGAAGGAGCCATAAACCTTGAGACATTCTCTCTGAAGGGCAAGGTGCCCAGATACAATATGTATGAAGACATACCTTTGGAGAGTCTCTCTGGGCCAACTCAGCCTTTACAAGAAGAGTAGGTCACTCGCTGCCTGTAAAAAAAAGAAGTAGGTCAGGGCATAACGGAGGCCAGCCATGGCAGGCTCTCAAGACTGTGCTGCCTTAGTCTTGCAAATCTGTCATAAGGGTTGCCCAACCCAGACACTAACTTTGAGTTCATATTTTAATCGCAAAGTGCAAAACACCGACCCCATCAGCAGCTGGCAGCTTGGCCTGCCTTTCTACCCACACCCTGTGGGAGTGTAGCTTCAAAGTGCAGCAGCACACTGACGTGTCTTCTGTTCACCACAAACTGCAGTGTAAAGTAGCTTTTACATAAACGAAGCACCTCCAGGTGGTTAAGGCCATGGAGCTACAGTGAATGTCTGTGGTGGGCATAACTGTGGGCCGGCAGGGTTAAAAGGGAGGCTGTCCAAATTCATCCAAGACCTGCAAATCTTGAAACACGCAAACGCTACATGCATCAGATAAAGAAGCCAGAAAGAAAGGTGCCCCCTAATGAGTTTTTTTTGCGCTTGGGTGAGCGAAAGGGCTGCTTCAGGAGGCTAATAACTGAAAACCTTCCAGGCTTTTGTCCGGAGAAATGGCAGGCACTTTCCATCCCTTTGAAAAAAAGAAGGCCTTTCGGAGTCTTCACGAGAGATGTGGATTTTAAGGGCGACCTTAGGTCATACAGAACTAATCAAGCGAAAACAATAAGAAAATTAGACTGACAGTCAGCAAGTATCTGAGGACTTTATCAAAAAGAATTAGGAATGGACAAATTCACTGGGAGCAAAGGATCAGATCTGCAAGGTGGCATTGTGTGGTGGGATTAAATTATTTATTCATTGTTAATTTATTTATTTATGTATGTGCAAATGACCTAGCTGCTGCAGGTGCTGAGGAGTTTCTGAAAAGACCTAGTTTTAGAGCCAAGGCTAGAATATTGGTCCATTTAACTCATTCTTTTCCTTAAGGCGATCAAACAGTGACTTTTATCTAGGAGATAGAGGAGGAAAACCATATGTGTACTGGGAATGATGCGGAGTCTGAGTAGTACTAAGTATCCAAGTATTCCAGTCTCATTCAAGAATGCTGTGCAGTTTAATGTCCAGCAAATTAGCAAATGAATGCTTATGTCAATATGTGAAAAATCCCTAGTTGGTTTAAACAGATAAAAAGCCTCTTGGGAAATGGTAGAAAATGCAAGCTTTCTCTCCCTGTCTCTTCTAAAGAAAGAAAGAGAAGCAGAACTTAATAATAAGTTTTTCCCAAACTCACTGAAAGTTGCAGAAAACAACAACAGTCTACACGGATGCTGGTTCTTATATATGCATGAAATATTTCCAATGCTGCTACTGCAAACATACAAGAAGCTTTTGCCAGGCGCTCTTTGAATCACATACTTGCTATTCAGAAGAAAACAGTTAAAATCTGGGACAGCTACAGAGCCAGTTAGATGCCATTCTGCTACTCCTCTCTTAAAGGTACAGGAGGTCAAAAGCCCTGGAGAAGGTCCACATTCACATTTTGCCCTGACTTATGAAATTAATCTTGAAGATGAGATCCACACACAGCTCTTGCTTTTCCTTCTCCAAACTTTATCATTAATAGAAAAGGGTAAAAATTGTCATCTCATGTTTCCCTTGACCCAGCAGAGCAAAGCCACAGTGGGAACTCTGTGTACAACATGACCCGGGGGAAAAAAGGAACACAAGATCTCAGCATGGGGGTTGGAGGCAAGAAGTCACACGTATCGAAAAAGACAGCATCACTTCAGTTAATGCAGATAAATCAGATAAGGCAGTCCTGCTGGGTTTTATGTCCTTCTGCAGAGATACACTTGAAGGTTGGCTGGTGTGAAATATTTTTCACTAAATTCAGAGAGATACTGTAGATACTTGGGTAGGCCAGATTGTAATGGATTATCTTGCTTCAGGACAGGCATCACTAGATATGCTGGGGATAGTAAAACTGACTCTTGAGACACATCTTGAAACCAGACAGGCAGGTTTAAGCAGAATGCCATCTCACAGACTTCTGCTTGCACATGGAATTTTCCTCCTTTTGGCCATTCTTAGGCCTTCTTCTCAAAATCAGCCTTCTCTGTGTAATTTTCAAGTAAAGGCTGCTAAACAGAGAAATAAAGGGCATTTAAAAAAAACAAATGTCTTTAATAATACTAAATTTAAAACATTGCCTCAGATTAAAGGCTCAGTGAGCAAATTTCTCAGGCTGTGCTAAAACCCACATCCATATAGAGGCCTGTTGCCTCCCTGGATCCCAGAAGTCCCCCTTTCCTCCTTGAAGGTTAATGCTTGGGCGATGAATTTGGTGAATACTAATGCCAGTATGTCACTAATATGCTACCTTTTGCAGCCCTCTGAGAGTTGAGGGAGCCTGTTCAGCTATGCTCTTATTCCATTGGCTGTCAGGATGCCTTTTAAAATGTCAGGAGGCAAAAGCAGTGGTGCACAGCACTGAGAGCTCAATCATCTCAGAAACAGCAGCACAGGCCAGGGTTCTTGCTCACAGTTTCAAATAGATGAAGCCCCAGCTCATTAGAGAAACATCTATTAACAGCAAGCAAGAGAATGATTAAGAGCATACTCTGAATTTCATGCCCTCAAGACTATCCAATTCACTTTCTACGTTGTCTCTGACTTCAGCTTTATTGACATTATCTCTTAGCTTTATCTCGTGGGCACACTTCACCACTCTCTGCCTATTTCTGGTGTCAAACTTATTAGATAAAACAGTAATATTTCCATTAGTATCATTAATATTGAAAGTAGAACACTTTTGATAGTATAATATTTTCAGTATTAGAGAGAAAAATAAAACAATTAAAAGGTATACTAAGTGATAAGTGAGACAAAACAGAAAATTATGCTTTCAAATGAAAATTTTGTCTTTTTTTCACAAAATACTTTTCCAAACAGATTCACAGGTTTTACTGAAATACAAAGATTTCCTCTTCACAAGGAGTGGACAAAGCCTATGTAAATTACTGGGAACTGCTGTAATAACAGTTTTCAGCATAAAGGCTAAAGATAATGGGGGACAAAAATGCAGAAGATCATAAAAAGATGTGTGAAAGCAGAATATTGTTTAAAAATGCTATAAAAACTTCTTCTCAAAGCTGAACAGACAGTTTGCCCTAATAAATATATCAGTAAATAACCCAATGAAGCTTTCTTCAAGTGAAGGAAGTCTGGCTTGGCTGATCAGACACTCAGCAAGACGAACATCGAGGTGGCAAGTGCAATGCAAATCTGCCCCTTTGGGGTCTGGTTCATGATGACAGTTGCTACCACACAAGTGTTTTCAAGTACACTTTCTATTTTCCTTACCACTTGAAATGTGCAACTGAAGCACTGATTTAGTTCCCACCCACAAAAGTCAAAGGGTCCAAGACATCAGCGCATTCTGAACTAGCAACATTGCTCTGCTTAGTCATGAAAGAATACAACATTTCTGGACTTCCCCCCCCCCCAAATATTATAATATTAAACAACTTTAAATATATTTTGGGGGAGGAAGGATGAACCTTTGATATACTTACTGTGGTTTGGTCACAACTTCTGTTAAGCTTTTTTATACAGCATTTAATCTTCTGAACAGTGACTGAGATATTAGATACAATACAGACAGTACGGAGAAGTTCAGACACCCAGAAGCTCAGCTCTGTTCAGGTATCTTCAGGAAATGAAACTGGGAATTAGAAAGCTGTTTGGCAGGCACAGATGCATACTGCAGCCTTGCTCTCAAAGAATTTCCCAGTAGTGCTACAGAATTTGGTTCCGTTTACTTTAAAGAGAAGACATGGAAGAAAAGGAGTCGCAGAACCAGGAGTTATTCTGCTGGACACTACTAGAAAAGAGCCCCTTGAAAAGTCTAGAAGTAGTGTTATCCTGTAGACCCTGCCCTTTCCAGAGACAGCATGCATATTGCTTCCTATACTTCTATCTGGGATAAGCATCTGAAAATACATTTTATATACAAATACATTATTGATTAGAAGAAAGGGTATTTTCATATTTCAATATTCATTAGAAGCTGCCGGGGGGGGGGGGAAGGGGAAAAAAACCACATAATTAAAACCTCAAAATTTTATAGATTAATTAAAAAAAATAATCCTGTAAGTGAAGGGAAGCAATTTCACTGACTGCTCAGATGCAAACACACAATAGCTAACTCAAAGTCAAGTTTAAACATGCAGCAAGGTGTTCTGCCCAAATCAGAAAGATGGACTGAATGATTTAAGAGTTTTGCCCAGAATCACCATCATCTTTGACTCTTTGTTTCATTAAATAGCCCATGTAGAAAATCTAGGGAAAGAAAGTGTAGACGTTACATATCCCTGGGATGGAGAACATGTCTTTCTCCTTTACAGAATCACAGAATGTCCCTGTGGTAATTCAAAGCCATGCTAGAAAACTTATGTGAAAATACTATATATATATATATATATAAAAACTACTCTTAGTCTATTGGCAATACATGTGCAAATTAGAGCTGGGACCCAAAGAGTTTATTTCTGCATTCATGGAACATTAAATTAAAGGTTGCTTGTGAAAATGAATTCTTATTTTTAAAGAACTGTCCAGTTAGGATCACTTAACTGTTACCAGTCACAAAGAAACTGAAGCAATTCCTAAATACCTAATTCTAAACTGTATGAGTTGGTGAAACTGTCCAAAGGTAGTGATGGCGTTATGCGTGGGATGCACACTATGTACTCTTGGCCAGCATGATTCTAGCTGTCATACATCAACTGCAGAGGTAGCTGAGGTCATCAGAGTCAGGCAGTCAAGTGCAGCTCTCTGTGCCATAGGTACCAGGTCAGTAATGGCAATGAAAGCAGTAGGTGATTGGTACACCAGGAAGAGGGAGGTGGTATGCTCACCTTCCCATGGACTGCCACTGCTAGGATTCCTTGGTCTGTAACTGCTTCAGCCCTTCAGGCTAATTTTGCTTGATTTGTATAAGATTAAGCAAACTATGAACAAAAGAATTCTGCACAAGTCCCACACCGACAACTTGTTTATAATGTGACTACTTAAATTCTTTGGGCATACTCAGAGAAAAACTATTCATCTTTGCCTCAACTAAAGGTAGATTGGAACACCCTGAGATGTGCATAGGTCAGATCCAGCTGGGTACACAGCACCTCACATGCATCTACATTTCATTGCCAATAAAAAGGGTAAGGACTAGGGAAAACACACTGGGAGATAGAAAGACCTATTGTGTTTTATATTTGTAACAAACTTGCTTGGCATCTGCTGCTCACCACTGCCTATGCAGCCATATGCTAGCCTCTGACAGCTCAGGAATGCAAGTGGAACAGCACAGTTCAAGCAGGGCATCAGCTCCAGTGGCTATGCCAGACAGCTCTAGTAGAGGCTATGTTAGAATAATTTTGCTACAGGCTGGAATGAGATTGCTTTTGTGCACTTATTTCCATCTTAACTAGGCTTAGCTGGTGGTAGGGTGGGTTTGGTTTTTTTTGTTTGGTTTGGTTTTTTTGGGTTAGTTGGGGTTTTGTTGGTTTGTTTTGGTTTTGTTTCTGAGTGTGGGTTTTTTTTGTTTGTTTGGTTGGTTGTTTTTTTTTGTTTGGTTGTTTTGGAGTTTGTTTTGTTTTGCTTTTTTTGGGTACATCTCGGTTTGTCTCACACCTGAGGACGGAGGATGTACCTTATAGTTTGACCCCTAAGGCTCAGTGGAGTCCACTTCCTCTGTCAGCTTCCTTCCCCTTCTGCTCTGCCATGCAGGGTACTGCAAAGAGAAGCACCAAACACAAAAACTTTGCCCACCAAAGATTCCTCTGTAGAGAGGTGGCATCTGGATACAACCTAGGACAGCCTTCCAGATGTTTAGTCGTTCAAGATCTACCCCACTATGCAGAGAGATCAGCTAAGGTGAGGAAGAAAGTTTCACATGAATATGTAGCAGAAAACCTAGGGTTGAACCTATAAGTGTGCTGAATGGGTGGTGAAACAGACTCTTGCTTAAGGTTGTCCTCAAACACCAGTAAACTGAAATCTGAACGCTGGTAATGTCAACACGAGAAAATCTGTCAGGGACACAGTTGCCTGAACAGGATAGAGTTTCATCTGCTGTTTAAAGCACCCACAGCCATCTCACAGAGAACATGTTCCACTGTACCTGATGGCATCTCGAACATTTCCCAGCACTTCTCCAGTAACCGGCTGGCCACATTAAGCCCAAATGAAAAAAACCAAATAACCGAGCTCCCACTACCCCACCTCAGAGCAGGGGGGGACACGGCTGGGATGTCTCCTCCCGACTTCACAAAGACGCTTGCAGCAAGAGCAAGACCATTTCCTCCCTCCTTTATCTCCTCAGCCCCAAGGCTCAGGGTGGGTGGGCCGGGGACGTGGAGTCCGAGGGTGCCAGTGCGGAGCGCGGGGGTGCCAGCCTGCGCTCCGCTCGCCGCCGCCGCCGCTGCCGAGCAGTTGCGGTGCCGCCGCGGCAATGCTGCGGCGCCCCCTGCAGCCCTGTCGCGTCGGCATCGTCCGCTGTCACCGCTGACCCTGCCGCAGCTGTCCCGAGCTTCGCAGAGGGAAGAGGGAAGGGATATTTTTGTCTGAAACACTGCTGCTCCTGTCCTCCAACGAGGGGTGCCTGGGCTGCCGCTCTGTCAGCCTACTGGTAGAAATCAGCCCCCGGAGTTTCGTTTCCCTCCAAGTAACTGAAAAAAAGGTAGCTGCATAAACATGTCCTTCCCTTGCAAAAACGGATTTAAAGAAGAATGTCAAAAAACTTAATTGTTATCTAAAAGTCATAACAAATTTTTGGAGGAAAAAGAAAGAAGCCAAGTCACAGTTTGGAAATATTTTTTTTGCTCAAGAAATCCCTCCTGAAAAGTATCCTCTGCTTTTCTGGCAGGCCCTGGTTTTCCACCTCATTTTACAGCTGCTGTGACTGAGGTCAAGTGATATGTCACTCTGTCAGATCACAGTGTGAGTCAGTGGCTCTTCCCGGATTAGAACGATTTCACATGGCCCTCTGAAAAGATTTGTAACAAATGTCAGCGCTGACCATCCACTGTTTAGAGCATATGTTTAAAGCTCTTGGACATCTCAGTCAAAAGGTATTGTAAATACAGGGACAAAGCTAGTAAAGGCTTCACTGTGGAGTTTTAATAATGGCCAAGTCAGAACCTAGTAGGGATAAATAAAACCCTAAACCAGGTCATCTTCAGCAGGGAATATGTAACATCTTTTGGAGCCATTCCAAGACCAGGAGAGAATTTGTTTTTCCTCCAAAGTTATCAAGATGTTACTGGCTCAGTGCAGGCTGGTAAGGTCACAGGGCAAGAGGGCACAAAAACCTTCACTATTACTGTCATCATTTTCTCTCTCTTGCTTGTTATCATTTCTGGACATTCTTTTTGAGTTTTGTTGTTGGTGGTGGTGTTTTGTTGTTTGTTTGGTTTTGGTTTTTAATAAAAAAGACTGTGCTTGCCATACCCATTCTGTTATGCACAACACAAACCAAAATGTCTAATGCTGCGGTCTTGCCATAATTCCTTACTGAGGTCACCAAAATACAAGAAATTTCCTTGCAGAAATCTTACATGTGTAGAGATTAAACATCTCTTTTAAGTGAAATCAAAACCTCATACACAACAGCACTCCTTTATAATGTTGTCATCTTAGGAGGAAAGTAATAATTCCATCTCTTTAGGAAGAGACCATCACAATGCCTATAGAAGAA